>NW_017100254.1:1206603-1245319 GCF_001263275.1 Habropoda laboriosa
TTACTTGGTTGATGAATTAATTTATACCGAAGTCTTGTATCAGTTGTATGCAATTGCATTTTCTCAGGATGACATAAGAAAGATACAGTTGCTTGTGTATACATCATAATATTGTTAAACTCAACAAAGATATTAAAAAAATTCCAACATGATATTAAAAAAATGGGTGAGGAGTATTTTTCTATATTTGCTTTCTGTTAACATGCATGAAGTAATTATTCAGACGATTTCACTGAATTATCAAAATTCATGAACTCCTGTTAAGTCTACACGTTGTTTTCACGATACTCTATTTAATAAAATTCATTTTCATGTTTGGATGTACTTTTTACTTGTCTAAATTTTTCTCGCAATCTTGTAGGTGAATTTTTGACGATATACTCTTTTAATAAGTGCAACATCATAATTTAAAATGTCTCGAAGTAATCATGAATGTACTTGTCAAAATTTAGCGTGCAATTACGTAATTGTACATTAAATGTTGATTACAAAAATAATTTGCAAGTGCAAAATCTTTTATGTATTCATTATAGAACAGCACTCCTAGATGAGTGAAATTTCACAGAGTAACACAGAAACTCAAGTTTAGTAGACTATACATACTGCAGCTGTGCTGCAGACACGATCATAATATAACCTGTCGGAAATGTGATGAAACTTTTCGGGGCTTTCCAAGCATATCATTTTCGTTCATTTACGAAAAAAAAATTAGCAAAACATATAATATATTGTCTTATTCAGTATAGTTAAGAGATCTCATTTTTAGTATTTTCGTTGTTTGAATGTTTTTCGGTACAAGTCGAAGGTATAATGTTCAAAATCACATTTTTAATTGTTCAAATCAATCTCTGTTCACTCTTAGACTCACGTAACGCGTCCATAATTATGCAAAACTGTACTACATAAAAGACAAAATCGTTGGAAGTTATTTGCCTGGAATGTAATTACTACAAGTACTGCCAACAATAAATGTATTAGTGTTATTAAGTACCAAAAAAGCAAAAAAAAAAAAAAAAAAGTAAATAGCAGTGACATTTGTTTTCAAATATCACTTTCAGACAACATTGTTGCCTTAGGAGAGGCTATTACAATTGAAATCTATGTATAAAGAAAACAAATATAACGAGAACAATTTAAACAAGATGTTCTTCATGAAGCAAATTGCATTTACGTTAGACTCATTTCTAAGAATGATAACGGTTGACCAATATTTGGTGGAAAAAAAAGATGTTTCTTACAAAATTGTAAAGAAGTTTTAATTCAACTTTTTTAAGAAATAAAAAGGGAGTAATAGTGTTTTGCGCTTTATTGATTATAGAACCGTGATGAAAGAATTCTGTTCCGTGAATAATTCACGGACTCGGTTGTTTCGTAATTCGAAAATTTTTGTAAATAATTCAAATCCTAAGCAAACTAAAGTTTATTGGTCCGTATGTCGGGCTGATAAGTTGTAAATAAAGTTACTAAATATTACATTATGTGAAATCGAGGAAAACGTCACAAATAAATACAAAGAACTGTAATTGTAATTTTAGTCATTTCATTTATTTACTGAAATGAATTAAAATTAATATAGTAAGAACTAAAAATCCAACACTTCTTTGGTGTATTTTTATTGCGAAATATCAATGAAAACCTTATTACTTCTTAAGTGTGATTATACCATGCTATACAGGTTTTATATGCTAAATTTAATTTAAATAACTAGCGTTTAAATGGAAAGTAAAATGTATTTTTTTACAATTTTTTTGCTGTTGTTTATTATTTGTTAATATCATTTCTATCGCAAAAGGTAAAAAGTTTATAATTGTGTACTAATGTAAATATTTTTTACAGAGAATTTTTACATTTTTTAATGATCTCATATTACAATTTGTTTTATGACAATAATGTTTGTTTATTTTCATTTAATATGTTTCGTGTTCTATTAATAGCTCTACTATGTATTTGTGCAAAATACGAAATAATTATCGAACCTGATACAAGAACTTCGGGTATTCCCGCCTAAACTCGTTTCTCATCACCGAGAGTTCCCGAACCTGCCAAGTGGGGATTGCAAGAAACGTTACTGAGTGCAAATGGCGTACTTCTTTAGTCGAAGGTGCATTACTCTTGTCCTTCGGGATATACGATTATCAAATACGTAAATCAACTTCAAAATATATAGTATTCGAAATTACGTATTACTTTCGATTACTTCCGGAATTTTGGATTTTGGTGGAAGACTTAAGACATCGTTAGAGGAATAATACTGAACCAGTTGTCAGACTTTGATTCTGTTACGAGAACGAAGCTTGAAACAAAATCCTGCTTTTAGGAATCTTTCCTTGAAGACGATATTCACTCAATAAACGTGCATGCATCCTCGATTTCTAGTTTTTGTTTCGACGTTTAGGTAGTTTCAGTTATTGTTAAATGAGTGTACCGTTGAAGGAATTAACAGAACCACACTACGTTTTGTGCGACGTTCATTTATTTTTAGAATCAAACGATGTACATGTTATTAGCCATGAAAACGATTGACTCTCCGAACGACATGTAATCGATACTGTGTTTTGTGCCCCATTCGAGATTAACTCCCGTTAAAACAATAAAAACCGTTTCGTTTCTCGATTGAAAGTTATTCAATGTATTGTTCCATTAACGTAAGTAATTACCCTAAAAAAAAGCGAAAGAAAAAAATAGAAAAATTCACGCCGTGAATATGCGGACGTGATAAAAGGTGAGTAACATATGGCAGATGTATCGGCAGATTCACGTGAAATCATTTAGTCTAGCGCCATTAATGGCAGCCATTGTATATTGTGCGCCCTTCAGGGTTGCCATTTCGTTCGTTTTCGAGTAAGCGGTGCGATACTAATTAAGAGGGCACATTACCTTTTAAATAAGATTAATCCGGTCTTCAGTATTTTGACAGAATTACATTCGCGACATATTGGGAGAGGGATAATTTCCTCTGTACGATCGAATTGTTCATTTGTGATATACGTAGGTAATATAGTTATGTGTTCGTATGTATTGTCATTCTATATGACGTGTGTATGCATTCAGAAATTAATGAGTTGCCACGACGAATTATTGTGGACCGAAACATGTCCGAAGTCTCGTATCAGTGAGACTTCGAAGTGCATCAAGATATTAGAAAGGAATGTGTACACCGTGCTAGCAAAATTATTTAATGAATAAATCGAAAACCGTGTACGGAACTGTAAAATATCTTAACGAAATTCATTGTCGAAATCGTAGTTATGAGTTAGACGAGAAGTTCATTGAAACGTTGAGCGTCGGGAGAGTGCCGCCGGTTTCGAGGCGTATACCTGTTGTACACGCGATTCTTTATACTGGCTCAAGTGTACACCTTTTCATGGGACGTCGAGGCAGTCACGGAATAGTAAACGTGTGTCTTGTGCGTGCGTTCGTAGGAAGTGACGTTTTATCGGACAATTAAGCTGCTGGTACGCCGAATCAGAATTTCGATGCTCAAATATTCATCGCGATGGTCTAGTTCCTCTAGCCGGTGATGCAGAATTATAGAGCGCGCTGCAGAACTTCGAAAAAAAGTGTCAGTTCCAACGGTAACTGCGACATTGTGAGAGAGTTGTAGCAATTTCCATGCGGTGAGTGCACGTAGACGTGCATTAACGTCGGGAACCACGGGATTTCACACTTTCGTTCCTTTCGGGTCGCCTGTGGCCGAGGTCTATACGAGGACGCAGGATCGAAACGCTAACGCCGAGAGAAGATCAATGCGTACGGCGATATTCTGCTGTGTAATGTTTTATCAGGTGTGTCGTCGTAGACAAAGAATCCGTTCTTTGGTAAGGAATAGGATACTCATCCCGTTATTTGTAAGAAAAATTGTAGATCGTAATCTTCATAGAATGGCAATGGAAAATTGATAGGGATAAATTATACACAGTGTTTATAGAAATGCAATGGGACGAGTATTTTATTTTATGTAATACTATACGACGTTTCTTTTGCGCGTGGAGTAGTTCGAATGATTAAACTTAGAAATTTTGGGGGATTACAAGGCACAATTATTTTGAAGCAAAAAATGATTATGTAAAAAAAAAAAAATGCATTGCATCACTTGTCCGTCATTGTGAAGTCAATATCGACGATAAGTGAGAGAGAAAAAGAGAAATGGAAACAGTTAGAGAAACAATTAGAAAGAGAAAGGATGTGGCGGCTTGTTAACGCAAATTATGACCTGTTCTTTGCATGTTAGAACGTTCGAGAACGTCATATAGATTTGTTAAAACAAAATTTGATATAAACCAGTTTTGTTCATTTAAAAATTCTGTTCGTTTTATTTTATATGCATTTTCTTTATTAATGGTTTCTTGAAATACGATATGCTGTCTTTCCCAATGTAGTCGATTGTGTTTAATGGAGGTGTAATTTACTCATGCAACTTAGTTACATATAATCGCACGTCAGGAGAATTGCAACATTTCATCTCACATATTCACTTTATTGTGAAATAAATTAAAATATTCTACTTATTACTATTGTTCTGCAGTAGTAACTACACGTCCTTAGCAATGATCTTCCAAGTATAATCAATCGGAAATATTATTCTCGGTATTCTATTTAATATATCTTCAATTTATCATGTGATTTTCATTTATTTTAACAGTAAAACGTAATAACAATTGTGTTGCTTATTTTATACTACATGAAATTAAATATACTCTAAATAGGGACCTATAGCTTATAGAACTCTTCCTAAAACCATTCCTCTAAATACGATTTTAGGATAATCGCAAAAAGTTACCGATACATTAAAACTCTTTGCAATTTCGCGTATATGTAACGATTGCGTAAAATTATACCAATCGTATATTATATTGAATATCATTTAGCTATAAAAAATTATTTCAGTTTCCAATATTTCCCGTTGAAAAATCTTAAGTGAGAGTAGAATTGTGTCTAACGATATCGTAGAATATCGTTCGGTCGCCATGTTTGCTACCGCGCTGCTATCTGCCGATGATTTCGAATCTTCTCGACAGTGTCTCCATCTACTTCCTCTCTCTCTCCCGAGATGATCATGAAACCACGCATGCTGGTGCTCAGTAAAATTCTAACCAGAGAAACGTCTTACGGGGATGTTTCTCGTCCGTTCTACTGAATTTACCATAAGTATGTGTTCAGGATTGGAATAGAGCACAGTCATGAGATTCGGTACGTACGAAAACCATTTTAATAATCACTCGAATATGTACAAACGTACAATCGTCAACAAGAGATGACGCGTTTAAAGTAAGTTGATTGGGCCTTTCGATTTCGGTGTGATTTATGACAAGCGAACCATTGTTGGTGCCATTACCTGCGTGCTTCGAAAATTCAGTGAAATTTGGACTGAACCATAGGTCCCATTCATTTGTCTGTGAGCTGTGTTACTGGCTGTGATTTTCCCGTATAGTTTTCAACTATTTTCAGTGTGAGTTTAAAGTGCGTTAATTTCGGACGTTGGATCTATGTTGCACGAGGATCGTGCCATGAAAGAAACCACATCGAGTACGAAATCGGTTTTGCTGATAACGTGATTAGAGGTATAAGTTCGTCGATGGACGCTTAGTACGCATGCGCGTTGCAATTTATAAGCGTAAACATCATAGAATTTACCAGCGATACTCATTTGAATTAGCCGTCAGTGTTTTACTGATTACGATTACGGCTTCGATCATATTTGTTAACGAAACGAATTGATTGAAAAACCGAATTTTGGTGTGAAAAGTGACAGCATGGTTCTCTATGTTAAATGGTGTTACAACGAATGTGAAGAAGACTCGAAGAGGAAAGAGAACACGAAAAAGTGAGGTGCATCGATGTGATACGAAATAATTCCCCCGTTGTGTATTGTGTTACGAAGGTTACCATGTTTAAAGTTACTATGTTTCCAGCGTGCTCGGTAAAACAGTGTGGTTGTATGGTTAATCGAGCGGAATTACTTAAGGCTGGGGATCGATCGATTAATATATTATGAATTGTATGTTATATGTTGTAATCTTTGTACAAAGCGAGATTTTTCTATAGTGTACGAAAATAAACTAGTATACACGAATCGTCACTTTCTTTCTTTTGTGCACACGCATTTCACGCAACCGTGTCGTTCATTATTCCCGTTTATTGATTACCTGTTTGAGTGTCCACGAGTATTAACGGGCTAAGATGAGAATAATCCTGAAAAATAGTTTGGAGTAATTACAATCATGTTGGTATGGGATTAAAAATTGAATCATTTAAGGAAACATGTGACAACAAATACTGTGAATTTGTATGTGAAGAGAATGTACGTTTGTCGAGTATTATATTTTTGCTTGAAAGGCAGGATTAAGCCAGTAACAAGGAAGGATAATATTACGTGCGGGTCAGATTACAACAGTTATAGAAATGAACAGAGTGAAGTCAGACGAACATAAACGGTCGAAGAACGAGAAGAGTTAATTTTTATTTATGAAGTAAAAAAATATAGACTGCTGCATGTATTTTAAATTATTTCTTATTTTAAATAATTCCTTCGATAATTTATCCACGTTATTTTTATGCGTACAGTATGTCCTGTTTAAATGTATGTATCTGTTTTTTCAGTTACGAAAGATAAGAAAAAATTCTTAATTAGCCAAAGGAATAGCTAAGTACATAGAAAACATGTCTGAAAAGTGTAAAAAATATTGTAGCCATAAACTAGTCCTGGGTATATTCACAGTTGAGTTCCGACGGCAAAGCATAGTGTTGAGTTTTTGCGCAAGTTTCTGCAATATCTCTATATTTTTTCGAAATTTAAAAATTCTAAAGTTTCAAGAATTTTTAAAATTTACACACATGAAGTGGAAATTAAACGAAGAAAAAATTACAATGTGTAAAAGCAGTACTGACGAAATCAAAGGAAAAAATTCACCGTTGTGTTATCGTGTTACAAAATCACGAATGATTACACAAAACGGATGAATTTCTATGTATAAAATGTATTTGTGATATCACTAGAAATTTTGTACATTTAAAACGGACATAGTATAGAAATATTTTAAGCCTATAAATAATGATGTATTAACGAATAAAGCGTAGGTTATTATTAAACATTTAAATTACAGTTAAGTGAGTGCTCAGTTGAATAGCGAATAATTAAAGATAATCGAAATAAAGAGTATGGGAAAGAAAAACAAATAATAAAAGCGAGTAGCATTATCGAGAAGTTTTTGTTCTGATAAAAACAGCAAGTGTAATGAGTATAAAGATTTTCTTCTCCCGGTACAGGTGAACGATATACAACGAGCGAGATGGACGAGTACGACAAGAAATTCGCTGAGATGCAAAAGTACATTCCATTTTTGGAAGCGATGATAGAGCGGTTGCAAAACGTTAAGGACAAATCGCGCGAAGTACAGCTTCAGAAAATGCAAAGCCTACACGGAATCCTATCGAACAGCAAGAGAAAGTACGTTTCGCAGGTGTTTGGACATGTATGAAATAAAACATTCCCTTTCGTTCACGGTGGTGGTCTCTGGTATCTATTTAATTGTTCGCACGCTTGAACTTGGAATTTATTATACGGAACTTAAATTACAAGTCTTCTGATTTTCAAATTTTCTAATTTTCAAATTTTCATTTTTGAACTTTCAAATTTCCAAAGTTGAATTTTCGAGTTTAATTATTTTTAAATGTTCGTATATTCAAACGTTCGACTCTTTAGAATTCTGTTCTCCTATTTTTTACTCCTTGCTGCCTATCCAAAATTTGTCACTTAAATTTCAATTACTTTTCTACAAAAGGCGCTCTATCATTACTTACATCTTCTGCTATACTTTTTTACAAGCATTTCACCCTTATAAAAATATCTAAAGACATGTATAATTCTTATAAAGTTTTAATAAAAACAAAATTGACAGAATTAATCACGCTGTATTATCGATGAAATAGGCTGAAGATCGAGACACTACAGCGATGCGAAGACGTACTACAGAAGTTGCACAACAAAGTAGAAAAGGTAGATATAACACTCAAATCACACTATTGTGCTATTACTATGGTATACTGACTTTCATTTCAACGAATTTTTATCCTATGAGAATAAAACAATGTTTATCCAAACTAAATTTTTATTCCACTTAAAAATTCAGTGAACCAGAAGTCAGCATTTGCTTTGTGCTCTGTATGATATTAGTTTGCACTGTTGTCACAGATGAAAGATGTAAACGAGAATGTTTGTAAGTTTCTCTAGGGATGCTGAAATTCACATTTTACGAACGATAACTATATGCGCATTACATAGAGGATTTTTAAAAAAATTTTTATTTACATTTGATCCAACAAAAAGTGAAAAGTAGACGAATTGATGTTGAAATTTGATATTAAGAAACAACTCTTTTATATCGTTTCACAAAACATGGCAAATATTATATCACCGTGCTTTTATAGAGCAAACTGTAACTATCGCATTATTCACTTTATCTTTTATTTGTTCATTAGTAGACACTCTACGGCCCCATATCTTTTACTAAATACTTCTGTGTTTCATCATACACATTGCACTTTTCAACAGCATATAAATTACACTCTGTTACGGTACAATTTGAATCACTGTTGTAAACAAGTTCCAGAAATCGTCTTTTTCTATACATTTAGGAAAAAGTACAGTGCAAAATACTTGCACCATTGAAATTCATCTACTGGAAATTATTTATAACTGAGATCTGATATAAGACATTAGTGAATGCTTGTAGATGAAGTGGGCTCGTGAATATATCCTTTATTTTTATTTTCACTTTGTTAAACACAAATGTAGTGCTTCGATTCCCTCCTTGTTTCTCTGTTCTTTATAATTTTGGATGTTTACAGGCTTTCGTAGTGCATGTATTATCCTTTTATTTTAATCATTCTAATCTGACACGAGTTTCAGGGAAATACACCTGGACTGCATTTTCCGCACAAGAGGAATGATGCGAGCTCCGCACAAGCTTCGACGTAAGTCTCTTTATAATATCCATGAAGCAGCACTGATTGCAAACATTGAACTATTAGGCGCTCACTCATTTTTGACTTTTTAAATTTTAAATTAATCTATACAGGGTGGCTCAGCTAAATGGGATTACCTAAATATTTGCCTTATTTGTTGTTGTATTAAAAAACTTCTCAGTACAAAATTACACTATGTCAGGGGGCACATGTAATTGTGGAAACGGTTTTTTCTCAAGGTCATTTATTTTACGTGATTTCAAGGTCATCGTTATTTTTTTAAAGTGTGTGCGTCTTCAGATACAAATATCTCGAAATTGAATGATGGGAATGATATGGTTGTTAAAATTTCGTAAAAAAAAATGATCTTGTGAAAAAACCGTTTCCACGATTACATATGTTCCCTAAAATAGTCTAACTTTGTCCTGAGAAGTTTCTTCATACAACAACAAATAAGGCAGATATTTAGGTAATCCCATTTAGCTGAGCCACCCTGTATAAAAATTTTAAGGATAAGTTTTTGGACGATTAAGTCAATTTTGTATTTATATTCCTTGGACAGTGAACGTGTTAATCTACTAACGCTTCCCGAATGCACAAGCACAACTAAAACAGTACTGCTACGTAACGACTTCCTCAATGTGCTATTATTATCACAAAACGCTTCAGAATATCTGAACATTATCTCGTCTCTAAAAAAACATAATTGAATCCCTTTCAGCGTGGCAGAGGATGCAAGATCCTACGTAGAAGAAGTCATGGAGGATTCAAGGGAGATCCATGAGACTCCTGCCAGTCCGAGTCCTCCTGTCAGCCCAGACTCATGCTCTCAAGTGGCGCCTATAATAATCCCTACAGAGCGTAGTCTGGACTTTGACGACAAGCCAGACAGCAAACCAGCCTCACCAGATCCCATCGACACTCTGCCAACGAAAGCACCCATCATTATCCCTACAGAAAGGACGAGCAATGATCTCAGCCCGTCCCCTACGTCTCAACGTAACTCCTGTAAAGATGATGTGTCGTTCACCGAATGGGAGATGCTTGAGGAGAACGAGAGCCAGCTGTCGAGGAACAAGAACTGGCAAACGATCGTTACTTCCGGCCATGATGTAGTAGCTGGCACTGCGAAGATGGTCGGGAGTAATCTGGCTCAGAAGGTGAACGACGGGAGAGCTCATGTGCCCATATCGATACACTCCTCATCTCGACACGTACCCACGGTTCCGGTTCCCTCTCTGGGTGGTTCCAGGAGGTTGTCGTCGATTCTGGAAAAGAATCGGTTGATGGGAGTGGGCCTAGATCAAGTTCCAGTGGACGCGAGGCCAGAGTCGCCGATGAACGTCTCTGAAGCAAGGCTGAAATCCCCAGACACGGATCTTCTGTTCCCCAAACACGGTAAGAACGTCTCACCTAGGCTAAAGGATACGAGGCCAGGTTCGAAACCTTCGGCACCGTTGTTACTCTCTCCACCGCCGGTGTCGACGGAACCGCCGCTGTCCATGGAAGACCTGGCGGAATTATTGAACGAGGAGAGTGACAGCAGGGCGGAGAAGAAGGGTGACAGATTAAGGGAGGAGCTGGCGGTGAAGTTCAAGAAAGATAAACAGGATACATTGAATGCATTAGGTGGAAGTGGCAAGGACATGAAGTCGTCCAAGCCATTCATGTTGACGCAAGAGGACATCGACAGCGAGAGCGAAAGGCGTTGGGAGGAGTTCGACAAGCACATAGTCAAGATGACCGGTAGGAAGTGTCTACCTAGTGGTTTGAGTACCACGTTAATTACCAAAGCAGAGGCTCTGAAACCTGGTGAAACCAAGGGACCACCTCAGGGAATCTTGGGTCATGGTTCAAACCAGTTCACAGCCAACATACCTGTTGACAATAGGAATCGACCGCCTTCACCTGGTTCTAAGATAGAACCACGTTTCGCTGACAATTATGAGCGACATCCACGTCAGATGCGTGACATTCACGGCCACGATAAGGATAAAGCCAACATACACGTTATGCACTGTCGACCTGATGATGATATGTCCAATCCAGTCCCCATGCATCATGGAGGCCTGATTAAATCCGATGACAGAAATGCTATGCTGTATCAGAGGCGTCAGGGGAACATGGGCCCAGAAATGGTACCACCTAGAATAGACACAGATTTCAGAATGGAGGGTACAGAGTATTTCAACAGACAAGTGTCTAACCAAGGTCACTGGTCCGCTATGAACGATTTTTGCAACAACCAATGGCCGCCTCCGCCCTCAAATTTCAGTGGTATGCCCAACTCCCCTGCTCAAACGCCTTATCAACACCCCATGGGAATGCACCAGGAAATGTGGAACGTGGGTTCGAACAGAGAACCCATTCACATGGATCCTCATCAAATGAACGAGGGCCAGCTCAGGCCCAATCAATTCCCCCCAAGCATGAATACAGGTATCAGGCCTCTGATGAGTCCAAACACGAGGCCTCAAGATATAAATCATATCCCACGACCAGACGATATGTCTAATGTAGATGTACCCAATGTTCCAACAATACAGCCTTTGATATCACCCACGAGATTTCCTGTTGGACCACAGTATAGAAATTTCCAGGGTGAGAACAGGCCCTATGACCCGCCTTTTGACAGGGGAATGGAATATCCTCATCAGAGGCAGCCTTGGGACTCTCCAGCCAATAGACCCAACGATATGCCCTATAGGGCAGAGAACGAAGTTCCTTGTGGCGTAATGGGGCCGTCAGAAGGCCCTTCAGGGCCGTTTCCAAGATCCAGCACCCCTTGTCCTTGGAATAGGGACAGAGATCGCGGAGGAGGTAGAGGACGCGCTGGATATTACAATGAGAGGAATAGGGGAGAACCAAGAAGCAATTTCAACCGTGACACACGCAGGCCTGAGTGGGCCAGGGATAACCATAACGAGTGGGACAATTGTAATCGCTTCAGGGACGCAAGAAACATATCTGACCGTGATCCTCGGGTACGCATGGAGCATAATATGATGAATCAGAGTCCTAACCAATCGAGAGATAATGGCACCTCGGTCAGAGATCCTCGTTTGGCCAAGGACAAGCATTTCTCCATTGGTAAGGGTAAGGATAACAGTTTCAATGAGAGGGATCCCAGGAAACGCTCCACGGGGCCGCCATTCTTGATGTCATCGTTTAGGAAGGCTAAGGAGAAAACGAAGTCTCCTCCAAAGCCCGCTGAGGGCCACAGACGTTCGGATGTTGAAGGTAGTAGTAAGCAGTCACAAGAGAAGACGGCAAAGGATAAGATGCAATCACCTCTTGAAAGTCTATACGGAGTTATCGACACGAAAGCGAAGTCCGCGCAAGGTTATTGCCTGCAGAATTTCAAGATTCCTAAAATAAAGCGTAACGAGTCGTCTGAGTCACCTACGTCCAGTAGTATCACTGAGGAGATCAAAGAGTGTTCTTTGGAGAAGCAGGAAGTAAAACAGACTATTAAAAGGGACAAGGATGACATCAGTGCGGAAGTGAGCAGTAGCAGTGATGGAAATTTTCTCCTAGAGGATTGGGGTCAGGGTAGCATTGTACCTGAGAAGAAGGAGGAGCTGAAAGAGGAGAACGTAAAGGAGGAGAATACTCTGACGGTTCCTGTGGAGGATAAAACCGATTTGAATACTAGCGAATTAGATCCTACTGGTAATGATTCCTCCAAATTATCTGAAACTATTGAGAAACCTACTAAAAAAGGAGAGATGGAGCCTGAAGGATCGAAGTCGAAGGATGAAGTTACCCAGGAATGGATAGAGGCTTTGATTAGAAAATCCTTCGAGTTTGGTGAAGGAAAGAAGTTTGTTGAACAGGCGAAATTTATGCAGAAGTTGGGTGAAGTATTGCAGGCGAAGAAACTGAAGAAGATCAAGAAGATCATCGAGTCTGAGTCAGAGAGTAGCAGTTCAGATAAGGATGATTCTCTTGAGACGAAAAAGGTTCACACGAGGAAAAAGCGGCGAGTGATTGTTTCAGATAGTTCTGATGAAGAGTCTCTTGCTGAAAGGTTGGGCATTTTGAACGCAACAAGCAAGAAAGAGAATCAGGATGCTTCAATGGATGATCAGAAGGAGGTACCAAATAAGAGTATCAAAGACGTGATTCCTAGTATTGAGACTTCTGAGCTTCAGGCTTCTAAAGAAGATATTAAAGAAGATACAAAAGAAGATACAAAAGAAGATACAAAAGAAGATACTAAAGAAGATCAGAAAGAAGATACAAAAGAAGATACTAAAGAAGATACTAAAGAAGATACAAAAGAAGATACAAAAGAAGATACAAAAGAAGATACTAAAGAAGATACTAAAGAAGATACAAAAGAAAATACAAAAGAAGATACTAAAGAAGATACTAAAGAAGACACTAAAGAAAATAATGTCCCTGAAGAAAATCAGAGTTATGTTCAAGAGGTGGAGGAATCAAAGGATCAGGATGCAACAAGTATAAAGAAGGTGAAAGAAGATTCAATAGATTCTAAGGAGGTAGTTAAGGATGAGTCTACTGAGGATAAGGAGAGTACTTCAAAAATACCAAAAACTAAAGCAAAAAGGAGGAATTCTCTGGAGATGTTGCAACAAGATATCAAGGAGATGTTCATCAGTGATGGCGTCGTGGCAGCCACTGGTCATCGACTGTGTCGAAGTCAGAAAGAAAATCAAAACACTACTGCTGCGAGTACTTTTACTCAAAGTACGCCTACGACGAAGAAAGATGAATCAGCTAAGCAAGGCGTGGATTCTGATGCAGAGGATGCGTTGACGCCTTCGTCCAAGCAAAAGAAATTTGGCAAATCACGTACCTTGGAAGACTCAGGTAAATTAAAAGGCAAATCAAAGAAAGAGGTGCAACGAATAACTCGACAGCGTTCGAAACAGTATAACCAGAGCTCAGATAGTGAAGAAGACCAGCCATTGGCTCTGCGAACAGAACTGATTCAGAATACCAGTTCTTTGTCCAACCAGGAACCTTCTAATGAAGAATCTGAGGTTCTAAGGAGGAGCAAACGAATAATTAACAAGGAATCAATAAAAGAACCACGTGTGGTTGTTGAGAAGACAGATATTTCTAAATTGGATTGTGGCAAAATAATGTTTGACAGCTCATCTGATGAGAGCTTTGGCATAGATGTATCTGAGCTGGCTGCAGCTGTGGACATTTCATTACATCCAGACAAGCAGCCTGAACCTAAGCCTGAGACAACAGAACCAACAGAGCCAACAGAGAAGAAGAAACACAGTCAAACCTCTTCTAGAAAATCCACAAGAAAGAAGACAACAGAATTGACAACTGATAATAAAGATGACGTTCAATTTTCAGATGAGGAAAGTATCACTTCTGACATTTCTATGACTAGTAGTGTAGCATCTGGGAAGAAGACTGGTATCAGTGTAACCAGACTGGAAGCTACTAGTAATGAGGAATTGTTGAGTAACATTTTAGTGGGATTAGTGTCATCAAAGAATGATGGAGACAAAGATTCGTCTATAGCGGATAAGGGAAGTGATGTTGATGTTGATGATGAAATTAATGACCAATTACCAAGTGAACTAAACACAAGAAAGTCTTCTTTAGCAAAGAAAAAAAAGAAAAAATGCAACTGGCAGATGGGGATTCTGTCCAAAAAGAAGAAGAAGAAGTCTGCTACAGCTTCTTCTCCTAAATGTGACTTTGATCTTCTGAACACCAGTTCTGAGAGCATGGATATTTCTACCAAAACAGAAGGTTCATCAATTTTACAGCATACAGCAAACAAAGAGAGTCATTCATCAAACAACATGGCTGAGAATGTTCCTGAGAAACTGGAGGACTCTGTTAAAAACACTGATAGCAATCAGCCAGTTCCTGATGATAATGGAAAGGATCAAAAGATAAAGGAATCGTCGACGCCGTGCGTTTCTACAGAGAAAAAAGAATCTTTGTCTAAAACTTTTGTCGACGAGAAAACATCAGAAGTTAAAGATGGCAAAGGCAAGGATAAATCAGTCAGCAATGATGACAAGAAGAGTAAAGAAGAGCTGGATAAAGCTTTTTACGACTTGGATATAAACAAATTAATAGATTATGCGTGGACGGGGCAGGAAAGGTACAAATGTTTGCTTTGCTTCTTCACAGGCAAAAATATTGTTCACCATTACAAACTGAGCCATCCTGGAAAGGAGATTCTCATCTCTAGGTTCAAGGCTTCAGACGCTGACTCAGCTGTTCAAGATGCCAAAGATGATGACGTAGAGAATACATCATCCAAACCTCTTATGAAAGAAATTTGTAAATTTCGTTGCAGATTCTGTTCTTTGTTCACTGAAGGCACTGCAGCAGATACCATGGAGGCATTCTACGAACATTGTACAACGCATACTGGAGAATACAGGTTTCGTTGCAACAGTTGTCCTTACCAGGCTGTGGCCAAGTCCTCTATGAGGACTCATTACTACAAAGTGTGTCGCAAATTCAAAGACACGTTTAACGAAGCCATAACTGAAGACGAAATACCTAAAGAAAATGGTATTTACGGTTATTTGTGTTCAAACTGTAATTACGTTCAATTAAAGAAGTTCAACGTAGAGGAACATATCAATATATGGCATAAAGATGATACAAGCGTTATTATCATAAAGATAAACATGTCTCTAGATTCTGTTAAAGAGGACTCTAACGATCAAGTTTCTGTACCAGATGAAAACATGAAGTTGGAACTGTCTCAATTGAGCTCAGAGAAGGCAGAGACATCAGTAAACGAGACGGCGACTTCTGTTGAACAGGAAGACAATGAAGTGACTGAAGTGGAAATGGTGAAGGACGGTAAAACCACTGATAACGAGGATAAGAGTCCAAAAGATGTAACAGAGGCTAAACCGCAGGAAGAGGATCATTCTGACCCTCGGACAGTTCACGAGGATAAGAGCAAATCACCGCAAACAGATACAGATTCGAGTTTACCATCGGGAAATCTGAGCGTGTTCGTTTGTCCGCCAGAATTGGAAAAGAAAGAAGTGGAAATTCAACTGGAACGAAAGAAGAAGATGCAAGAGATCATTCAAAATATTGGCATCAGATTACAAAAGAGTGTATCCAAGAAGGGGTTGTCCATCATAGATAAGCTGAAGGACAAAATGAGAACTAACTTAATGGTAGTAAGCAACGAAATTGACTTCAACACGGTTCTAAATTCTCCCAGCAAAACTCCGACAAATTCCATGGGTTCACCTAGTTCGACGCTATCTCAGAACACCGAATTGGCTCCTACTGCTACTATTGTTCTTTCTGTAGAGGATCCAGACTTGAATCAAGCATTGTCTCAAGGAATCTCAAACGACAAGAACAATGAAGATTCTACTTCAACAATGCAAATATCTACTGTAGAGTGTGATTCCCAGTTAACATCTGAACCAGATCAAACAGGTTCAAAGGTCAGAGATCCATTGGCAATATTGTATGACAAAAAGAATGATGAAAGTGATGCAGAAACCAGTGATAATGAAAATATAAGGGATGCAGCTCCTATCTATGACTCTGACTCCAGCAGTGAGCAATCAGACAGTGAACTACCTACAGATGTGAATATGATCTTGAAAGAAACTTCTAACATTAATGCATCTTCCAAGGGTCCAATGCTGACTACTATTCAGAGACTTGCTGCTCAGCTTCAGGCTACAAAGCCAATTGAAGCATGCAAAGATGAGAGTTCCTCTAAACCTGAAGAACTTAAAAGAGCGTTTCCATTTGGTTCTATTCCAAAACCACCGGATGTCGTTCCTATAGCTAGTATTAAGAGATTCGTTGGACAAATGGAAAATAGATTCCATGAAATATCCCAAGAAACGAGTGACGACAGTAATACACCTAAGAATTTCATCAGGCTGAGGCGGCTGAGTGGAGACAAGTTGTCAGTGCCTGTACAGCCTTTTGGTGTTCAGGAAGATACGACACAATCGAAGAACAGTATGTATAAAAGTATTATTGTGACTTTTTTTTACTAGTTTATAGTAGTGTGTTACATGTAATTATTTTACGTAGTAGACGCAAATCAACCTAACAGTCCTGAGAAGATGAAGTCTGTATTAAAATCGGATGCAGATGAAGAGTGTTCTTTCTTAAAGATCGAAAATGTAGTTAGTCTTGCGCCAAGAAGCGACAATGATGGCACTGAAAGCCCCATTGTAAGTCACGTAATATATTATTGCTTGAACTTTTTCTTTCTTAATTTCTTTTTATTTGTATAGATATAAGTTTTTTTTTTCCCCGTTACAGATAAATGATATAAGAAAAGCAGTTGAAACGTCCCCCACAAAGAGTAAGGCTGTGTCTTTGTTAAAGAAAAAACCCCATTCTCCTCTTATTTTAAAGAGGCTCAGCTCTGTGACCCTAACACAACCACTTGCAAAGAACTTACAATCAGGACAGGCAACACCAGAAACAGTCAAACTGATTCCAGTGAAAAGTCTATCTCCTGTCCCAGTTTCTATGACCGCCACACAACGTACCACTAATTTTATCCCAATCGCTCCAAAATCAAAGATTATTCAAGTGGACAACAAATTATCTCTGCCTCTTTCCACGAACAAAAGCACTGTCGTGACTTCAGGAAACTCGCGAACCGTGACTGTGTCTGCTTCGCCACAATCGTCAAATCTGAATTACAAAATCGTGAAAGTGGTTCGTACGCCACCTGCTCTAAAACCCAAAGACGCCGTATCTCCACCTGCAGCTGCTAAATTGAAATCAGCGGGTGCTTACAACGCGATGCTAAAGCCGGCCAAATTGATTCATTTATACAAATGTATGGGTCGTGATTGTCGTTTCACGAGCGACGTATTGACGCAGTATCATCAGCATTATATTCAACATACGAGCGAGGCAGAGAAGCAGAAGTTATCGCCGCCATTCGATTATCAGAAGTGTGCCTATTGTTACATGGTGCTGGAAGATTGGAATCAAATGAAAATTCACATAGAAGAGAAACACTCACACTGTCGTTATCAATGTATTTCTTGCTTCTATAGAGCCAGTGTGCCTTCTTATGTATACATACATCAGGTACAAAAAAAGTGCAATTGCTATTTATCGTTATTTTTATTAATTAATTTATATACTTGGTATTTGACTTTTATCTTTTCCTTGCAGACGGCGACTCATCCTGGTCATCATGGTATTTTGCTTGGGAAATTGGTGAAGGAAGTACCACTGAAAGAGGAAGTCAATAGACACGATAATATACATCCTTATGTGTGTCAACACGGTATAATTTTGTTTTGTATCTAGATTTATCCTTATGTTTGAGTAAATACTCTTAAGCTTACAGATATATTTTTATAGATTGCGGCAAGTTTTTTTATGTTCCTGAGTCTTTCGTGGCACACTTAAAAAGTAAGCATAGGTCGCTTCTTTCCACTTATAAGTGCCACGTGTGTCGTGGTACGTGCATTAAAGTGGAACAATTGCTCACGGTAAATAATATTTTTAATTTATTATCTAAACGGTTCAGACAGTTTCAGCGATATGCACAGCCATTTGAGCATGTTCCATTGCAACAGATTACCGCAGGTTCTCGAACGATCTCTTCCTCCTCAGGTAAAAAAATATTTTTACCAGTGAATCATATAATGTATTAATAAAAATTTTATAATCATTATTTTCAATGTCATATTTCAGCCAGTACGTGCTAAAGACGTCATAGATCAGCTGGTTGTAAGAACACTGGACGATACTTTTAAAATCACGGAAGAAGTGATTGACGTAGAAAACGATGGAAAAGACAGTAACAAAGATATTGTAATAGACGTCATCAACGCGTCTCAGTCACATAAGGTACTCTATCCACAATTTTCCAAAGATGTGACCATGCTGAGCAAAGATGAAAACGAGGCTTTAAATAAGTCCTTGTCTAGCTTGTTCGGAACCAGTAGCACCTCGAGCAGTTCTATCAACGCCAATGTTTTACAGCAACAGGAAAAATCGTTGAATGAAAGTTGCGACGATAATGCAACCAACAAAACGTTGGCAAATGTGAACGATTCCATTTCCATCACTTCTATATTGAACAAGGATTCCCCAGATACAAGTTTTTTGGACAAATCCAAGCGGGCCAGTGTTATATCCGACAAGAGTTCCGTTGATGTAGTTGAACCTTCCAAAGAAACTTTCGATTGCAGCGACGAGTTCGTGAGCATCAATCTGTTGGACAATCCTGATTTTTTGAAGAAAGTTAGCAACTGTGATTCGTCCCTTCTCAACAACTCCACTGCAAACGAAAGTAAAATGGAAGACAGTGATATCGAGATCGTGGATATTGAAGAAACAGAGGCTATCATTCCAACGAAGAATATAAAAGCGGAGGTGTCTAGGAAAGATAGCGTTGATTCCACTGAGAAACCAAAAGTGGAGCAAAAAGAAGATACAAAAGAACAGCAATCTTCCAGTATTGATGTTGAAGATTCCAGTACAGCCACTGACACCAAAGAAAGTGTCAGTAGCACCAACACAAAACCGGACAAACCCTTGACATTGGAGGACATCAAAGATACCGGTTTTTCAGGAACGAAGTTATACAAATGTGGTTATGAGACGTGCACACATGGCGCTCAAACTGCAACTCTTTTGAGAGTCCATGTAAAAGATTGTCCATTGCGGGGTGACAATGAGACTTTAGTTTGCGTTCATTGTGGCAAACGTTTTATGAAAATTGGATTCTTATTAGAACACTTAAAGTCGCATGGATTGAAACGTTTCGGTTGTTCATTGTGCAAAATGAGATGCACGGTGGGCTATCAAGCGATGGCGCACATGAAAGCGAAACATAAATATTCGTACAGTAAATTAGTACCAGCTGATCCGAAGAATCCATCCGTTGATGGTTTGTTTGTCGTACAACCTGTCGTAAGTTATATTTTACAAAATATTTAAATAGAAATTTCTGTGTGTGTGTTTTAATATTTTGTTTGTATGTATGTAGCGTCAAAATGGTGAACGTAAAGGGAAGAAACGTAAAACGAATACGAAGACGACAGAGAAAGAGGGTGAAAAGGTAACAGATTCTGAGAAATTCACCTTTAGTCCTGATGAAATAGACTCTTTGCCACGTCAGGCGATTTACAATCGCGAGGTGCAATGTGCAGTGTGTCCATACACGACGAAAGTTCGCATGAATATAATCAGACACTTGCAACTACACGCAAAAGACGAGAGCGTGCCAGAAAGTGGTCCAGTTAATCCTGTGCCTTGCTTAGACAAGAAGGAACGTATGTTCGACAAGATGGTGAATTTGGCGAGTAGCTCTCATCAAAATGGCCGAATGGGTGCCAAACCAAAGGAGATCAATAAAGACAACGACGATGAATTCATACCAAAATTCGTGCCAGAGCATCAGAGGTAAGTAAATGGCACTTTCTCTTTATTGCAAGAGTGAGAGTGATTTTTTTATTCATTGTAAAGTGTGAAATATGCAATGTTTTCCCCTGAATAGATACGTGTGCGGTGTAGCTGAGTGCAATTATTTAACAGTCGATGAGGCGATGTTAAGGTGCCACTTAAAGGCTTTGCACTCCGAGGAACAATATTTCCGATGCCCCCATTGCCCCCAACCGTCTCCAGGCCAAGAAGGATTGAATATAGCGATCGATAAAATGGCTGTTCATTTGAAAATGCACGACACCAGACTTTATAAGTGTTCTCACTGCAATCACCATCATTACCATAGGTACACACAATATTGGTTATATAATCGCGTTTGGTTAAATAATGCACTCGTGTTTAGATCACAGATTTTAAACGCCATATATTTTTTAAACATTTGACAAGCATGTAAAGTAAAACTTGATGATGTATGTTACATTTGCTTTTCAGATGTTTAAAATAATGTTCATCCTCCTTTGTTCATTTTCTATGCTTTCTAATAGTAGCGAATTATTTACTAGGCATGTCGTGGAAAGACACCTCACTGACAAGCATCCAGAGAAAAGGCCTTTCGTCAAAGTGATCAGAGAATTAGAGAACACTGAGAACAATCAACAATCCGTGCAAGAAGAACTCGATGAAGAGGCACCTGATCCAGATGGAAATCATTGGAAATGTAACATCTGCGATTACAAGTGTGTGTACAAGGCGGAAATGGTTAATCATACAAGTGTAACGCACGATGAGAAATGCCAGTACAAGTGTTCTTTGTGCTCTTTTAAGACCAGTGGCAAGATCATGTTCGAACAACATATCAACAGCAAACATCCTAATGATCCAAATGTTGATTACACTTTGACCTATCAGAGAATAAAAGGTATAAATAAAAAGAGCACGGACAGTGTGGAACAGACTGGACAGGAGGAGCCTTTTGATACTACTCCTTTGTGGAGGAGAGATATGCCCCGAATTAGACACATTCGTGGAATTCTTCTTGAGGAAGAGGATGAAGTGTCAATGGAGTCCTCTTTGAGGCCAGGAAAACGAAAAAGCGATGCAGAATTGCCTGCTATTAAACCAGCTAAGATAAAAGCAGGAAGATCATTGGACGAAACGAAGCAAACGAAAGAAAAGTTTAAGCGATCTTTAACCAGCGATAAAATATTGACGGAAATAGAAAGTGTAAGTGACACTCCGAGTACGGCCGATAAACCCAAAGAGACTAAGGCTAAACCAGTTGAGGATTTGGACTTAGAGTCGGACGTTGGAAGGTTTGGTCCTTACGGGATTGCGGATGGTAACATGTACGTTTGTACCTTGTGCACGCAATTTAAGACGAAATATAAGCACGACATGAGGGATCATCTTTACAGAGAATTAAATTATGCTAGGTAATTTTTTTATGATTCAATTTATTTAATTCGCAAGCATGTCCGTTTTTCTTATGTAACGATGGAATAATATCGTAGATGGCATTGTAAAGAATGTGGTTACCTGTCTGTAAATCGTAATGCCTTATTGAAACACTTTAACAAACATCATAATGGAGAACGTTTCAACCACGAACCATTAACTCCTGATGATGATATCGAGGAATGGGTATGTTAATGTTGACTTAAATGAAAATTTTTTAAGTGTATGTTTTATTTATAAATCTTTTCTCTAGGTTGGTACATTGTTGAAGAGACAAACGCTCATGATAAAAGGATTATTGGCCAAACAGAATGCAGAAAATTCTGCGTCCGGAAATGCGTCTACAAGTGATTCTAAACAATCCACTGCAAAAACTACAAGTGATTCTAAACAATCCACTGCAAAAACTACAAGTGATTCTAAACAATCTACTGCAAAAACTACAAGTGATTCTAAACAATCTACTTTAAAAACTACAAATGATTGTAAACAATCTACTGCAAAAACTACAAGTGATTCTAAACAACTTCTTGCAAAAACTACAAGTGATTCTAAACAACCTTTTGTAAAAGCTACAAGTGATTGTAAACAATCTACTGCAAAAACCACAAGTGATTCTAAAGCACCTTCTGCAAAAACTACAAGTGATTCTAAAGTACCTTCTGCAAAAACCACAAGTGATTCCAAACCTCCTCCTACAAAGTCCACAAGTGATTCTAAATCAGCCCCTAGTAAAGCTACTCAGAGTACTGTTACCAAAACTCCAAAACCTACAAGCGTTCCTGACAAACCTCCCGGAGTGCAAGATGATAAAAATCAGAGTACTGAAATTAACTTGGAAGCGTCAGACGAAACCAACAAAGATAATAAGCTTGCCATTCTCGATATGAAGAATGAGAAGGCATCCAAGAAAGAGAAAACTGCAAAGGCTGCAGATTCTGATAAGGGTAAGTATCTTGAAATTACAAAAAAGAAAAAAATAGAAATCTCTCAGAGTTCTGTGATTAATCCTAATTTTCAATATAGCTGGACCCGAAGAGGAACAAGACAAGCCATTCGTCTGCAAACATTGCAAGATGACGTTCACCCGATGGCGCGGTTTCAAATTGCACGTACAATTGACACATCTGAAACGTCTTGGATACATCTGTCCATACTGCGACCGTAGCACCAATTCTGAGACTCTAATGCGTCAACACATGCGTTCTAAACATCCTGATTGTCCGGAAAAAATAGTTCAAAATCCAGCAGCTGGTGGGCCAGAGTTACCAGATGAATTTTGGCAAGAAGAGTACGGAGTTGTGTTTCCAAAGAGGTCTAAGAAACGCAAGAGAAAGATAAGTGGTGAAGAAGTCTCAGAGAGTGACAACAATCATTCCCAAATGGAACAACAAGAGAAGTGCACAATGTGCGGTTTCAGCGCTTTAAGTTTGACCGGTTTAAAGATACACATGAGAATACACGCGCCAAAAGTTATAATGAAATGTTCATATTGCACTTTTACTGCATCGACGAAAACGGATATCAAAGAGCACTGGGAGCACAATCATCCATTCTCGCCATTTAAATTCGAAGAGATACCAACAGCTGAATCGTCTGGTGAATCCATAAGTACCCCAGTCGATAAGAAAACTGTCACTGATGATTACAGCGACGATATAGAGGAAGAACACGTTCCAGAGGTTAGGAACGAGGAATCGATTTACTATTGTTATTATTGCTCGTTCCGCAGCAAGGCACTGGACTCAGTTCAGAGTCATTGGAACATTGCGCACAATGACACAGAATTGATGAACGAATCTGCGAGTAATATGGTAGCGAATTGTCCATTTAGATACAAGGAAGTACGCGTGTCGTCAGATAAAAGGCTCATGAAGGCACACTGCTCGAAAACATCACCAACGGAAAGCCCATACGAGCTGTATTTACAGCAGTCACAAAACGATGTACAGGAGTTAGAGACAATGGGATCAAACCAAGAAGGTTGGATCTGTCAGTGGTGTAACGAAGCGTGTGATTCCGAAGTCAAAATGAAAACGCATCACAGCATGTTCCACTCGCACCTACCGTTGAACTTTAAAAAGCAAGACAAGAAAATAATGACCAGGGGATACGTATGTCCAGAGTGCCCCTTCACCACGACTTTTATCAACGTTATGAAGAATCACGTGTCAAGGCACATAAACCTCTTCAAATGTAAATACTGCGAGAAAACATTCAGCTCTCCGTCGCAAGTGTCCACTCATAATGTTGAAGAGCACCCTAACCTAGAATTGAAGATAGAAAGCATAAAGAACTACGAATCGTTAGTGGAGAAAATTATGACAAAAGTAAAATGGTTGAAGCCTGGTGCACAGAGCACTGATAAAGATGAAATCATAATTGATTCACCATCGAAGAATTACGCGGTAGCTAAAAAGTCCACGGCTAAAAGTACCATTCGTCCAAATCTTATTCCCTTCAAGATAAAGGCTGTAGCTAGAAAATCTACGAATCCACATTCGAGATATTTGATTAATAATAAAGCGAACGAGAAAGAAATGACAAAGAGCAAACAGTTTTCCTATTATGGCATCCCCAGCAGTCCTGTCAACTTAGCCAAGTTGAATACGTACATGGTAGTCGGTGGCCATAGAATGAAGGTGAACTGCGTCACGCTTGCACAGTTGATTAACATCAATCCGAAGGTAGTGTTGAAGGATCTGAAACACGATATCAAGAACATCGCAACGCTTAAAAAGTTGAAATAACGAATGGACATATAAAGGGAAACTCTGCTTCCCGTTATGATTTTATTTTACATACGATGCATATTTCTTGCACAACCATTACTGACATAATGGTAAACGATAACCAAAGTAACGCGCGGTATTATATACTTTTCTGTGACGTTATATTTAGCGAATGCTATACTGATGAATTTTTATAAAATTCATTGTTCCCCCTTCCGTATTGTAACAATACGAGGAATGTGTATAAAGAAGCATCACGGTTAATTCTTGACAGTTATATATTTTATGCGTACATTCTCTATTAGTGTACACTTAAAAATCGTGAGATATAATGAAACGTAAGTTTGTACTTGCTCTAAGATTATGTTGTCCTTTTGTGAGACAATTTTTTGAACAAGTTAGATAAGAAAGAATTGATGTTTTTAAGTTTTCTTACTTACAAGAATTATATTCGATTAATATAATATCAATTTATCATATACACACATTCACACACTATACACAATGACATTTGCGTTGTACATATATAATTTGGATTGAGTGTTATAAAAAACTATTAATTAGAGAAATACTTTGTTTCATGCTATCTGCTAATAAAAAAAAATTCTAAAAATCAAAATGCAGTATTGTAGCATGAAAATTGTAAATAGTAACTGTAGCGATATTCATTACTTCGATGACTCGAGAAGATACATATTGAAATTATTTATTTTGGAATATGTGAAATCTCTTAATCATAAGTACGCCCTTATTTTAAACAGTGACATGTAATAATATTACTTTTAAGTGAGTACTTATCCTTAACGGTGGACAATTTTCATGTTTCTGTAATTCGAAACATTTATTAAATTATTTCGAAGAAATACTACTTGTGTCAACTCAGGAATGATTATATGACAAAAGCAAACGTACGTCATGAGAACAACCATTTTGTAAGAATGTGTATGAAAAATTAATGAATTAAATATTAACACGTGAAATTTAATATTTATCGGTGTTAATATCAATATCGTTCATGTGAATAACCTAGAAAAGTATATACTTATTTTATAACATTTGAAAGTTTCTTTTTAAAATTTCATTTTTATAAAAGCACCGATAAACATGATTGTTATGTGTTAATATTTATGTTGTGTGTAATACACATTGCCTCACACAGTAAACGTGTATATAAAATTTACATTTTATTGCATAATTTTTGTTCATCGCTCGATACTCTTAAATTAATCCTTTTTAACATTGAATGTAAGGTGATAAAAGGATGATTCGTATGAAAACACAAGACTGAGTGTCCTGTAAGTAGTTTAATTTACAACAAAAAACTTGTAAATATTGTGTAATATAAAATTTCACATAAATATTTTTGATTTTTCTAATAACAATTGTCATTTCTGATTCAAATTCTTCATAATATGATAATACAAAATTTACGCGCATTTCATTCAGAAAAAATATTTACACAAATGATTATTTTCTTCATCTTTTTTTATTTAAATCGTTAATTGTACAAAGTTATGTATTTGACAAATACTTTTAGCGACCAGGAACAAAGAACAAGTGTTTATATTACGTTCAAGTTCTTTAAATTAAAAGTAGCATTTTATTTGTTATGCTGTGCAATTTTTTTTATACTTGAAAGCATATAAAAACATTAAGAATTATGCAGAAAGTTCGATAGAGATCGTGCAAATGTAACATTTAAATTAGATAAAATAACTTCAAAACCAAGGAGCACTCGATCGCGGTTTAACCTTTCAAAGACGATAATCCTGCTCTCATGATTTCATCGACCAAAAGTAGATTACTAGCAATGATTGTGCTGAAAAATAAAACGTTAGTATTTCAAAATATTTTAAAAATGAATTTCACTTCAAACACAAAAGTATACTTACCACGAATTAATAATTTGTTTCTTTACATTGTAATTGTCAAAAATACCAGCATCCGTGGGTTTCAACGCTTCACCTGTTGAAATATCTAATCCTACTGCTTCATCTAACGCAGATCCTTCTTCTAATAACTTAACGATCGTGTCTTGTGCATCGAATCCACTATTTACAGCTAGGTAAATAAAAAGAATGATATTAAAACATGTATGAACAAAAATAATTATGAAAACGAAGGACAGCTAGTTTGAAACATTTTATGTACCGAGAGTTTTGGGAACGATGAGTAAAGCTTCCGCGTAAGCTTGTACACCCAAACGTTGTTTCCCTTTTACTTTCTCCTTATACTGTTGAAGCTGTTTACTAGCAGCTACCTCGAAAGCACCAGCGCCAGGAATAACAGCATGATCATCGATAGCATTTTTGATAGCTCTCAAGCCATCTCTCACAGCATCTTTTAATTGTTCCACAGTGTATTTGTTTGGCCCCTAAAAATTGTTCATGTTTAAAGAAAAGAATGAATTTTATTCGAAAGTTTAATTTATATGCAATTTTACCTTCAATAGAATCGTTACGGAATTTGGTTTCTTGCATTCTTCTATGAACGTGTATTTTGTCTCTCCCTATAATAAAGTACAGTATAACACGTGTGTGTGTGTGTGTGTCTTTTATCGTAAAAAGTAGAGATTTAAATACTACAATATTTCAAGAACATTTACCAATACGTGTTCATATACGAGTCCAGCCCATCCTAAGTGTTCTTCTTTCAAATCATCAAAGGAATTCATGGCTATTCCACCACAGGCCAGCGCTAAACGCTCCATATTTCTACGTTTTGCTCTGCGCAAAGCCAAAATGTTTTCATTGGCGAGCATGTCCAGGGATGGCGGATCAATGCCCTTTTGATTTATGATGACAAATGATTTATCCGTTCCGTCGCATAATTTCTTTTTCAGTTCGATTATTTTCTTCACGCGATTATCAATGAATTCGCGCTCTGCTGCTACAAGCTTCTCACGTTCTACCGCTGTTTTATAGAAGAATCCACTGTTCACCTAAATTCAATAAAATTTTATTACTTAAACAGTATATACAGACGATTAATTGTTCTTATTTAACTCAGTTACCTCACTCTTTTCATATTCCAAACTGACATTGCAAGTCAGTATGTAAGCATTCTCTACTCTCTTGGGCATATCTGGATGTCTGGATCCATGATCAGTTACAATACCACGAACTAAATTGGTATCTGCCGCAGTTCTATGCTGCATTTCCATCATTTCAACCATGTGCAGATCAATGTCCTGATCCTTCTGTCTGATGGCTAAAACTGCATCCACACAGATTTCAGCCAGTTTGTCAGCTATAGAAGGATGAACTTTAGTTCTAAGTGATGTTCTAGCAATATTTAATAAGTTGTCTTTTGTGGGTTCAATTGAGATCTTCAAGGAATCTAATACTTCCAAAGTTTTAACTCTGGCCAGTTCAAAACCTTCTGTGAGCACTCTAGGATGAAGACCCTCAGAAATATAAATATCAGCCTGTTTCAGAAGCTCTCCAATGACAATTACAGTACTGGTAGTGCCATCTCCAGTGATATCATCCTGAGCAGTGGATGCTCTAGCAATTAAAGATGCTGTTGGATGTTGAATTTGCATTTCATGTAACAGTACATTTCCATCTTTTGTAATTTTTATGTCACCTGCTCCAGATACCAACCTTTAAAAATTAATAATAATGATCATATAATTACGCATAGTTTAATTAGTATTCCTAATGACATTTAAAGTGAGTGAACCTTTGTAACTATTAAATTATGAAAGCAGAGGATCTAGTATAGTAATCGAGAATTTTCGATTATAGTTCATGTCACGTTACCGGTACTCCGCGGAAATATCAACCTTACCTAATAAGGATAATATTCTAACAACCAAATTGTATGATACAAAATGCAAATAATTGTTAAATGAAATAGTGAATATAAAATGATTTTCATAGTTTCGTATATTTTATCCAAACTTTTTTTATTCATTCGACAAATGAAACAAAATGCTTCTAGTCTACACGTGAGAATAAATATACATACATCTTCATGGTGCCTTTCGGTCCAAGATTCGTTTTCATTACATCTTCAATTCCTTTCGCAGCTGATATATTTACGGCTAATGCCTGAGCGGCCCTGGCAAATTCAGCTTTGGGGTTTAACAAATGGATTGCAGCCATTTCGCAATACAATAATCACAGTTCGTAATAGGTCACAAAGGTATTCTCTCAAAACGTTTACCTCCAGCAATGGCCTCAACTAGTCTGAATGATACAGAATGTCGAGTGGGCGACGTTCAGATCCACTGATCTAGGGATTTTTTTTACTACTTCTAAAAATTGCAAAATTTTTTATGAAAAATTAAAAATTCTCTTGAAAATTAATTGAAAAATTGGTATCGAAAATACTTTTAAACTTAAGCGAATATTTGGTTGACTTATGCTGGATATGTTATAGATTATGCTAATACATTTAGTCTTTCATTGATCTAGAACAATCTTTAAGATCATACTTAAGAATTTAATTGTACTAAGAGATTTATATAAAGAAGTTTTTTATAATTTACAGTATTTGTTTATAACAGATTATATTCTGTTATAACGATAATGTGTTTAAGTAATTATGATTTAATAACGGATTTTTAAAAAGCGCGATCTAATAATGTACAGTTATGTGTCATAGGGTAACGTGCACACGTGATTTTGGTAATTATTTTAACGTCAAAAGATTACTTTATAAGAACACTGTCATCGATCGAAAATGAGATGACGAAAGGTAGAATTAACCTTAAATAAAATTGTAAATTTTTTTAACTGTATAATATTAGATATTTTATTGTAACTTATAAATATAGATGATTTTTAAGATGAACGTTATTTATGTGACAAGGTGTAAATTTGTAAATAAAATTGAAGCTTTATTATGTGAGTTGCTCGTGTTTCAGTATTTCATGTATTAATTTATAGTACTATAAAAATGTTACTAATTATTGTTATCCGTTAAATTATTTACAGGTCGAACATATTCATCAAATTTTACATTTGTTCCAAATAGTAAACCTATAAAAAATTCAGACTTATTAAAGTTAAAAGATTTTATTGAAAGGCATAATAACATGTGTATATTAACAGGAGCAGGAATTTCTACAGAAAGTGGTATTCCTGATTATAGATCAGAAGGTGTTGGACTTTATGCAAGAAGTAATCGTAAACCAGTCCTTTATAAGGACTTTTGTAGTAGTGATGCCATCAGAAAGAGATACTGGGCTAGAAATTATGTAGGTTGGCCAAGGTTGTAGTTTTTCTTTGTACAAGTTATTCATATAGTTGTACATAAAAAAATTAGAAGATGCAAACAAAGTGAAATGCATTATTACCCAAAATGTGGATAATTTGCATACAAAAGCAGGTAGTAGAAGAGTAATAGAATTGCATGGAACAGCATTTAAAGTGATGTGTCTTAATTGTGATGAAAGGATATGCAGATATCATTTGCAAGATATTCTTGATAAGATGAATTCAAGTATGATTGCAACTAGTCAAGTGACGATAAGACCTGATGGAGATGTGGATATATCACAAGTAACTAATATTTCAAATAATTTAAAACAACCCGATATAACTTAAGAAGCTTAAATTTAAATAAAACATTTTAATGCAGGAACAAGTGGAAGGATTTAAAGTTCCACCCTGTGAAAATTGTGGTGGTATTCTCAAGCCAGACATTATTTTTTTTGGGGACAATGTACCAAGGCAGGTTGTAGAGAGTGTAAAGTATAATGTTGAACATTCAGATTCTCTACTGATTGTAGGTAGTACATTGACCACATTTTCTGGCTATCGAATAGCAGTGCAAGCTAATCATGCTGGAAAACCGATAGCAATATTGAATATTGGCAAAACCAGAGCAGACGATTTTGCGAACATTAAAGTGGAAGGTATATGTGGCGATGTTCTATCGAGAATTTATGCGATGATCGACCAGCATGAGGAATGTACAAAATGTTAGCAATTAAATAAAAGTAATTTATAGAAGTCTTTTTTGTATTTCCTCCTAAGGTGGCTGTGACTAGATCGATTTATAATGCTTAAATAAAGTTTTTTTTAAATATACTAATTCTATGTTACAATACTTCCTATGACATTATACTCTTATGATAGAACGTTTGAACATGGTTGAGAAATTACTTCCAGACTTCAAAAATGAACATATTTTTCAGAACATTATTTGTAAAGAGCTTGACTTTATTTTATATGGGGATATTTTATTGAGAGTAGCTCTAGGGAATGTTTTTTTTACTGTGAATGCACTATAATCACATTCACGCCTATTTTCGTTGTATGGCAAGTGTATAAATGTTCTCTCGTAGTTGGTGGTATCACTGCGTTTCGCGATTAATAAAATGTCGCTGACAAGGTTAGCTGTTGTAGTAATTATTTAAAAATTAATTAATTTCCAGTTACACATAAAGTTGTGTATTATAAAATTTGTATGCTAGTTGATACAGTATGTGAAATAATAACAGTTTTCACGTGATGAATTTTAGTGTACTTCGATAGAACATGACGCGTACTTGTTAAACAAAACGAACGATGTAACTGTGTATATCAATTTCTGCCATTAATTTATTAATTTTAATGTTTATGATTGTTTCTCATATTTGCACCATCGCAGGTGGTGTGGGACAGAGAAGATGAAGCACGTGAACAAAAATTACGACAGAGGCCTGTATCAGCCCTGGTTAAAGCAGTTGTCACTGCTCCACCATATGGGCAACGTAAAGGATGGGTACCAAGAAATCCAGAGGTAAGTGATTTCATATCAGTTATTTATCCATAGTACACATAAGCATAAATAATTATTAATTGCTTTCACATTTCTGGTCTTAAATTGCTTCTATAAGTGTTTAGAGATTCTTGTAAAATTTATAGGATTTTGGAGATGGTGGAGCATTCCCAGAAATACATGTGGCGCAGTATCCGCTTGGAATGGGGATGAAAGGAAAGGAAACTACCAGCAATACTCTGGCAGTTCAGCTGGATGCTCATGGAAAAGTAAAATATGATGTTATTGCTAGACAAGGCCACTCTAAGGATAAGGTAATTTAATGAATTTTATTATGTAAAAGTATTGGTTTACTTAGGCTTATTGCATGTTCTTTTACAGATTGTTTATAGCAAACTGAGTGACTTATTACCCTCAGAAATCACAAGTGAGGAAGATCCAACTTTGCAACGTCCACCTACTGATGAGATCGATGAGCTTACAGAGAAAACTAAGAAAGCTCTGGAAAAAATAACAAGATCAAAGATAGCTGCAGCTATGCCAGTCAGATGTGCAGAGAAGCAAGCACCAGCTCAGTATATTCGATACACGCCGTCGCAACAAGGACAATCTTTTAATTCAGGGGCTAAGCAAAGGGTTATAAGAATGGTAGAAGCTCAAATAGATCCCTTAGAACCACCAAAATTCAAGTGAGTCTTATGATGATGTTGATTTTCCATAAATGCATCAAATGAATTATGAGTAGAGACTTATTTATTATATTGTGAATAATGTAGTGCCCTTTAATTTCAGAATTAATAAGAAAATACCACGAGGTCCTCCTTCGCCCCCAGCACCAGTTATGCACTCGCCTACAAGGAAGGTTACAGTGAAAGAACAAAAGGAGTGGAAAATACCACCATGTATCAGTAATTGGAAAAACGCAAAGGGATACACAATTCCGCTGGATAAGCGTCTAGCTGCAGATGGCCGTGGATTGCAGCAAGTTCACATAAACGAAAACTTTGCCAAATTGGCTGAAGCTCTGTATATCGCGGATAGAAAGGCTCGTGAAGCGGTAGAAATGCGAGCACAGCTCGAAAAGAAGTTAGCACAAAAAGAGAAAGAGAAGAAGGAGGACCATCTGAGACAACTTGCACAGAAAGCCAGAGAAGAACGTGCTGGTTTGAAGTCAGCCGCAATGGGTTCGTATACACATTCCATGTTCATTATCATCCATAACTTCAATTATTTTGACATATTTAGAATAGGTTCTATACGACGTCCCTAATAGTATTATGTTTTTAATTTGTTACAGAAAAATCGGAGGAGTCACGTGAAAGGGACCAACTTAGGCAAGAACGACACAAGGATCGTGCACGAGAGAGGAATTTGGCACGTGCTGCACCTGATAAACGTTCCAGACTGCAACGTGAACGTGAACGTGATATCAGTGAACAGATCGCACTTGGTTTACCAGCGAAAAGTATTCCTAACTCCGGAGAAGCACAATTCGACCAACGATTGTTCAATACCAGTAAAGGAATGGACAGTGGTTACGGACATGATGACGAATATAATGTTTATGATAAGCCCTGGAAAGATTCTAACTCTATTGGTTCACACATATACCGACCTAGTAAAAATATTGACAAGGATACTTATGGAGATGATTTAGAGAAGCTTGTTAAAACAAACAGGTATTTGTGGTTTCCCAGTCAATTGATCCAAATATTTGGTGCCACTTGAAGTGAAAAGTTATTGGATTGACAGTTTTTAAATCATATAATCACTCGAAGGTTAGTTAAAATATATCTTTTGTGCTTTCAGATTTGTCCCAGATAAAGAATTCAGTGGAACTGATAGATCAACTGCACGCTCTGGGCCAGTACAATTCGAGAAGGACGAGGAGGACCCATTCGGTTTGGATCAGTTCTTGAAACAAGCTAAACGCGCCAGCAGTTCCACTACCACAACCACAAAACGTAAAGAAGAACGAGAACAACGAAGAGACGATCGCGACAAACGAAGGAAACATTAACTTTCCCTCTTGTTTAATCGTTTTTATTATTTTAGAACATATTTTTAAATTTTAACCTCCTTTCTTTTTTTTTTCTAAATGTGTAATTAATATTTAAGTTAGTTTGAGAAACAAGCAATCGTTGAATTTTAAGGTTAAGTGTATGTTCAGCCATCTTGATGACGTATCAGTGCGATTCGGTAAATCGAGAATAAACTTTGGATAGGTGTGAATGACTTCTAAAAAATCATATTCTTTTCTATAGTCCGACAAACCTAAAGTGAAACCTCTGATGTCACACAGGGCCTAAAAGTGGGAGATGTAGGGGAACTTGCGACGGCTCGCTGTTAGTAAGCCAATAGGGATAGAATAAGGCTATCGCACTTACTCTTCTATGAACAATAGATGACGATCGGGTCTCGTTCGAGCAGTCGGTAAACAGATGAGCAGTCGATAATTGACCGGAATGATATTTTCAAGCGCTCGAAAAAAAATTAAGTTTACGTCACGCAGACACCATAAACAGGGGAATAGATGCCTGCGCGACGCCAAACGACGTGCATCATGGTAAACTTAATTTTTTTATCCCATGTTCCCAAAATTTGTCTATTATTTCGATAAGCTTATTGTACAGGTTAAAATTCAAGCAATCCAATGGTATTTTTTCAAAATTATTCCGAGTGGGAACGAGGACAAGGGGACCAAATAATTTTTAGTTTTCCGTTCTTTTATCAGCGTGTTACATTATCGACAGTTGACTGAAATTCGTTTGTCTAAACCATTTACTTACAACGCAACCTCCCCTCAAGCGTCTGCAGTGTAAGGCCCAAGAGTAGTGGGGATGACCTGAACCGTCTATTTTGCCTCCATTTTGCTAGGCTGTGACGTCAGAGGCTTCACTTTAGGTTTGTTGGACAGTCGGATAGTACGTCTCTGCACCGTGTTGCGACAGAAGTACAACTCTATAAGAAACTCAAGGGTGTATAAGAAATTATTAAAAATTACTAAATATACAGATAATTTAGTAAAATGATAAATTGTCTGCTTTTTTCGTAAGATATAATTTCCTCCGAATAGTTATTTATGTTATTGTTTTGTAATCTTTAGGCTTCTGATATTATCGCATGACCAAGTAAGCGGAAAATAGTCAGGACATTCCCACTATTCTTCGGTTTTATATTACCGCCGCTTGAGAGGACGTTGCGGTGCAGCGGTTATCAGTTGTCGATAATGTAGTACGTTGATAAAAAAATAGAAAACCACAAACGACGTACAGGATAGACCTTGCACCTAATGTATTTTTGGGTCCAACGTTCTGAAATACCGATCGTGTAAAAAATCGGAGTTTTTGTTATGCCCTCTCCAATATAAAGCGGTGAGTTTAGAAATTACATACAATCCAACCATCAAAGATGGTAAAATCGACAGATGTAAAAAGTCCTCTTATTAAATTTGCATATAAAGATACTTAAATGCATATATTGCATCGTGTTCACGATCTTTTGACAGCAGTAGAACGCGCATATGATGAATCAATTACTAATAAACAATTACATTACTTTTTTATTTGTAATATCATAGTTACCATTACTAACACCATTACTAATGTTGTAATCTTATTCTATACTGAACCAGTAACGTTGGTAGCAACATGAAAATGGTAAGAGTCTTCTCGGCCCCAAAGCCCCGGACAAAATGTTCCATAACGTGCAAGGTCTATCCTGTACGTCGCTCCTGCCTGTACGTCGTCTGTGCTTGTAATCTTATTCTATGCTGAATCTATAACGTTGGTAGAGACACGAAAATGGTAAGGATCTTTTCGGCCCCAGAGCCCCGGATAAGAAGTCCCATAAGATGCAAGGTCTATGCAGTACCTCGTCTGTGCCTATATTTCGTCTGTGGTAAGACCCAAGAGTAGTAGAGATGACCTGACTCCATATTTTCCGTATATTTAATCAGGAGATGACGTCAGAAGTTTCAAGTTTGCTTTGTCGGACATTACGTTGTTATATTTTACAACAATAAGGCTGATTAGATTTACACATTTCAGACTCATAGTTCTTTATTAACACAATGTGCATACAGCGTTCGTTAAATTAACAAAGGAGGCGATACTTTCGTACGGGGAGCGATTGTTACCTTCTTAATTAATAACGTAGTTATTTACTTTCTCATCAAATTTTTCATCGAATGCGTTAAAAGTTTATTGAAACAGTTTTCCGCGTGTCGCCATATTTTTTTTTCTTTTTTTTTTTTATCGAAGATCGCGTCAAATTGAATCAAATCTAGTCACCGTAGATAAGATTCGCGTTAATAATTCGTGTTAATTATGTTTCACAACGTTGTATTGCTTCGATGTTGTATATGATCACCTTTTGCTTTTCTTGTACTCGTGATTCCCAAACTGCTATTTTTTTTTTTTTTTTCTATAAAAAGATTACAATGAAACTTATATGTAACTCTACTTTGGTACCGACTAAATTCTGCTAAACGTTAAATCGAAACTAATCGAATCTTCCGTTCACTGTGTATGAGATCTTGTGAGAAAACTGTCATAGAACCAAGTGTAACTGCTTGAAACTGTTGTGAGGCGTAGGGGAACTGTACATATGGAAACGAGTTTGGAAAACACCGATGTATGACTCCGTTACTGATCGAAAAAGCTCATGTTCTCATCGTCCTCGTCCAAAAACCGTTAGTAGCTGATGGACATTTTCGTCCTTTCCAAAGAAAGAGCAAACAAAAAAAATTGCGAAGTGTACCACACATACGAATTTTATCATAGGCAATGGATAAGTTCGTGAGAGCATCTACGAAGATTGATTTTCTCGTAAGAACTTCCCTGTAAACACGGCGACTTAGATGATGGTCTTCCTAATCAGTCTTTTCTTATTTTCATTCGTAAGAAGATTATCACAGAAGAATTTCCGTTAAGTTGATTTTTGTTCCGGGGAATCCGAACGAGCGATTTTTACTTCATCATCACGCAAATTGACGCGATCCTTAAGGTTATGTTAGATTCATCTCACACTCTTTTATTGTAACCACACCCTTAAGAGCTACATCAAAGGTTTTCCTGACAAAAAGTCTACTGGAATCGTTTTTCCTCTCTCTCTCTCTCTCTCTCTCTCTCTCTATTTCTCTCTCTCTCTCTCTATCTATTTCACAAGCATTACAGCGTAAACCGAAGAACTCTCTTGATGAGAAAGACTAGAATTAATAACACTGAAGACTACGGACTTGTTACGGATCCATGGGAGCCTATGTACAAGTTAGGATGAACACTGCCAACTAATTTCAGTTGTGCTCATGTTGTCTCTTGGTTGCTTTCCTTCAGCTGCAAAGGACCATTATACATCCTTAATAAGACTGTTTACTCCTGTCTTAATAACGCTAATAACTATCTTTCAATTTTACAATTAGTTAGAACCTATGTGTTCGTTACAGCCTGTTTCTCTTTTTTTACCTAGAGAGTAATAGGCATTTAAAATTGAGAAATTGTTTATAGCAGCCAGAGTCTATATTAGGAGATAAAATGTAGGAAAAACCTTAGCTGCCCTATAATAAGACTATTATTTTATCTGAAGAGTGGTAAGTAAGTGTCTCCTTTTGAAGTTATTCGCTCAGAAAAAAATAAGCTGTCGCTCGTAGAGTGTATTCTATAGCAGCTGAAGGTTAGGTTAGTACTTATTAATAGCAGTGCAAAACGGGGTAGAGTCACTTTAATTCCAAGATCGTTATCAAAGAACTATGAAAATAAATTTAGAGGTTTATACAAAGGAATCGTTAAATGCATTTTGCGATGATTAATTATAAAGAAACTCCCAAAGTCCCGAAACGAATTGTAAATAATGTACAGTGTATTTATTAAACTCCACTGATTAGTCACGTTGAAAATGAAAATTAATGCATATTTCTTTTTTTTCTAGTTGTTATTACTTGGTATTGCGATCGCTAATTATAATGTATATATATATACAAGTTATCCACTTTTCTCCAAATGTAATTTTGCAGCCTTCGAAAGTTCTGTATCACCTAACCTTTAAGGTTGTTAGTCAGCTTCTCATCTCCTGATAATAAGTTGTGGCAGTATGTAAGGCAACCAGGTTGTCCTCTTCTTTCACGAGCCTCTATACACTACGGGGCTCATTCTTGATCCTTATAATGTTGTCTTTTTAACACGATGCTGAATATCATCTACGCGCTACGAGACGAGGAACCAACTAATCTTCTAATTGAAATTGCTCGCTTAATACGCTGCTTTGGAAAGAAAAAAAGAGATTGCTCAAGTTCGAACATACAAGCAGAACTACGGACTTGCGCAGGATTATGAATGTAACCGTAATAATAACGGGGAAGAACACCTCTTCAAACTCCTTCCACGTTTTTTCTTTCTTTCTTCTTTTAAATGTTAATACTTACAAAGAGATTGCTACATTCAAACTTTTCCATTTTCCATTGCTGTGATATTAAAAACTTGTTAGACATCGACATGCACCTAACATTGAGAGAGGGATTGCTTATCAGTTTCCTTAGGCTACGATTTCTTGCTTTTTTTTCTTTTTTTTTTTGTTACAGAATCATCAATCTTCATCATCATCATCATCATCATCATTGTAATCATACAGTTACTGTTATATATCTATTATGTACAATTGTTCAAGTACAGCTACGTCGATATTTGCAAAAAATATGACATTACACTAGAGCCACTTTCTCTCCATAAACCGTTTTCAGGGCATTCTTTTCGTCCAGTACGTGACTTCTCATTGGAAAAACCGGTTCATGGGGGCGTAAACGACCAACGGAACGATTATCTACATACGCAGGAATGGATCTTGCGAATGGATCCGCCATTGGAAATTATTATAAATACCATAAGAAAGAACGAATCGATTCGACGTGTTTTTTTTTGTTTCCTTTTTCGGATGAATAAATACTATACACGCGTCAGCAGGAGTTAACCTCAATCCTCCGTCTTGTCAAATCTTTTTTCTTCTTCGTCTTGAGTGTATGATCGCGATTGGATCCTGCCCAATCCAATAAATTTCTTTCTTATTCTCCTCTTTTTTATCTTTTTTTTTCTTTCCTGTCTTTATCGTGTCGCTTCCCGAAGCACACGTGTCTGGTTTCCAAGTGTTAAACGGGGTAACTCGTCTTCTTTTCTCTATCTCGAAGATGTATTGGCCTTTCTAATCACGTACAAAGTCAGTGTCCGTTCGCTTCCTTAAAAGTCGAGAGAAAGCGAAAGGGTTCACGTGTTCCATCCGACAAGGAGACTGCACGACATTCATGCCATCGCTTGGCTCTCCTTTTCTCTATATTAAACCATTCAGAACGTATCGTTCAAAATTTCACGAGAAAATGGTAGTTTAAAGTTAAGATTTCATTATTTAAAATCTACATAACCTATACATAAAATCACAGTTACAATGGAGTCATGATAGAAACTGTGATATTATGTATTTATGTATATATATAT
>NW_017100254.1:1245349-1248671 GCF_001263275.1 Habropoda laboriosa
ATGATAAATAGGAAACTTTGAACATCATGTTCTTATGGAACTTTAAGCAGACATGTTCTATGTGGTTGATAAATTATTCATATAGGATGTGACCCCTTGTTGGAGTTCCATTTGGCCAGTTATCTGTTAGGTAGCATCGGAAAGGTATATTACACTTCCGTGGTGCGACTGTACGGGCCGGATTCCTCCGATTGTGAAAGCTTTCGTTCCCGTTTGGCGAACAGACCCCCTAAAAAAGACGGCTGCTGAGCCAGTCCCTTAGCACCACCAGGAATCGTAGCCCCTGGATGTATAGGGTGAACTTGTCCAGGATGTTTAATGCCTTGGCTCATTGAACTGGCAGATGTAGATTGAAAAGAAATCGACATACCGCTATCGAGCGAACCCACGCTTCCACGTCGTTGTGGCTTTTCACCAGCAACTGTGAACAGAATACAAAGAAAAAAATATTTACATACACTCCAGTAATATTTCTCTTTTAAAATGTTCCTGTCTGGAAGTCTTCCGTGAACAAATAATGAACCGTTATCATTTAATTCACAGAAGAAGCAAGAAATTGTTCGAAAAATTATACTTACATTGTTCATGTATGTCCAGAAGTGAATTGCTAAGCGCAGAACGTTTCAATTGCGTGTCCATGTCGGCAGTTTCTGACCTCTCAGAGCAGGGCCCCGGGCAAGGACATATCTCGACGTCTGCCACTCCAGAGTCTCTATTTTCAGCGCCACCCCTAGCGCTTCTGCTGCTCTTCTGTCGTTCTAGTTCCGTCTCAATCCGTAAGGTTTCCATCTCGTCCATCTCGCTGATGGATTCTCTGAGATCCTCTACGAACTTGCACCTGTCGTGTGCGTTCCTTGCATTGAACGTGACCAACACCTTTCCATCCACGCGCTGGGAGAGTCTAATTCCATACGGATAATCTGCAAGAGGATAATTATTTCCACTATTAGAATAACTTAGGTATAATTTTAAAATCTAGTAATTTTTAAACAGAGAACAAGTTAAAATTCTAAACTTGAGTACTAAACTTACGAGGAACTTCGAACAGCGTGACCACCATTCCACACAACGGGAAGCTCTGTCTGAACGTATAAGTGACGCTGTTCTTCTTCTTGCTCAGGATCTTTGTCACAACGAGGAGATCGTTGAACAAGAACACTTCTCGCTGATGCACTCCTGGTCTCTCCTTCTTGTGGATGTCTGGGATCTCGTAGAGTCTACAATAACAGACTAATCTCCTGTGTGGTAAGGCCATGTTGGGTTTCTTGCCCACTATCGTAGCTTGAACCTTCATCACTTGTGAAACGTGGTCTGAGCCAGGTTTGAACTCGTTCTCCTTCACTCTTTCATAGATTCCAACTAATATATCTTTGTCAATATCTCCACAGTCGTCAATGCCTCTGAGATTCTTGATGAAATCTTCCAGCCTCATTCTACGCTCTGGTTTCAGATTTGGAGTGTGTAGATCTGTGTTCAGCATGATGATTGCAAAGGCCAGGACGAAGACAGTGTCAGCTGAACGTAGCCTGGACACCACATCAGGATTACACTGGCAATAACGTTGACTGAAGATTTCCATCAGACGTTCTATCTTTTGAGCCTCGCCTGGCATCCGGAAGTAAGCCTGAAACTTTCTTAACGCCACGTCCACTTGCATTCCTGATAGGTCCAATTCTTGTGAGAAGCATCTGGAAGATGTGAAAAATGTTAAAACACTGTCTTGTCAATTTTTTAATTTATAAAGTATTATAAGTGTTCAAAGATTTTATTTGGAAAAGTGATCGGTAGTATTTTGGGATGACTCAACGATACAAGAGTCTATTCATTTATTTATAATTTGTAAAAGATGCTTCTGGCTCTACCCTTGACCACTCTAAACCCAACATTTGTCCTCAAGTGTCCCATTTCCTCAACACGTATTTCTCTTTCATAGTTCACTGTGTGTGGCCCAGTTGCACTGGCTCGTGTTACACTTTTGTCACGCTAATTGTAGGACCTGAAAGAGCCCCCTGAGGTCCTTCAGAATTCGAATTTCACGTTAGACTTTCCAGTATATATGTATATGTTTTACAGTTTTTGAAATACAAGTTAAAATAAGAGCCTGGAGGATTATGTTACTTTTAATATCTTTTCTTCGAACTACTTTTTAATTCGTCAATTTGATATCAAGAAGCGTGTAAGCCTATCTGCTACTAATCCTCCTTGACCTGAAATGCCTTTTCTTTTTTTTTTTAAATTGTAAAACATCTCCTTCGGTATTCCTTTCACAGCAATTTACCGAAGAGTTACTTTCTGTATCAGCGACAACTACTGAATCGAGACAATCGCGCTGTTGAAAAAAAAAGTTAGCAGAAGACAAGAGAAAACGACTTTCTATAGTAAATAACGGGCCAGTGCAACGAGCCCAATATGCGTGTTTCCGCTACGCCGGTCGCCGATCTCCGTGATAAACAAATAGATTAACTTTCACTGAATGCACCATTGCGTCTCTTTCAGCTTTACATTTCCCCCACTTTCCGGTAAAAGAACAGCGAAGCTGCTTACTCAAGCACATCCATGTTGAACGGATTCTGAAGGTTTCCAAGGTATTCCCCTATCATCTGTTTGGACAATCCCTTTCTGCTGATCAAGAATCTCGCCACTCCTTGAGGACTATTCTCCAAGAATCCTCTTCTGATCAAATAGCTGATTCCACGTTCTGGTTTCTTATTGAACAGATTTAGGCCTACTCTGTACTGACGTTTTCTCACTGTCTCTGACACTTTGTAGCTCGTCTGCGGTATACTCTCTGGGTGGTCCATCAAAGGAAGCTGGTAACCAGAACTAGCATGTGAATGTCCCAAGTCTTTCACGCTGTTTATCATCGTGGTCGAGTCTGTCGTATGATTGGCGCATTCCTGGTGCTCCGGTGAACTTGACTGTACAGAAGAAAATTACAAGATTATTCTTTGCACCAAGATTATCCATCAAGCTTCACGAGACAAACAAAATAAAGAGAATATACGCAAAAATTGGTATTAGAATAAAAAATTTCACTTAAGAACTATGATTCTTCAGAGCAGCGGAGAAACAACAACAAACAAATCAGGCTTCCCAGTTGAATATAGTCTAGTCTAAAGAACTCGGAGGAACAAAAGGAGGAGGCGAAACAAAGGCAAGAACCACACAGAGACACAAGGCAGCAGAGGATGAGGAGGAGAGGTGGAGAACTCACGATTCCTTTATGCTTCCACACAGGTGATCCTCTTTGAGCGTCTCCCTCGGAGCTCTCGCAATTAGTGGAATCGCTGCCAGAACTCTGGACCGAGCTCAGGCTGCCATT
>NW_017100254.1:1248690-1250031 GCF_001263275.1 Habropoda laboriosa
TGTGACGCGGCTCCATGGACCTGGACGTAATGGAAGACGTTCTTTTTGGCACTTCCGGCGGTACCTTTTTCGCGGATCCCCTCGTCCTCCCGGCGGATCCAAGATGGCTGGTGTTGCTCCAGTTCTGCACAGGCACAGGCGTCTGTAGATTGTGTGGCGTTGACGGAGACGTGCACGGAGTCCTCAGCAGGTCTCGAGGTGGTGTCTCTTGTCTGATGCCGCAGAGAGTCTCCTGGAATAATTGTACAGGTTCGTTTTTTCATTCATGTAGTATGTTTAAGTGACTTGGAGTGAAATGGAAGTGTATTTTTATCGTGAAAGAGATGGTTTCTTGTGGAGGAGACAAGTGGTTCTTTGTTCTGTTCTAGTTGAAACTAGTGGTGTCTAATGTAAGTAGCAACTTAATGTTGCAACCACCGAGTATGCTTTTGAAAAAATATTTGCTTCAATTCTTTTGATAAATGTGTCAAAACAGTGGGTCTAAGAAGAAATCTACTCTTTTTTTGCTTTGGTATTTTCCTAGCCAATTATGCTGTAATAACGAAGCATCACATATGTGTATCATAATGGTGAAGCTACAATATATGTAAGTACAGTCTTGAACTTTATTTAAACCCTTGTCTTGCAGTAAATACTCCATTTACTTACAGTAGTAACAAAGATTAATGATAATTTCAACTTCAGTTAAGTTTTCTTTATCTTACACAGTATTAAAACACCGAGTACATGCATAACCGGTAAAAAAGATACCAAGACAAGTGGTCAAACTTCCCTGAGACTTGCTCCAGTAGTTTGTCTGCTTAACTAACAGAACAATTCCCTTCATAATAATTCTTCTACATTATACTCTATGTTCCTCATTTTACCCTTTACCCCATAATACAAATTTCATAGTAGCTTCACGACAAGATCAAAGAACCTCTCTTCCATAGCAAGGAAACACAAGGAACACAACAGCACAGTGGTAAGAAGTTCTAATCACCTGTGGGTTGTAATAGTGCATGCTGGATCCGCTCTCCTGGGAGCTGGACTCCCAGCATGGGCTTGGAGGTAACTGTTGGTGTCTGTTGCAAGGGCTGGGCGCCAGAGAGGGAGTGTGTCTGCCACTCTGATGCATATTATGGTTCGCGTGCTGATGACCAGTGACCTGGACCTCGCACCTGCCACTCTGGCTCCTTGGCAAAGGGGACTGAGAGTTCTCCGCGTGTCTCCTCTCCCTTAGAGACATGCTTCTGATAGGCATTGGCCTGTTGGCCGTTTGAGGCTGTTGTATATAAATCTGGCTGTGATAGACCATCCTCTCGTGCTCGTTCACGTTCGCGGCCCTTTCTGTCGTCTCCT
>NW_017100254.1:1250043-1257250 GCF_001263275.1 Habropoda laboriosa
GCTTTTGCCATAGCGGTGATGGCTGCGAATTTTTTCAACAGAGTGTATCTCCTGAAGGCTCTCTGAATAGTCAACGCGGCGTTTCTCGCCTTCACGCCGCCGTATTTCCTCTCTAACATCTCTATCTGCTTGTCCAGCAGATCCTGGGACAGCTCGTACCTGTTTTAGAAATAAAGAAGACGGTTTAACGGTGCGGTATGAAATAGCGATATTGGTATTAAAGTGACCGATTTGATAGCGTGAGCGGAACTGAACTGGCAAACGAAGACGTGCTTTGTGAGAAGATTCAAGCGACTGACGAAAGATTGAAGTGTGAGGCCTCGTTCAAAGCCATTTTTCAAAATTTTCCAAACATTCTCCACTTAACCACAGAGACAGAGACAGAGAATGCATAGGAAGAAAGAGAGAGATGGAGGAAGAGAAGAAATGGTACGAATGAAATGTAAGGTGTGATTCTTACGCAGTCTGTAGCCGGCATCTCTTCAGCACGTCTCCGTTACGTACAGGCCCTTTTTTAAGATGATTCTGTTGATACCCTGTCGCCTGCGGCTGACCACCGTAGCCCTGCACCATGGTGCCGTAGCTCTGTGGTTGATTGTAGCCTGCGTGCGCGTATACACGCACGTTCGACGTAGAATTGTACGGTCCGTGACCGTAGTTCTGGCTCTGGACATACGACTGGCCTGTGATGTAAGACGTCGTCAGGGAGGTTTGGCTGCCTGACGAGTAGACGCCGTGCATCCCGCTGCCGTGCACCTGGTTCACGTTTGCCGCGTGCTGCGACGGCCTCTCCATCTTCTGCGGGAAGCTGCAACAAGAGAATGGGGACAGTTGTTATACGTGAAGTGTTACATTTTTAGGGTGAAATTCTCGGGGTTGTACATAGGTAGGTACACTCTTCTTCGTATATATTGCGACACTGAATGCGAAGAAACACTGAATTATTGTTACAAAAATTTATATTAAGATCGATCTCGTTTAGGACACTTATTGAATGTGAAGGAAACCTAAACAGTCATTGCAAAATCAATTATTAAGGTCTATCGTTAGAAAATGACGATCTTGAAATTGTTAAGATCGATTTTTAGATCTCAGTTTTCGATGCTCTTTTAATTTCCGCAAAGAAATATAGAAAAAAAATATAAGACAAAAATGCATAAGAAATCTAGAAAAGTATATTATATATCTATTCGAGACTGTGTAAACAGGGCAGAAAAATGCTAATTATTTATGCAAAATTTCGAATCACGCTCTATACTTAATCGTGGGAAATTGTTGAATCGTAAAGTAGGACGTGTAGAATATACATTTCAATGGTTACACAAAATACGATATATACAATGAAATCGTGGTAACAACCAGTTGTCGCTAATAGCGGCTCGTTCTACCCGCATTCAATTTTATCTAATATCTGCGAACTGTGACGTGGACAAAATTTCGTGACTGCACGGTGCACCAGAGAGTACATACATGTCAGCAGTTTTACATTCATTAATTGATCCCTACGATAATGAAACATCGTAGAAACCGAGTCACTACTGGCAAAAGAGACATGCAGCCGTCATGTTTCTCGAAGAGATTACACCGTTGCAAATCGACTTCTTGTCTGCTGCATTTGGCGATGAAAGAAACTTTGCTTTCGCTGATAGATCATTTGCATCTCTCGAACGAAGAACACAGAAATGGTCAAGAATATTTTCTCCATTTTTATATAGAACTGTTTTATCCAGTTCAAATAGTCAAGAGTATTTTCTTCAATTTTTTAATTTATATTTCATGAAAATTTTCATGGAATTTTTTGGTATTTGTAGCGAGAACATGGTTCAGAATAATTTTTATAATTTCAAGTATTTCAAGTTTTACACTATAACTAGTATGTATTAAACAAAATGTATCAGTTTCAAAATATTCTGTTTTTCAATATCCTTATATATATAATAAATAAACTATGCAAAAATAACTTTGAAAATTTAAATTTGCTTCGACTAGCTGATAGTCCAACCAGAGAAATGTGCCGATCGCAAAGGGTTAAAGAAACGATTCAGAATAATTTCTTTAATTTTATCACAATCTTTTAATCGATATTAAAGGTACGATTTAGAATATATTCGTCAGATATCCTTCGGTTTATCATAAGAGAAAATGAATTGCAGCCATTTAAATAATAGAAATCGCGAATGAAAGAGTACATCTGTTTGATCGCGATGAAAGCCAAGTCGTAATTTGGATTATAGCGTGCAATTTGCAAGATAATCTACTAGACTCATCTTGTTCTTCAGCGTGTGATATACATGTATCTCTAACACGCGAGTACAACCGTTGGTTTATTCAATATCCGGCCGCAAACGTGATTTCCGGAGATCTCGCTTATCAACGCAGATAGGCCTACGATTTCCACCGAAACGTGTTTTCAATCTTGTAGAGAAACCATTTGTTACCAGATTTGCCAAACGTCACTTTCGAATAAACTCACTTTTTAATGAAAAAGAATTTTCAAACATTTCATCGAACTTTATTTCTCATAAACAAATCAACGATTACTCTCAGAAAAATTCAATACTTCTCTGGAATTCCACGGGTGCAAACGAAAAAAAAATCGAAAAATCCACGCGTAATAATTTGAAATTCGGAAAAATTTCCAAATTTTCCTCGTTTTTCCCCCACAAACGAAGCTCAGCAACCCGAATTCAACGATCACTGCCAAAGAAATTCAACGTTTTTCTCGAATGCCAAGGGTGTGAAAAGAAAAAATGGGAAAATCCACGCGAAAGAATTGGAAATTGTCGAGTTTACGAGGTCGAGAATCTACCAGAAATAAGCGTGCCAGCTACAGCTCCGAGGGAACATCGCGTTGAAATGCTCGAAACTCGTGACGAAAAATGCCACCTCAGCCGTCCAGCTGGCTGCAATTACCATTTCAGGGACCGTTTCGCGCTCGTGAATCACACGTACGATGAATCATCGCTCGAAATTCACCCCCGTTACGATATTATTCTCGAGTGAAACACCACCTACCCTGTGAGAAAGCCGGCCACGCAAACCACCATGTCGATTGTACTCCTTTATACACACAGCTATTTCATACGACGATCTCCACCAGAAACTTCAAACACTTTGCACCATGTCCGTTTTCATTTCGTGCACCACATTTTCACGATACACGCTGAGAAATATTATTTACCGAGACTACACTACGCGAACGAAAGTGAAACTTCAGGGGGTTCCTTTAAGTTTTCGTGATTCGAAACGGATTACTTTTTAGGAACGGAAGCTTGATGGAATTTCTTCTTAATTTTATGTTTAGTTAGAGGGTCATTTTAGGGATGGATCTATAGTAAAGCTTAGCTGAAAGGATAATTTGAAAGGGCAGATTCTTCGAGTGGATTTAATGGATATAGCACGATGAATTTCTTACAATTTTTTGGTACAACAGCCTTGTTGTCAATGAATAGACAAATTTTAAAGTGGATTTATAATAGATTACTGTTTAAAGAAAGAATAATTTCAGGAATGGACATGATAGAATCTCCTCACCTAACGAGAGAACTTTTTTAGTCTAAGAAAATTTTCGTACTAATTTGCAACAAATTATTTTCAATGGACGAAGGATTGGAATAATCACAAAGGTATTTTTCTGACGATCCCTCGCAACTTGAGGACAGATTTCTTAGGAAAGGTATGGAAGTTTTGAAAATGTGTTGAGGTGGTTGGATCGAGGAGAGAGTTTCGATTCGACGCGTACAGAAGGAAAGCTGGTGATAGTCTGACGATCGAAGGGTGGAGCGAAACGATCGAGGATCACGAGCAGCTGGCAGCCACGGGCATTCTTCGTCCTGGAGGATCGGAAATCAGTGACAGTCGAGGGACGAGGGGCGCGTCAAAGCACGTGCACACCAGCCTCGACAGTGGTGTGCAATCTTCTGCTGCTCGTCGAGATCGATTTTAGCCCCCCTTGCTCCTCTATCCTGCTCGTTGTGCAATCTCGTCAATGCTGTGCACCGATTACTCCGAGGAATTTTGCATTTTCTAACAACCATTAAACACAGCCTAGGTAAAAATATTTGATAATTTTTGAATTAGTCAATTTCCAATTTTCATACTTTCTGAATAGCCCCATCTTCTAATTCCCCTATCTCCCAATTCTCCTACTCTCTCAGTCTCTATTTTCCAAATCCCTAATTTTCCTATTTGCCAGTTTGCTAATTTGCATACTACTGAATTTCTCTATTTTCCAAATTTTCCTATTCTTGAATTTTCCTGCTGTTCAATTTTTCAATTTCCCTACTTTCTGAATTCCCAATTTTCCTACTTTTCAATCTCTGTATTTCCCTATTATCCGAATTTCCAATTTTCTGATTTCCCTACTCCTAAATCTCTCTATTTACCGATTGCCAAACTTTTTCCGTTTTCCTCTAATTTTCCATTTCATTATTTTTTCATCGATAAAACATTCCAATCCCTCTGGTATTCATCGCGGAAACACGCCAATATAACAGGCAGGTAATATCGACGAGTCCAAATTAGTTCGACCCTGAAATGGGTTAAGAGACACTTGAGGATAAATGGCGTGTGTACCCTGGCGAGCTTCGTTATTTCACCAGAGGCTAAGTGTAGGAGAGGGTACCTTTTCGAGCAGCCCTCGAAAACGCGTATCGACTTTCACATGTGTGTCAGCAGGTATACGAAGAGTAGTAAACATCGATGACGACGATGATGATGGCCGTGACACTCAACCTTCCACCATGCCTTATGCAATGTGCGTTCAATTAAGCGTCTTACGTAAGGACCAAGATCTGACGGATAAGCAAATGTGTTTATAGCTTGTGCACAGTGCTGGAAGAGACCTGAAAAGTTCTCCCGTTGATTGGATTTTACGATGGACGGGGTCGAGTCACGCGAATGGGATGATTTAACGCGTTTGTTTCTTCCATCGGTGGGCATAAAATAGGGGAAGTGTGAGGTTTCTGGATATTCTCGAACGGGACGTTTAGAATTTTTTTCTTTTTTAAGGGGTGCAAAAGTTTTGTTTTTGGGGTAGGTTAAGAGGTGGAATTTTTCTTTACTATAAGGAGAAGGATTTTTGTATTTTTTAATTTGTCTATTTTATGATTTTCAAAATTTTCCCACTTTTCGAATTCCTATTTTTCCAACGCACATACTCTTGAATTTCTCTATTTCCAAATTGTCTAACTTCACTTTCCCGTCATTCAAAAATTTGTCGATGTTTTCAACGAGGAGAAGGAAAACATATTTTTCTAAATCGTGATTCCTTACATTTTTTCCCCTTCGATATACACCGGGGAGGGAAGAATCCATTTTCCCGCCAGACAAAGCCATGCCTCCGCGTCACTTTCACACTATTCATTTCCATCAAAGGGAATATTGCACTTTTCTTTCCTCCGCTCGGTCGTTCCACTTGCGATTGTCTTAAATGAAACGTAATTGCAGGAAAAGTTACCAGCTCGCCGGAATTGTATTTAAAATGTGTACATTGACGATCACATGTGCCATGACCTCTTCGGTCATCATGGTCGCGACGTATGTATATTTCAACGAGAAACTGTCCATCGATCCCTTATTCAGTATTACAATTGTAAATACACTGCAAACAATTGGACTTCAATTTATACTTTATAAACATACTTTTTTTAGATAGATCAAATCGTATTACGGAAAAAAGTGTTAATGTGAAGTGGTCGAAAAATGATTAGTTTCTAAGATATTTCAAATAAATGTCTTTATTAAAGAAGATGCTTATAATGTAAGCAACAATAGTAAAGAAACTGAATTTAAAATTAAGTTAAAGAAAATACTTCCAGTACTCCAATATGCTCTGAAAACAAAAAACTGCTCTATCGAAAAAGTACGCCACCCGGTACATTTCTTGAGAATTAACTCGAGTTACTTTAACGTGGTCCGCGGGCGCATTCACCGGGCAAATGTATCGCAAAAAGGACGAGCAACGGACCACCTAACCTAAACGCTTCGCGTTACGTATTCTCACAAAGTGCTCTATTGAGGAGGAAGAACAAGAGAGCGGCTCGTGGGGTCTGTAGTGGGGATACGTGTTTGACTGGCGAAGCTACTTTGGTTAAAAAACACGAAGCCAGGTGCACGTTTCGTGCCACTTTACAGTGTGCACACGCATATATACACGCATAGAAACGTACGAACACTGGGCAATAGCACGCGTATACTGTGGCACGAGCTCGTGGAACAGCCGACAGGCAGATGTTTCGCCTCTTGGGAGGCTTTAATGCCACCCTGGCTCCAATTTATTTCTCTTCCTGCGAACCAAACACCGCCCTCTAACGCGACCGTTTCTACAGAAAACTTGTTCACTCTGCAACGCGTCTCTCTTGCTGAATTTCTCCTTCAGTTGTAGTATAACGACGATGTATGGGGAAGATGTTTAGCAGTGCTTCCAGCGTTCACTGCTAGAGGCACGTATGGCGTGCTTTTTTGTCGATGCTAATTTCAATATACAGTAAATTCTCTACAAGAGTCAGTAAGTTTGGATTCTACAAGTGACAGTATAGATGGTTCTACGCTTAGGTCTGCGTCATTGCTGCGCCCATGTTATCTCGCTCGCAGTTAGTCAAGCGTATAACGCTACACCAGTCGGTTTCCTTTACGAGATTTCACGGCTCGACAAATCAAATAGAAAAATATAATTTCTTTAATTTTTACTTTTTTTCATCTGGAATTTTATTTAACATCATGTTGGTGAGATTTTTCTGATGAAAATGATATCAAACACGATATAATTTGAACAACATTTACTTATTAACACGTTCACTGTCGCGCCAGATTTACAGGTTGCTGTCAGGCGGCCACAAGAAAATACATTTTAAGCATAGGATTATAGTATTATGCTTTATAATTTTTTTTTTTCAATTGAAAATAATGTCTAGCTAGCTATGACGTTCAAAATTTTTAGTTGACAACATTTATTTTACTTTAATTATTCTAAACATTTTAGGCACTCCAGTCACTGATGACCACCATGGCCATATTGAGGAAACAATCTTACACGTTAAAACTTATTGAGTGATTAATTTAATTTCATAATATATCGCTTTAATCAGCCACCGTTTCGTTGTCAATTGTTTATCATATAGAGTCGGCCTACCTCCACGTAAAAAAAAAATGTAGGGTCGATTCCACAAGTGTCAGTAAAATGTAGGGTCGGCCTACATCCACGTAA
>NW_017100254.1:1259637-1283354 GCF_001263275.1 Habropoda laboriosa
ATTTATTTCATGGTATTGTAACAAGCAAACGTTGAATACATTTTTCATTCGTGTAAGAAGAATTATTTAACACGATAAATTTAGCTGTACTATGGTTATTTTTAATCTACGACCACAGGTCAACCTGATTTTTAATCCCTACGAAATTAATTTAACCACGAGTAAGTAACGAGAACGCTAAAACCTATGTTTCCATTGAAGAATATTGTAAAAACGTATAAATTGTTATATGCAATGTTATAACAAATTGTCGGAAGTATAAATTTTTAATAAAATTGTGAAAATTGATAAATTATACCGTGTTACGATATCGGAAATCTCCCGCGAAAATCTCCCGCGAAAATTTCCCGCCTGACCTAACCGACGATTTTGCTAATGACTTTGGGGAGAGGGTACCGCAGGTATATAAGGACCCGCCGATGTCCCGCGAAATCATTTACCCTTTATACTGGGCCCTAGACACTTCGCGGCGTATTTTGACCTGAAGGTTCTGAGATGTGAATAGAGTGGTCGGGGGCTACTAGCTAGTCTATGTCCACCCTGTACACACTCAGCCTTCTTGTAACACTTGTATACATTAGAATCAATTAGAATTTCTATTACTAATTATTAAACAAATTTTAACAATTACCGGCACTCGCTAGGCACGTAATATCAGACTTTAAATACTCGACTTCGAACTTCGGTTTAGTCATAATTCTATTAATGTTATAATAACGTATAATTTATTAATTTTCACAATTTTATTATTAATTTATACTTCCAAAAATTTGTTAAAACATTACATATTATTATTTATACATTTTTGCAAGTTTCTTTGACAAATAAGTACGTTTCAACGATCTTATTACTTTCTCGTTGTGAAATCAAGTTCGGAGGATTAAAAATCAGGTTGACCCTTGGTCGTAAATTTAAAATAGCCATAGTGAAGGTGAAATTATTATTTTAAATAAATGTTTCTATACGAATTAAGAATCTATTCAACGTTTGTTTGTTGCAATACCGTGAAATAAATTGTATTATATATTTTCTCAGTTTAGACTGAATTTAAAGTTCGTAAGGATTAGAAATCAGGTTGACCTGTGGTCGTAGATTAAAAATAGCCATAGTGAAGGTAAAATTATTACGTTAAATAATTGTTTTTATACGAATTAAATATTGATTCAACGTTTATTTGTTGCAATACCGTGAAATAAATTGTATTATATATTTTTTCTGTTTACACTAAATTTAAAGTTCTGTTTACATGTTATAACAATTAGAATGTAGACGTTTTGCCGTTTCACGGTTTTTCCTCTGTTAATTATGTGTTTATAAATCATTTCAAACTAAAGCAGCACCATGCCCACCCTTAATTAAACCGTCTCAGTAGTTTACCGTAATTAATAATCTATTTTCGGAATTTATACGAGAATTTTTGAATTTTAGTAAATACTAGAGTCAGTGCATCGCGTATTGAAATAATAGCTTATACAGATAATCTTTTGAAATTACTCTTAATTAGGGAAAATCTTGAATCTTGTATGGAAGATGAAGATTTTCAGGAAATATTTATTTTTCAACAATGAATTTTTGTTTTATCGATTAATAACGTACGAAATGATTTTTGGAAAATTTTCTTCGTTTGAACGTTCGTTTAAGGTTCGACTGTGATTATCAAATCTCTCGAAACACCGTAGAATGTTCAATTTTAAAAGTAACTTCTTCAATTTTTGGATAATCTGGGTAACGTGTTAGTGTTGACGATACACTTTCGAGTATAGACGTTAAAGTTCATAGAGTGGTCGGGGGCTACTAGCTAGCCTATGTCCACCCTGTACACACTCAGCCTTCTTGTAACACTTGTATACATTAGAATCAATTAGAATTTCAATACAATAGACTGAATAACAATTCATTTTAACTAATACCTATTAGAAATTTTCCTTTTAAAACAAATATAAATCATTTTACCAATTACTGGTACTTGCTAGACATTTAATATCAGACTTTAAATATTCTCCTTTCGGTTCTTTTAAATACAATCAAATAATTTCTTCAATTGAAATTAATTTGAAATTTTTCATATATTTTCTCTGATATTGAATTTACTTTATGACTTGCTATTTTGTTTACTAATAATTTACCGTTAGTTGATTTATTATTGTATATTATGAGCTGATTTGAAACGAGTGCACTACACTCGTGCCCTATGCCCACCCTAAATTAAAGCGTCTCAGTAGTTTACCGTAATTAATAATCTATTTTCGGAATTTATACGAGAATTTTTGAATTTTAGTAAATACTAGAGTCGTTGCATCGCGTATTGAAATAATAGCTTATACAGATAATCTTTTGAAATTACTCTTAATTAGGGAAAATCTTGAATCTTGTATGGAAGATGAAGATTTTCAGGAAATATTTATTTTGCAACAATGAATTTTTGTTTTATCGATTAATAACGTACGAAATGATTTTTGGAAAATTTTCTTCGTTTGAACGTTCGTTTAAGGTTCGACTATGATTATCAAATCTCTCGAAACACCGTAGAATGTTCAATTTTAAAAGTAACTTCTTCAATTTTTGGATAATCTGGGTAACGTGTTAGTGTTGACGATACACTTTCGAGTATAGACGTTAAAGTTCATAGAGTGGTCGGGGGCTACTAGCTAGCCTATGTCCACCCTGTACACACTCAGCCTTCTTGTAACACTTGTATACATTAGAATCAATTAGAATTTCAATACAATAGACTGAATAACAATTCATTTTAACTAATACCTATTAGAAATTTTCCTTTTAAAACAAATATAAATCATTTTACCAATTACTGGTACTTGCTAGACATTTAATATCAGACTTTAAATATTCTCCTTTCGGTTCTTTTAAATACAATCAAATAATTTCTTCAATTATCGATACTGTGAAAACTTTCGGGATAAAAAAACGTAAAATTAAAAAAGTTGATATTTAAATCCCTTGGTTGCCTCGACTCACGTTTCATCCTTATCTTTTATTCGTTGTCCTTGTCTACGTTCGGCAAACTACAAAGGCGGGCGCGAGGCTCGAAAACGTAGTCCCTGACTCTACAAGTGTCAGGTTTAGGTTCCTTGCGGTCTGACACTTGTTGAGAATATACTGTACATATGTACATATACAATGATGGTGGTGGTAGTGTGATTGAGCATGGAATTGAGTATTTTGTGCAAGTGTTTTTGTGTGGAATGTACAGTTTTGGGTAATTCGAGTGGAATTGAGGTGTGTAAGGTTTATTGTCTTTGAGTAGCTTGTATTTACTGTGAGTGGTGAAAGGACTGGAATGTAGTAAGTAACTTTAAGAGTAGTTTAATATTGCACTGGAATGGGTCAAATGTATTTTGAATAATGAACGAATAGTAATACTAATTCTAAATGACTGCCTCAGATTTATTTTCAAAATGAATTCAATTACAAAACCAATTCAAAAACTAAATCTAACCAATGAAAAAACCTTAGTAAATAAATTTGAACAGTGAAAAATTTCCTATCGCTATTTAAACTTACCCTAAGCAATCTTACCAACTCAATAACCTCAAAAACCACGAAACACATTTGTCAACCTTTCGAAATACATTTCTGCCCACTTTGTCTGCGCATAGGCGTCGAAATATGCGCGATATTGTTGCGTTCACCGAGCCAAAACAGTCTCGGCCGAAGAATGAACGTTGTCGCGTAAAACAAACGCCCTTTTCACCGAGTCTGCTCGCAGTTTGCGCCCCCGATAAATCCTCAGAGGCGACTTTTCTATTGTCTTAGAGCGCCGTTTGACTTCGACGCCGTTTTCAACCGTGAGAAGGGGCAGCGTGGTGGAGAATGAGGACGGTGGAGGAGGAGGGTTGAAAGAGATAGTCTAGCAGGGGCCACTCGTGCGTTTATACGAAGACAAAACCCTCAGACGCGTAGGCTTCAGGTGGAGTGCATCAGCTGCCACTTGGACACGCGCCATAGAAGCCTCTACTGTGTTTCCTCCACCTTCTTTCTCTTCTCTTTTTTTCTCTTCCTTTCCACCTTTCTTCCTCGTGCGGAATAGACACTTCCTCTAGTTCAATTTAGAACTGGAGTGTGTGGTGCTTGGCTTCGAAACCTGGAAGCTTTGGAAATTTTCTTTCTTTTCGCTAAGCCGTGGCAGAGAAATTTCATAAATTTCTTTTCCTCGTTTTTTCTCCCTTCAAAGTTTCGCTCGGCAGTTCGAGGATCTTTTCTTATCCTTCATATCTTTGGAAGCTTAAAAAATTTTACTGGCTCGATGATTTTTCTTCTATTACAATCTTTAAAGTCTTCTTTGGAAACCTGAGAATTTCTTGTGTGCTCAGAAATTCTTTCTTCTAATTTTTCTTCTTCTTTATTACTTCAAGAGTTTCTCCAATCCTTCCCTTTTACTCGAGACTGCTATTTTCATGTTTAAAACATTTCTTATTACCTATACAACGGCGAATACAAACGTATCGTTGAGAACGCTCGTGCAACTTGGCCACGTTTAATTCGAAAGAGGGAAAACTAGTACTCATTGAAGTCTGGCGGAAAAGGTCGGTAGACGTCGGCGGCGGTTTTTCGCGAAATCGCGTTCGCCTCGTTAACGCGCATCGCGAGATTAACGTCACGTAATTAAATGGCGCTGCGTGTGCACCGCGAGTGCGTTCGCGAGATTTTCCTCTCTGCTTGTGTTTCCCGTGGAAAAATCTAATGCAGATCTCGCGAAAAAGACGACCAAGAGTCGTCTAGCCGGCGCGGCGTTTTAAAAGCGAAACAAGCTGTTCAAAAAGGTAGAGTGTTCAAAATAACGGGTAAAAAGCTATCTTACCGTTGGCTCCACTTTCCACATTTATTATTAGACTGTTTATGTACTTAAAATATGCAAATGAAATAAGTGAAATATGAAAATACGAACACATGCATAAAATAGTACTTAATAGAAACTTAATCGAAACTTTATTATTTAGACTGTGCGATTGTAATTTAAATTACAATAAATTAGAAGCATTTTCTTTTCAACTAAAATTCATTTATAACCGGAAAATATATGATACATGTTGTTAGGGATTGGGTTTATGGCATGGCCGTTCTTTCATGCGATTTTGAATACACATCTTTCCTTATTTTTACCTTCAGCCAACTAAGTCCTTTTAATCTGTCAGCGAGGCCCAGGAAGCATTTATGGCGGTAGCAACATAAAGTTTCTGCGCGCTACATGTCTTCCTGGTGCCTACTCGTGACAATCCGACAACTAGTGCCGTGCCATAAAACCTTCCCCGTCGCCCCGACCGCTCAAGTCCCATTACGAGCGAGCTACCCTTGGACCTCATGCCCCCGCCAACGCGACGTACCACCACCCTGCCAACTGGGACTTCCAGGATGGGCGGTATGCTAGCGGGTCCTGGAGGACTGTCCGAAGGGTAGTCACGCTCTAATTGGCGCACACCATCACCTCCCACACATCCACTTTTCTTATAAATAGCGACACAACACCCTCAAACACACAGATTATTCTTTTTTGTATAAAGATCGACACGCACACCACACTAAGGCCTTGATTATTTTGAAATACAATATTGAAATACGTGAGACAAAATTTTATCTTCACCAACATCACACCATCCATCAAACCAACACCATCGAACCAGCGACAGCATAGCGCCACCACTCTCGAACATATTGCTTGTTCGAAGTACAAGACGCAACACATGTTATAAACTTACATTTGCATATATTCTTAAAAAGGGAAATGCAGAATATATGAAATATGCACGGTTGAGATCCACCAAAGGCAAAATCAATTTCTATCCAGGTCCCGTTTTATTACGAATTTTCTAGAAAAGTATACATTTGCACGAACATCCGCTGTTTATTTATTATGCTGCTGTTTGCCGATGCAACTTTCGATACTTTGCGTTTATTGTATCTGTTCACGGTGATTGAACATTCGTGATCGATAACGGGTGTCAGTTAATTATGGACACGAAGGACGATTCGTTGAAATATACATATACACTCCTGTTCGTTATCAGGACACTTACTGAACGTGAAGCGAACTATTTTAAGCAACTTCCTTAGTTTTCCTTGTTCCCCGAATTTAGTTCTATTTTTTACAGTACCCAAGTTTTTTCCTTATTTTTTACTCTGTTTTCTTTTATATTAAACGAGATTCGATGAAAAACCGTTTTCCTTGTATTTCTCTAGTTTAACCCTTTGTACTCCAAGCATCTTTTGATAAGATTAGATAGCAACTTCAGTGTACTTTTGCAGTGAAACTTTTGAAAATATAAAGATTTGTTAAGAGAAAAAGGATTTTTAATATTTAAGTTGAATTATTTTAGTAATATTGAAAAACTTGAATTTTACATTTCTAAGTTCTCCGGAGTAATTAAGTATGTCGCCTTAACGGCGCCTGTGCAGTGCAAAGGGTTAAAAAAGAATCATAAGAGCTACGAATAACGTTCGACTTTAAAAAAAAAAACAATGGAACATTTGCATAATCTTCAATATAAATATTTTAACAAGTACACTATTGAAGAAGATACTTGAAGATCAGTCTTAATATCAGCCAAGAAATATTAATGGAAATACGTGAGAATAATTGGACAGTTGTTTTCCACCATATTTTCCCCATATTTCCCCAGTTTTGCTCGAGAGAGCAAAGCAGAGCAGAGGTAGCAGTAGTCTCGCGTGCTACGAGAGGAAATCATTTCACGCAGGCCAGGGGGATCGTTCGAATCTAACACGCGCTCGCACCGTTAATGGCAATCAACGGTTGTTAATTGCTCGATGATAATTAGTCGAGACGGTGAAGAGGCCCCGCGGTAATGGAGCACGCCTTAATAATTCCTTTAATGAATTCGAGACACCTTGCGTGGCTTCTTCCGCGTGATGGAAGCCAACGAACCACCTTCCTTCGACATCCAAAGCTTGGTCATATATCAGGATAAACGTGCAATTTTTCACTTTTCATTTTATTTATTTAACGAATCCTTTAGTACGAAAGAATAACGACAATGGTGGGGGATATGGAGTAAATAAGAATTCATTTTTAAAAGACTGACATTGGTTATATTGGCAATACAATCGACAAGATTATGTTTGCCATGCTGTGTACGATGAGAATTTGAATAAAAGGAATTATAATTTGTAATTTTTCTAGGAAATTTTCGGGGAATTTTGGAAATGAAAAGTGGAGAAGCTCATTTTCAAGAGATTGGCAAAAACGATTGGTATTAGCTATATTGGAAATGTAATCGGGATTATTTTGACGGGAATTGTATAGGAACTTATCGTTCGGGATTTCTTGTAGGAAATTTTGAGAGAATTTTGGAAACGAATAGTGTCTGAGAATTGGATAAGTTAGGCTAGCCAGACACGAGCATAAATATACACTTTTTTCGTGTTTATTTAATATTTTAATACTGAAATACTGTAGAATTTACTGAGAGAAATTTTCGGAGAATTTTCGGATGAAATGATTACGGAAGGCGGTGGAGGTTAATTGTAATAATTAAAGTTTGGGTGAAGTTCTTCTGCATGGAGTTGGAAAATAGGGAAATCTGTAGAATAAACTTCGGTGAGAGTTGTGAAACTCGACTGAAGCAGTTCGATATCTTGAGGAATAAAGTTTCGAGTGTGAAGTACGGGAAATGGGACATTAAGCAGTGCAGTTACTAGATTATGGAAAGTTGAGAAATTTAAGGAATTTCATATGCCGGGGAATCAAATCGAGGAAACAGTAAAGATAAAATTGAAGTTCATTACAACCCAGTTAAATATTCTTACAAATGTTGCAAATAATATTGTCATTCATTATTATGTTATTTAAGTATTATACAGGGTGAGTCACCTAACGTTTGCCCCTCAAATATCTTTGTTGCTTTTAAACATACGTCAAATGTCTTAAGGACAAAGTTGAATAGTTCAATGGGGCTCACACGATGTCAAAAATATATATTTTTGTCATTTTTTTTAAAGATATCAACGTCACCTTTATTCTTTTAAACGGGACCACCCTTTTTTAAACACTTACAATGATAGTCCCTTTCGTTAGGAATTCAGTGACAGAATGTATATTTATCATTATGCGTCTTTCTCGAAAATTACTTCACAAACTAGCCTCTTGACGCTATTCTTTCTTCTTTTTTCAATCTAAGAAATATTAAGACGTTCTGCCAAATCAAAAGCTGGTTTTAAAAACTCTGTTCTAGTCAATGGCATTAGGCGATTGTCCAATTGTTTCACGCGATTATAAAGTTGCCACGAAAATTTCTCATAAAAAGTTGAGTCAAAGCGACCTAATTTCGGCTTTTTCTTTTTTCAATCTAAGAAATATTAAGACGTTCTGCCAAATCAAAAGCTGGTTTTAAAAACCCTGTTCTAGTCAATGGCATTAGGCGATTGTCCAATTGTTTCACGTGATTATAAAGTTGCCACGAAAATTTCTCATAAAAAGTTGAGTCAAAGCGACCTAATTTCGGCTTAAGAATTATTTCTTCACCGCTTTTTAAAGCCTTTATGCAACCTTGTAGAGAACAACGTGGCACCCTTACATTTTTCACCACCGAACATTCTGCCTTCTCGCGAATCGTGCAAACAAAGTTGCAAAAGGGGAGACCGCGCGACAACGCGTTCGCCACAATGTGCATTCGAAAAACAACACGAGTTAACGACGTTGCAAGCGAGAACGACGCTTGTAATAACGTTTGCGACCGAAATAACGCTTCTGATTGCGTTTCTCCGAGGACGACCCGCGGCAACAAAGTTGCATGCGCGACAACGCGTTCGCCACAATGTGCATTCGAAAAACAACACGAGTTAACGACGTTGCAAGCGAGAACGACGCTTGTAATAACGTTTGCGACCGAAATAACGCTTCTGATAATGTTGCAATAGAGACTCCAACAATGTTTACGTTGAAATATAACGCTCCAAGCAATGCTGCATTGAAAAGTAACGCGTACAGCTATGTTTTGCATTCGAAATAGTGCTTCCGTTGATGTTGCATTCGAGAATAGAGACTGCAACAATGTGCGCATTCAAGTTTCAAAGATGAGCAGTGAAATAAAAGTATCTTGCTACTTAAAAATCACCGTTCAACGATACAAAAGTTCTTTTCCTGCTGCCACTGCTACCGTGTTCCGCAATTTGCAACCTCAGCTCATACGGGAACAAAGGCTCCGCGCAAACCGAACGTCGTTATACGTTCTCTATAAATAACCCCTTCTACATAGGTACAGGTACCGTGTGCGTATTTTAGATCCGGGAAGAGGTGGGGGGAAAAGGACACCGCTAAATTAATTTAACAATCATTATAAGAAAAGTCGAGAAGTCGGTCGAGGAAAAATGATTACCTTAGAGAGTGACATGGAGTTGAAATTTGAAAAGGTGTCTTCCGACAAAACAACTTTTGAAAATTTTCACACGAAATAAAAATTTGTTACTCTACTGAGATACACTGCTCTCAAGTTAGAGTAGTAACTACAAAACGTAATGAAATTTCTTTGCAACACCGGCTGTACACCTGTTCACTGGAATACTTTTCACTAACCGCAATAGTTGCTCCTATTCCTCAAGTTTCAACGAAGACAACGATCTATTCCCTCCTCACTTCTCGCACTTAGCCGAGGCGGGAGATAAAATTTCTCGGAATGTTTCATCCAGTTTCGAGAGAGAAGATTTACGCGGCCAGAACGACGCGTGGGAACGTGATTCAACACGCTCGACAGATATTCCCCTTTATGCATATAATTAACGCGAATAAGTCACAGCGGAGCCGGCCTAGAAGGGTTCTCTAGATGAAAAATTTCCATAAAATAGCCGGAAACTGTTTGCGTAACGCGAGCCGTGCACCGTGTAGAGCACGGGGACGAGCCATCGTCCGGAAGTGAACCGTGAATTAGGACACGTTACTACTACAACCTGAACGGTAATTGTAAATGAACGAATACCCTAACATTTTAAATATTTCTGATATTTAACACAAGCGTCCCGATACTCTAAATATTCCAAATGTTCCAATAGTTTAAACCTACCCCGACGTTCGAACATTTTCATTTCCCAAGTATCCCAAATATCTCATTATTTTGCAATATTCTGAGCATATCGGTTTTCTAATTATTTCCAAAATTCTAACCTTTTCATATATTTTCATACTTTACACACCCCAGATGTTGCAATACTTCACCGTTGAATCACTACAAATTTTGCAAACCGGAGAATACTTGAAACCTTCGTCCGCCATATTTACCACCCCCTATATTTCATCACGTCTCCTTCATACCACCAAAAATACCCAACGTAATAACAATAATAATCATAATAATAATAATCGAGAGCCTGAATCACCGTATCAGGAGTGTAATCAAGATATACATGACAAGTACCGGTTTATGAAGTTGGTAGGCGTGGAGTATCCCAACTGCAGCCGCGATCTGATCACCTTCTCTTGCACGGTGACCATCCTCGAGCTCCTGGAACTCTGATGCACCCTGGTGGTCCTGACCACTTGGTAACAGTGATGCTTCGGTTGGCTGTTGCCCACCCTGTCGTTCCTTGGCTCGATCATCGTGAACATGATTGCTTTCACTGATCACCGTTCACCAATACTATCACTGGACCACTTGCTGGTCTCGCTGTTTTCACTCGCGATCTCATTCTTTCTTTTTTTTTTTTTTCGTTTACTTGTGTCTCGTTTTCTATTTTTTCTTCTTCTTATGCCCTATCACAGCGATCTTTGGTCTGTCTCGCCAATGTCGAGAGCGTCTTAATTATCCGAGATACATTTCGGTACCCAATAGACCTGAATTCGTCAGAGAAGAAGGAAATTTTTGAGTGTCGTTGATTTTCGGGGGGGAGGGGCGAAATATTTGGCAATTTTTGGTTTCATGTTTGAGAATAATTGACGAATTTGTTGTAAATAACTGTTGCGGAAGTTTTTAGACATAATTTGGTACTCGATAGATTTCTCTCTAATTACTCGAAATTGATCGAACAGAAAAATTGAAAGAATGGAAAATTTGGCACGAGGGTGGGAAATGAAATTTACAACAATTCTTGGATCGATATTTGAGAAGAATTGACGAATATTGTTATAAATAAAGCTTGAAAAAATTTAGTATCCTTTGTTTAAAAGGAAGGATAAAATGTCTGACAATTGTTGCTTCACTGCTCAAGAAAAATTGGGTAGAACCGTCGCGATGGAAGTTTGTAGCAGTTCTACGCGTGTCTCAAGTTTAAACCTGCGGTTTCTTGAAATTTTAATCGCAACGAGTGTCTCAGGAGTTCGAGTTTCTGGATACGAGTTGATTTGATTAATTGGGCGTCTTGGAACTTCTTAGGCGTGGAAGTTCCCTCAGACAGAGTAAGATGGAACGAAGAAAGCCCGGAAACCTCAGAGTTCACCGAAAGTGACGAAAGTCAAATATGTATGACTTAACCTAAGTCACTATAACTTTACACTAAATAACAATCCAAAAAAGAAAAGAAAAAAACAACACAAATTTCACATAAATTGTTTTTCTCCTCTAGAATCTCATATTGTTTATTATTTGCAATACACGTTGTGTTATAACGAATTTATATCCTTAGATAGATAAATAAATAATGTTGACACTTTATTTATACAGTGTGCAAGTGAAAAAGAGGATTTTCCAATCTTGATGTGCAAAGAAATCACGAAAGAATATAATGGAAGATTAGAACAATGCAGGTGGAACACCCTGAAGAGTTCTCTGGAAGAGAAGACTACTTGTGAATCAAAGACAAAGAACAGAATGACTCGATCAAGTCTGGTTCGCATGGTCTCCCCTATACATATCAAATTCACGTTCAGAAGAGTGGCGCCATGCAGATTAAACTGTTCTGCATTGCAATAGAAAATCACTGTAACAATGAAACTTGGAAAAAAATTACTACAATTTTTATATTTAATTAATTAAACACATTGCTAATTGGAGACTACTAAACTTGCTTGTTTATTTTACATTTTTAACTATAAAGAGAAATTATTAGGGGAGAGTCGTGCAGTACCGGCCACTCTAAGTTTTTGTACTATAACTTGGGCTAATGGTAAAAATGAAATTTCAGAAAAGTAATTTGTAGTACAAAGGGTGCTTAGTAAAATGGGACAAATCGTTTTTCCTAAATTTTCTCATAAAGATAAACAATTCGTAGAAATAAAAAAGTTGTAATTTGCAGCGAACGAAAAACTGTCGTACAGTACCGGCCAGCTACTTAGTTGGTAGATTTGAAGGTCTAAGTAATAAATAATGTTAGTAAAAATCATTTAAAAATAGAACTTTTATTTAGGCACGTCTACAAATATCACAGGTAAAGTGATCGATATTTTCTTGTACACTCCACGTGAGCCCAACCATTGCAGCTATGAAAAGTAACTTTTGTCGCACGGAACACCGGCGTAAACGTTAAACGTCTTAGAACTCTGGTAATACTGAAGAAAACAGAACGTCGCCGGAATACGTTGCTCAGGGCTATAGTATATATTTGTTTTTCCATTAGTAGTGCAGTCAACTAACAGTATAAGCGAGATCTATACTGCCGGTACTGCACGACTCTCCCCTATAGGTACCTAATATGGATCACCTGCGAAATTTGTAAAGAAATCTTTAAAAAACTCTACTTTCACTATGAAAAATGAACATTTATATAAGTGACAAAGACAAATCAACCAATTGTAGGCAAAATTTAGGGTTTGGGGCGGCCCACGTGGTCGTCAGCCGCGCCGATCGGGACGGTGGCTAGGTTTATGGTGCCGATGTGACCGTGGGTAAGACGTGCCATAAATCTGGTCACCAGAAGTAAAGGACGGAAAGCGACGTTCCCAGGTGAAACGGTTTTTCCGCCAAAAATCGCGGTAGAAGGGGAACGTCGTAGGGGTACGTTCGAGAACAGTCCTAATTGGCGGAGAGAAGAAACGCCCTCGTCAAGGGAAGGTTTAAAACGGATAGCTTGTGGAAAAATAGTGTGTGTGGGAAACGAACTTTGCGTGAGAAAAGTATATTGAAGGAGCGTTGTTGAAAATAGGACTCGTGTCCGTGTAGAATACATTATTAGTTATTTATTAGAATTAAAACTGTCTCGTCTCTCGCCTTTATCATCTGATTCCGCCAAACCTCTCTCCATCCCAGACTCGCCTACACAATATCTTCCATTTTTCTGGAACCTTGTCCCAAAATGTTCTTTTAATTTTTGGTGCTACAACTTCTGTCTATTATATAAACAATAATAATGGCATAAAACTGAATGGTAAAAATGTAATGGAATTGCAATGTATGGAAACTCGACGTGTTCCATATTAGGTACATACTATTAAAATTGAATCTGCTGCAAATTCTTCGTAGATTTGAAATTAATGTTGTGGAGATGGGATAGCCTCATTTCGATTGATTTGAACGATGAAAAATTGGTTAAAATATTCTTAAAATTGCAAACTTCTTTTCCTGGAAATTTTTGTGTAACTTGCAGTGCACAGTGACTCGAAACATTTGGTCGTTGGTGTACGCATCTCGACAGAAAAATAATAATTACATTAAGAAGAAATAAAATTGAAAGTGTACGTTTCTTTTCAAGACTTCAAAAACAAACACATTTAATGATAAATCATACCATATCTTCGCTAAAAAAATTTTAGTATTTAACTCATCTCTCGAAAACTTTGATACGCTTTCAAACAACAATCAACTTCTCATTCAACGGCAGACTTGTAACTAAAGTTCAAATGTGACTACGATTGTCTTTTGTCTCTAATGAAATATCTTACACTATTCTCGATTGATTTTGTCACCTATTTGTCGAGATATCGCGGTGTTCCGTAATAGGTACAGTTACCCCATAGCACTTCAAAAAATATTCAATAATTTTGAGTAATAATTTATAATCATAAATAATTCTACAAAATCCGAAAAATATCTGTTCTAATATTCTATTCTACATAATAGAACAATATTCTTTACTTTCCACTTGGAAAATAATTTTATTCACAATAACAGCCTTCCTTGTACGAAATATCAGAAAAATACCCGGATTCGAGTGAAGAAAAATTGAAGAACATTACATAGAAGAAGTGAATCGCCATCAATCCATCCTGATCCGCAAGAACACGGCCCAGTTTCTCTCCCCGTTAAGGGGAACATATTTTACCATTTTAATGGGCGCGGAACAGCCGACACGACTCGCTGATAAAGCACGCCGTCGATGCAACGATATACATACATCGTGGATTTACCACGTCGTTCGTGATTTAATCGAGGAAAGTCGACTATACGACTCCGCGACGCTTTTCCGTTGGGAAAATTTCCCAGAAAGAAGAGAATTTTTTCTTACAGTGTTTCCAGTAAGAAATGAACAATTCTTTTCGCAACAATTTTCTCATTGATCTGTATAATAATTTCAATTCGTTAGGTTTCAATGTTAGGTATACCTATAGTACTCCACAGAAAGTTATTACACCATGAAACGACACAAATAAACGAAGAAATCCACGATATCGCGACTGTAAAGACGTTGCCTGATATTCGACAAAAATAAACTTCCATGTCCACCTACTATTCGCTAAACGATCTTAATAGTACGAGGAAGAAAAGTACTTATCAGGCGAAAGCATTTTAGCGTCTCAGAAGTTCCATTAAATAAACATTAAACACCTCCCTGTCTCTCTTATCCTCCATACTTGAAACGATTACGAAAGAACGGAAGAATTTCATTTCCTGTGACATCTGATCCACGTACAGTTTTACTCGATCTACACTCGTGCATATTAATCATGATAGTCGTTAGAAAGTCACGATCGATTGACAATTAAGCGGAAAAGAGTGACGAGTGAAAATTTTCACCCTATCGTTCGTCCATGTTGAATAAAAATCCTCTTCTAATTTCGAATTTTTACAGTGGCGAGAGCATGAATTATCGGCAATTGTTGAAAGTATTAATTTTTATTATCGAATATTTTTTGGGAAAAGTAATAATGAAATTTGTTCGTATGCATTTTGTAACGTTAACTCATTTTAATTTGACAATAATGAAAATATTAATTGTTGAAAATTAATTCGAAATATTAATTTTATTATCGATATATATTTGATGAAAAATAGTAATTATACTTATTTATAATATTTTATAGTAATACTACCAACTTTTACCGTGTGACAACGATTTCGATTTCATTCCTCCCTCATTGTTTCCCTGATTATTAAATTACACACGAGGACAATTTTCTTCCCTGTAATTAATCGCGTTTCGCGTGGCAGGTAGAAGAGCGCGAATTAAATCGTTTCTGTAATCTGCCGTAAGCTCGTTTAAACATCGTTGGTATACTGTGAAAACATCTCAGCTGGTAATTAGTGTACCGGTTATGATACCTAATTGTATTCGATAATTATGATCTCTTTATTGTACTCGTCGCGTTCCTTGCCGTAATTGGCCTTCACATTTTATTTAACCGCTGCACAGTTATGCCTTTCGCTATTGTCTTCCTTTTGGTTACATTTAAATAAAAAGGAAAAACGTACGAGTTATCGTGGTAAGGAAATCTTTTAACCGTTACTGTATTATGTTCCAATATTTCTTTGTGAAATTTTTGTTTCGCTGAATTCTATTTTTATATTGTTTGCAAAGTGACTCTTAAAATAAGTTTCAATGTCCGTGGATTTTATAGAGTAACATTGGTTCTAAAACTAAAAATTGTGATTCGAGAATTGGAAAAGCTGAGAATTGAAGTTGAGATTTGCAAATTTCAGAAAGAGAGAAATAAAATTGGGATTTGAAGATTTCAGAAGGTGAGAATTAAAATTGGGATTTGAAGATTTCAGAAAGTGAGAATTAAAACTGTGATTTGAGAATTGGAAAAGCTGAGAATTGAAGTTGAGATTTGCAAATTTCAGAAAGAGAGAATTGAAGTTGAGATTTGCAAATTTCAGAAAGTGAGAATTAAAATTGGGATTTGAAGATTTCAGAAAGTGAGAATTAAAACTGTGATTTGAGAATTGGAAAAGCTGAGAATTAAAGTTGAGATTTGCAAATTTCAGAAAGTGAGAATTAAAATTGGGATTTGAAGATTTCAGAAAGTGAGAATTAAAACTGTGATTTGAGAATTGGAAAAGCTGAGAATTAAAGTTGAGATTTGCAAATTTCAGAAAGTGAGAATTAAAATTGGGATTTGAAGATTTCAGAAAGTGAGAATTAAAACTGTGATTTGAGAATTGGAAAAGCTGAGAATTAAAGTTGAGATTTGCAAATTTCAGAAAGTGAGAATTAAAATTGGGATTTAAAGATTTCAGAAAGTGAGAATTAAAACTGTAATTTGAGAATTGGAAAAGCTGAGAATTAAAGTTGAGATTTGCAAATTTCAGAAAGTGAGAATTAAAATTGGGATTTGAAGATTTCAGAAAGTGAGAATTAAAACTGTGATTTGAGAATTGGAAAAGCTGAGAATTAAAGGTGAGGTTTGAAAATTTCAAAAAGTGAGATAACATTTTCACTGCTTCACAGAATAACAATTGCTCTTTCTTTCCAAACTCTTTCACAGAGCTGAAGTGCAGTTCCTCGGCCAATCGTTCAATAATCCAAATGGCAAAAGGTTGACCAGGAATTTTTTCCCACTGAGAAAAGTGGAATCACCGTGCGCTCATTATTATTCCAAAGCATTTTTCGTACGTGAGGCCTCGATCCAACTGCGCTAAAGAGGAACAAACGGTATCCACTGACACGTTCTAGTTGCACGAGCATAAACTAATTGCATGCGAACAAAATTTTTCGATAATCGTGTCAACAATTTCGTTGAAAAAGATTTCGTATTACCGATCGAATTCAAACTAAAAGATTTTCCAATCCAATGAACTCGATATCGCTCTGATACTCGCTACAGAATACCAAGTATACTACAGTACATCGAGAAAATATATAAAAGGGAGGAAGAAGCTCTTCTTCTACTCTTAATCTTCGAGAAAAGGAGACGAGCTCGTACAAGATCACTGGTAAATAAGGATTTTGTCGACATGGGCTTACAGTTTGGCTTCGTGCTGCAAATAGCGAGAAATACAAGCGAGAGATATACACAGGGTGTTCAAAAATGCACCACGATCCTCCGAAGACTCGTTTCTTTTAATACACTCGACGGTATATTCAGATAACATTTTCTTCCCGTTAAAGTTAAGATCCTCAAAAATTTGTCTCTTTCTTTTTATTCATTGAATTGCATTTTTTGTTCGTAATAACGGAGAATTAGTGTATGAACAGCCACGATCGATTACATTACCGATAAAATGCAATTTTGCAATAGTAAATCGTTGGAAAAAATTCTTTTTTAATAACGTTTCTCGTTTTCGTGTTGCTGTTCCAATGTGAAGTTTCAAACAATTAATTTTTCCATTAAACTGTAGCATTTTTATCCTGTGCAGAATAGTCGGCCATTGAATGGAATATCAATTAAACGTTCTAGTAATAAAATTCAACTTTCCAACGGTACATTATTTTTTCCTTCATTTTTTCGTTCCAATTTCAAATCTACAAGGATAAACCTTTTTTATAGAAATATTTTTTTAATGAACTTTCAATGTTTCCCATCCATATAAATGATGGATCATTAAAGAAATCGGTAACCAATCTATTCCAATTGGGGGGGAGAATTCAGCTTTCTATTTAATTTAAAAATTCGTCGAGCATGTTTCTCATCTTTATAAATGAAAGATGAATAAAATTACACGTATACTGATAAAACGATGGTCAAACGACGTTTCTCCAATTTCTCTTCTTATCCGCCATTTAAATATTATCTAAATTCGCCTCTCGTTTAGCGCAACGTTCCACCGGAAGTCCATTAGCCGAGATAACCGTGATTTTCATGCGACATTCTAAATTACGAATGTCGCAAAGAAAAAGGCACACTTTCGAAAAATCCGTCATCGACATTCACAAAAATCGAAATAGACAAAAGAAGCAAAAAAAAAAAAAACGGTTCGATTTCCATCGTGAAATTCTAACACCTTTCTTCGGAAAGCAACAATCAGAAAAGTATCTATCGACTACGCAACAAAACGTAGAACGATTAAAAAACGATTAAAATTCATAGAGACCTTCATCGAAACATTGTTCTAGTCCAAGTTAATTAACACGCCTCTGTTAATTTTCCACCTGGAATCCATTCGAACGTCCATTAATTAGCGAACGCCAAACCGTGAAAAATGGCTATACCATTTTGTTTTTTTTTTTTTTTTTTAATAGACGTTACGAACGTGAATCAGGTTATTTTCAAATCTCGACGATTTTCTTTCTTTCCGAAGAATTCATCAATATTTCAATGATATCGAGAACAAGATACTCCTTTGAACTCCGTAAAAGGCGTGCTGAATATGACGGCGCGTTCTCGTATTCCGGTCGTGTTAAGAATTAATCGACCTCGAAGCGAGAAATGCATGAAAAAATTCCGTTGTTTCGTCTAGTTCTTTTTTTTTTTTTTTTTTAATTGTTCTCAAGATTTTGTGCAAACACGAGAGAGAAACGAATTCGTCGGTTGTGGGCGCATTAATCAGGTGCCATTAGGCTGATTGCAGGTTCGCGTGCAACGGCGTATCATCCGATTTAACGCTAAAAGGATTGTCCTTAAAAGGCACGCTCTCTGAAGATTCCGGCCGCGAGAATGAGAATGTTCTTTCGGTGAATTTTCAACGAGAAACTCCTCCCTTTAGGTAAGCTATACTTTTCTGAAGAAAAACTTACGAAAGCTCCGTAAAATATACAGTTAACAATCTTTCCTATATGAATCCTTCGTTTTCTCCAACGAGAAACTGGTATAAAAATCAGTAATACCTACTTTAAACACTTTTTTAAAATATCATTTTTCATAGATTTGTTTTTTACATCAAAAGAATTGCAAGAACTACGAAGAATATTTGATTTCAAACTCAATCGAACACTTCCACAAATTTCAACAGGTATACTCTTGAAGAAGACACTTGAAAATCTGCCCTGATGCTAGCCACAAAATTTCAAAAGTTGTTTCGTCAAACAACTGTAAAATTAATATTTAATTTCCTTCGCATAAAACACCTTTGAATTTAAAAGAGCTACATGTCAACGACGATCGATTTAACTGAATTTAACCACCATTAACACCAGAGTTTGAGAGAGTTCATGTAACAATCACAGGACGATACGTTGTTGGAAAAACACGGTTCGATAACGCTTATCGAGTCGGTCTCCATCGCGGTAGTAAGGAAACAACGAGGGAAATACCTCGACATATCGGCGCGCACGTTGATTCACTGTAGCGTCAAGTACGGTACTGTTTGCCGTTAGCTTCGATACCATAATGGAACTGTCAAAGTCAAATGAAAGGTGGAGCGGCGCGCCTCCCACCGGTGATTTCAACGCGTGTACACGAGCTGCTCCGTCGAGTATCCAGAATAGAGGTCAATTTACGCAGACGGAATTCCGACTGCTCATGGGGTGAAATAATTACAAAAAATTACTGACAATTTTCTTCTTTTTCTTTCCTTTTTGAGTATGCGGTAGAATTTTTTTGAAACAATTTTGAGGCTCAATGTGAGGTACGAGAAGTGAATTCTGAAGTAAGATTACGTAAATAGCAACGAAAAGTTAGGAAGAATTTTTTTTATTGTTTTGAGGGTGTGACAGTATTTTTTGAGTACGGTTTTAAGGCTCAACGTGACGTCTGAGAAGAGTACTTTGAGGCAGAGTTAGATTAAAGAACTGGTTTCTTTTATTTGTGCCTGTGTTAAAGTTATTGGAGAACTCGAGGAATATTTGAGTAATATATTTTGAGTTTGAGATGTTGAGCTAAATTGTTGGCGATTGAAATGGAATTTTTGAGGCCCACTGTAAGGTTTAAAAATGGTATTTTGAAATGGAATTAGATTAGAGATCTACTTTGTTCTTTTTTCTGTTTATATTGCAAAATTTATGTCTGACATATTGTAAAATTACTGTTGGCTGCTCAATATAAACTTGAGCCCCGAATCTACTACAGAACCATCCAACTCAAAATCGCTCAAAATCGTTTTCACTCACTCGAAAATATTAACGATCAATTCAAACGAACAGAAATATAATACTCAATTTAAATTTGAGCCTTAACGAGGAATTGCACCATGGTACTTTCCAGTTACCTTGAACCAAATTTCACAAAACACTAAACCGTAAAAAATCACTGTCATCGTTGCTCATCACTCAACACACAAACAAATTATAAATTCCAACACTCAATTACCTCCTTCAGTTTCATCATCACACTCGCAGAGAATTTACCAACAATCTCTTGAAAAGAAAAAAAAAAGTCGACAAAATTACGAGGATTCTAAGTGAATTTAACGAGATTCTAACGAGAATATTTTCGAAAGAGACACCAGTTGGGCGTCGTGTCGCTTAGAGAACCGCGACTGAACTGTGAATAGAAAAATTATCGTGTTCCAGTAACCGGTGTTGCACTTTCACGCATGTTAATGCGACGCGATAAGGGAATATTTCGCTGCTCTCTTGAAAAACAGCCTTTTTATACGGGAGAAAATCATCAATTTCAACTTGCACAGATCTTCTCCAACAGATGTTTCACAGTTTCCAACAAACTTTCCGTTATCGAACAAAGATCATCGAAGATTTCGTCATGGGTTTCCGTTTCGTCATCGGCAAGACGCGGTTTCGCAGCCGTCTAGAAGTGGTTAATCCACGCTCGAGATTCTATCGGATAAAAGCAGCGATGATATTATTGCCCCCTCGCAACTGCCTCATTACTGTGCCAGTTTCGCGATTATCTCGGGATTCCGACGTAATTTTCTATTCGTCTTGTTTTGTAATATCATCATTATGTGTGAATTTGAGTAATGAAATATCTTATCTTTTATCCGAATAAGTTGAAAAAAGAAAGGAAAAACGATTCCACGTGGACTTGAAATTGTGCTAAAATTTATCGAAAAACTCGCATACTTCCGTTCCCCAGAGAAATCAAAAGAACAATTCAAAATGCCACAAAGTTTATCCAACAAATTGCAAACTTTCTCCCCCTAAAAAGTAAAAAGAAAAAATTCTCCATTGATTTAAAATTGTTACAAGATTTATCGAAAAAATTGCAAACGCCCTCCCTTAAAAAGAAAAAGAAAGAAGAAGGAAAACAAAAACAGAAATTCCATGCTGAATTTAAGTTATCCCGAAGTTTATCGAAAGAATTGCAAAGATTTGCCAAAGTTTCTATGTCGTGGGAATTCCCATAGTAGCCAGTTCAAATAACATTAAACACACAGAGAAACGCTTCTGTTCGGTGCAGATTCACGCGCACGGATGCTCACAATTCGCCCGTGGCAAAAGTAAAAGTCAGCCATCGAGGAGAAAGCCCCGATATGTTGCCTCCGTACGTGTGGCCTAGACATCCTAGTCGCCATCTTTACGCGACTGGTTCGCCAAAGGTTAACCCATTTCGCGTTACACACCTCCGGCGCTTCCTCGAAACTCAATTAGGCCAAAGCGAATCGTCTACCTGCTACGAAACGAATTTACGTGGTGCACGAACTTCGGTGAATTTTGAATCGCGACGTGTTCCAATCTCTCGGAGGATTGGTTAGTACTGGGGAATTTCGGGAGTACTAGGGGAAAATTGAATTTCTAGGAGAAACAGATAAGGACACTTTATACCCAGAGAATCTAGAGAAATTGGTGGAGATTATTGGGGGTGAAAATGAGAATCGAAATTTAGGGATAAAATACGATATTTGCAAGTTTAGGGATTAATTGAGAAGTTCTTCATTTTTGAATTGTTAAGCTGTGTTTCGATTGGTGGCATATTGTCTTCTAGGGATTAATTTTTTAGTGGATAATTTAGTGTGGAAAGATTGGAATATTTTACATCGGAATCTAGGGGAAAAGTAGTGTAACAATACTGGAATCTGAGAAAAAATTGCAGGCGTTCAAATAGAAACAGAAATTGGGATCTGGAAAAAAGCAGAACGGAAAGTTTACCCCTCGTCTGAACTTTTTATACTAATTTATCCTTGCGTTTAATGCTTCATTAATCTCAAGAGGCTAATTTAATCCTGGATCCATCAACACACCGTTCCAATTACCATTCACAAAACCCACGAGACCATAAAATCACCAAAATCACTGCCGAATAAATCTAACCATGTTAGAAACTCATCTAAAAATCTAAAATTTCTAATCGAATAGAGACAGCTTTCGAATCAACTGTACAAATATCGAATTAATAACGAGAGGCACGACGAGCGAACTATAATACAAACAGAAAACTGGTTCTGCTTCGACGACCTATACTATCGTTCTCTGTTGAAAATTCGTGGAAACACTCGAGTAAAATGTCCAGCCAGCTGGATTATTACACTAAATAAAGTCTCTTAAAACCATTACAAGAAATCGAATCTCCAGAGAGAGAGAGAGAGAGAGAAGAAAACTAAGCGTTCTGAGTATTTAACCCTTTCGCTACCACGGACGACTAAAGTCGTTCGTTACGATACTACGATAACCATTGCATACTACGAGCTATACAACTATACAGGGTGTCTCACTTTGCTATTGAAAGTAAGAGAAAATAGCTAAAAGAATTTTATATAGTTTGTAAGTCAACATAAAAAGGTTTTGTTTTTGGAAGTCAAAGGTCACTTCAACGTCATCTCATGATACATCTCCAAACGCGTTTTAATGCCAAATAAAATATGCATTTATATGCAAAAAAAAAAAAAACATCGATACTTTGGAAACTTCGATAAAAAAAAAAATGACCTTGGGACAAAAATATTCTTTACGGCGTATATTCGTCCTTTGATACCACGAAATTGCATCTACCATATTTGTCGTATCATCACAACTGAAGGATGACATTTAGGTGGCTTCGTTTAGGCGAATCACCCTGTATAAACGAATAAAAGTATTACGTGATTATTTCTGGACAAAAACGATTGTAACGAAAAGGGTAATAACACGTTCTCTTTCAATATGACGTATTCAATGATCGTACAGAGGCACGAGAACAGTGAGACTGTTCCCATGGAGAATATTTCGACGGTCATCTCAATTAACCTTCTCGACGTCGCGATGCTAAATGCGTATACATTCGCAACCACGAATACTTCATATAGTATGTCGATAGAATCCGCATTAATTTGACCGGTATTGCCATTTCCCTATTAGTATCGGGCATATATTAACGCAAATGTAATCCCGTAACCACCAACAGGCATTTCGCGGAATAATTCGCCGCCCGTGATCCGTAATAGTACAATAACATCGTTTCTCCCTAGAATTCCCTAGGCACGACGCGTCCGAGATCCCTATATATGTATATTGACGGACTTGGTGAATGTTTTAGATTCAATGAAAACTGTGGATCAGGGCTGTTATGAAAATTCGAATATTCGAAATCTACGAAATATTCAGCACAATTCGATATTCGAACAATGTAAATATTCGAATTCGAAATTATTGCGAATAAAGAATATACGTCTTTCAGTCACGTGTAATTGTCACTCAACCTGCTCCCAAATGGAGCAACCGTTTTTCCTGTTCACGTAATCTTTAATTAAATCAACAAGAATCACGAACGAAGGATGAACGAACGTTTTCCTGATTTCAAGACGATGAATTGCTCAAGTTCACTTCGACAATACGTCACACTCTAATAGGAAGTCGTAGCCGCTGGTCGGTTCGATGTAGGCTAATAAGAGAGCAGCACGCGATACCAAGAAAGC
>NW_017100254.1:1283373-1294786 GCF_001263275.1 Habropoda laboriosa
CTTTTCTTACATTTTTTTCTTCTGCTCCTTTTAACGAGTCGACTCGATCATAATTAGCAACGACACCACCCGCTCTAACAGGAATACAAGGCGTTAGCCTCAGGAACCGCATACTCCTTGGCCTAACGAGTAACGCGATCCTGTGCCGAGAGAATTTCAATTCTAATCGCGTCGACAATTCATCGGTGTGCGAGGAAGAGATTATATTGTTCGTTCGAGGGAATGTTGACACCTTCTATGTATGACAGGACTGAGATCTACGAAGGCTGGAAATTCTTCAATTCGTTGCAGAGAAATTTTCATTCAAATCTTCAGAGCGCAATTTTCAAATTTTCAAATATACAAATTTTGTATTGAAAAGGATCGAATTGTGCCCTTCTGAAATTCATGGGTCATCAGTGGTCGTCATGTCTGAGGAAATTTAGGATTTTTTAAGAGAAATTTTTTGTATTAGAGATCTTAAAGTTATAATTTCGAAATTTTATGTGAACAAAATTGGGAACAAAGTGCTAAATTAATATTTGAAACTAACGACAGACCCGCTAGGGACTCGTCAATAAAGTTTCCACAGCCGAAATCGAGGTCCCGAATTAACATCTTGGATCCACGCATTGAAGTCTCCGGCATATGAAATCTTCGTTAGAAGAATAGAAGAAAGCCAAAGCATTGAGGAGCAAATATTACAAAAATACACGAAATCGTTCATTCTAAATTAAATAAAATCTACAATTTTTCAATAATAAAACATAAAAAAAAAAAAGCCACAATTTTTCTACAATAAATTCTAAAGTATCTCTCTTACCGCCATGTTAATATTCTACGAAACCTCTCTCACTAAAATTATCATTAATTCACACGACCCAATTTTTTTTCATACTCTCTGTATATTAACATATTTCACTCTGGACGTCATCTAGAGCATCAGAACGAGAATACTCTTGATCCAGCCGTAGTCTCACGCATTATACGACGAAAGAACTCGTTTCTTCGCGCAAGTTGCGCAGCCTTGCGACTCAGAATTTCTGCATGCGTTCCCGTTCGACGTGCCAGATACATGAAAAAGCGACACGTAGGAAATGGAAACGATTAAAAGCCGTCCTATCTGCTGGACAAAAAACATCCATCAAGAATGTTAAATACGTCGTAGAAGACGAATGTACTTAAAATGGAAGATCTAATTGAGCTTGATACTTCCGAAGATGCGAGCTGTGACTTCTCAGGGACGTAAGTTTCGCGATTTCAACCGGCAAACGTAGAGGAAACATGATTATTTTTAGCTGTTCTCAGTGGTATTGTTGTATCAAGATGAACTTAGGTCAGAGTAACATGATCTTTAACCATGATCTCGTCTTATTAAACTGCTCACATGTTTTAACTCGAACTTGTTTGGGTTGCACGTTTAATCAGTAATCTTTATCAATTTTTGTATTATCAAATCATTTGTATTCATATATAGTCCCTGATGGAGTGTTTGATTTTCAGCTTTGAGGAATTTTTTGTAAGAATATGAAATTAGAAATGAGAAATTGAATTCTTTTTGAACTTCGTATTTGTAACAATTACAATTCAGGTGTACTGTTTTTTTATCTGAATCTGGAATAAAAATAAAGAATTTTTAGAATTGTTTTGTAAGAATTTGCAGTTGGAATTGAGAAATCGAATTTTCTTTGTATATTATGTTTGTGAAAAATGCAATTTAGGTGTATGTTTCGATAAAATATTCAATTTATGTTTGAAAATTAATTTAGAATACCCGAATTTGAGGTGACAACGAAGAATTCTGATTGAATATTTTAGAAAAAAATATTTTGTAATTTTTGCATTTGGAAAATATCGAATTTGTACTAATATTCGCTGTTGGAATAGTTCGATAGTGGATTTTGTAAGGATGATGGATTAAAATGAGGAATTCTGCGAATAGAATGATGGTATGTAACAGATTCAACGGGAAGATTTCGTGTTCGCACGCGTTAATCACGGAATGCCATTTCTCTGTGCCATTTTGACATCCCCGACGGGCTAAACCTGTCTTTTCCACCAGTTTTCCAACGGTGGCTTGCGAAAGTCCCGCGTGAGTCATCGACTCATTTGTCTAAACGCTTCTGCAACTCAGCTCTGAAACGACTGCACGCTTTGAAATTCTTCCGCTCGTTATTTACTATGCTGTTAGCCTTTTCTGGTTGATCATCGTCTATCTCATCCTCAGGACGTTAAATACGTGTGATTTTATTTTTCACATACTATCCCGGACCTCGAAATTTTTCACGCACTTTTCCATAAAATTATCCCTTTAATTTTCATGGTGAATTCGAAATTTTTGTGAATGAAATTATTCTGATATAACAGAACTTCTTTTCTTTAAACAATAATTCATCTTTCCCATACTAATCTAATTTTTTCAAATATATCGTAGGATTCTCTAAAGAACTGATAATTAAATAATTTTTCTTTCCAGCTGCAATTCAAAGTGCTCCGATATTCACATATCACTTAACGCATAATCACAATGTTATTTTATCGAAGCATTATTCTTTTGTTACCAAGCAAGTTTCTTTTTGCAACGGAGACTTTCGAGTCTCGTCTATTAGAATTCAACTTTCGTCGAGGTTCCCATAAGGAAATCAACGTAGCAGGAAGTTTTGGGAATAAACGATCGCGCGCAATAGCGTTTAGAACGAAAGCAAGGGACTCGATTGTTGCATTGTGTTGTCCGAGGCTGTTCTCAAGGAAAAACGAGCAGATCGCGTCATCGATGCTCGCCGTGCAATCGTATGCGCAACTCCTTCGCCACTGTACCGTTCTCTTCATGAATAGTGCGCCGTTTTTGCATGCCAAGTGGCTTTGGAATTTTCTATTTTAAAATTCGTGATCGTAGAACTTTCAATTTTAGAATATTTCATTTTGGAATTATCAATTTTTTAATTTTTTCAATACTGCACTTCGAGGATGCCCAATCTTCAAACTCGCAATTCCAAGCGTTGGAATTTCCAAACCGGCAATTCCAAGCGTTGGAATTTCCAAACTGGCAATTCCGCGATTTACAATTTTCAAATATACGCCGTTCCGGGGCTCGCAAATTTCAAATATGCAATTCCGGCGTTCTCCGTTTTTCAAATTCGCAATTCCGGGGTTTCGCTAGTTTTTAGCATCGCAATTTCAGACGCTGCAATTTTGAAAACCTAATCCTGGTACCCCCGTTTCAAATTTACAATTCCAGTGTTCCTCGACTTCGAAATTCGCAATTCCAAGATCCCCTGGTTTCGATTTCCTTGTTTCACGATAAAATTAAATTCGATAATCTGAAGATAATCAATTCTAAATTTACATTAACAATGGAGGATCAATGACGAATCCAGTAGCAACTTGACATCGGTAAATACGATATTATCGATCCCTGTTTAATCCTTTCAAATCCCCCGAGAATGATAAACTTGTTACAATTCTACTATCTGCAACCGAATTTTGTTGACAGAATACTCTACAACGGAAAATCCACGAATCGAATAAATAAGGTATTCCTGTATTGTTTCGACTTTTACAGAGTCAGCAAGCAAATGCTTATCCATCGGTAATTATACGCTACTTCCATTTACCACGATGACAAAGCAAGCCCCTTATCTAAAGCGATACTTTCCTTCGACGTTGCATCAATACCTCAAATGATAAAGTAAAGCGATTATTCGGTGTACCTATAAATAAGCTACCTTGGTCGAATTTTAATCCTTTCGACGATAAATCTATCACCTGGAATTCCTATCATTGCTTCTCTTTTAAATCCTTATTGATTCGACCTCTCTGTCCGTTTGATTAAACTTGCAAATCAATTCCATTTAATTAATAAAATATATCGTTCTACCTTCTCACCGTATACCTACTCTCAAAAAATAACAATAATAAATACGAATAGTTAACGAAAGAATAGAGAGAAATTAAATATACTATTTTTAATCTACAATGAATTACTACACGTTCTATGCCAGTTCGAGTGAATTTTTAATAGGAGATAGAAACGAAATCGACAGAATCCTGAATGTAAGATACGTTGCAACTTTCACTGTGTCATCGACGAATGGTCACACAGTCTGTCGAGCGAATTTCATCGCGAGAAATGTCGCCTGACACGAATCCCGACGCATCGACACCTATTTCATGAACGGTACTGTACAGAGTGCGCGTTAACGGTATCTGCAATGCTATCCGTACTACCACGTTCGCTTCGTTTGTCCGCCACGTGTTCCCTGCGTGTGCGGACCGTCTGTTAACATAGTTATCGCATTCGGTTATCGATAGTGTGTCCTCGCCATTCTAGTCGTCGTTGTCGTCGTTGTCTGTTGTAGACAACAGACAACTGGACAACGATATCGAAGAAAGGAACACGTTTAGTGATTTTACGATGCAAGTTTAGACAGATAGGGAATTCGAGTGCAATTGATAAAAGAGATTTGAATCCTGAGAGGTGAGAATTGTAGAATTGAGAGTGTTATTAGTTGAAATTTTAGAATTGACGAATCAGGAACCTGAAACTCTGAAACTGTGATTTGCGAAATTCAGCACTCTAACACCGAGGAGTTCGAGGATATAAAATTCTGAAATTTGAAACTTGAAAGCTGAGAGCTCTGGAATGTTCTAGAGCTGTAGGACTCGGAACTCTGGGATTGGGAACTCTGGAATGTTCTAGAGCTGTACGTTACGGAACTCTGGGACTGGGAACTCTGGAATGTTCTAGAGCTGTATGATTGGGAACTCTGGAATGTTCTAGAGCTGTAGGATTCGGAACTCTGGAATTTTTTAGAGCTCTGCGATTGGGAACTCTGGAATTTCGAACAACGAGCACTCGGAACTCTAAAATGCGGAACTCGAAAAATTATAACCCCCGAAAAAATAAGAACTCTAAAGTCAAGAGCTCTGAAATACAGAATTCCAAAGTTTCTAACTCTAAAATTAAAAACCTCACAGCTTAGAACTCTAAAACGTCGAGTCGTGGAAACAGCAATCCCAGAACCGGTGAAAAGAGTGAAATCACGAAGAATTCAGCACAACTTCCACCTCTGTTGCATCGAGCATCACGATACAATTTTTTCGACCCGATTCATGCGACATTGAACCAGTTACATCAGCCGAACAACTCTTTTGCAATTCAACACGATACGATTAAACAAACCTTACATATTTATATTGCAAAAGAAAGAGGCCAGTGAAACGATTTCAAGCATGAAGAACATAAATTCCAAATTTAAACAAAGGATTCTTTTTCTTTACACTTCTAAAACCAGAAGTTCACATTTCATTCACATGTACCGAACAAATTCGAAAAATTTATCCATCAGGTACATTTCTCAACGAATCATTTCCCATGAAAAACCCGTGCAGAAACAGGAATTCATTCGCGACGACTGATTAAGGCTAATGGAAAAAAAAAAAAAAGAATTGCCCGGTCGCTTTCTAATCCTAAAATACAAGAGGCCGGTTGAAAAACAGGAACGAGAAACGGATTATCAAGTGTGAAACGCGGGGAACTCCTATTAACCTGACCGGGTAGAACAAGTTCGGCACTCTGGTCACAGAGTTTCTACACTTCACAGTACTAATTTCCCATAAACACCGCAATAATTCTCGACCTCTCTTTAAAAGAAAAAAAAAAAAGGAGAAAAAGAAAAAAAACTCGTCCCCTCCATTTCTACTCCAAAACGAAAAAAAAAAGAAATTTCGCACGACATACAGTTATCGAAGCGAGATTTTCTAACGTAACGGTGCTCGGCCATTTCCATTTGATCGCAGCCCGCATTTTTATAACTGCATTAAGGTTAATTAGAAAGCGTGATTTCGTACGCGACGATGGATTTTTATCTGAAACGGTTATTTTATTCTTTTTTTTTTTTTTTTGCTTTAAATACTTTCTTGCGACGAAATTATACTAACGAAATTACTTTTGCAATTTTTTTTCTTCTCCTCTTTTTGTACGATCTGCATTGCCAGAGAAAATATCGATTCGAGGTAAAAATAACGATTCTGATTGTTTGTCGCTATGTAATTAAAGAATAATTAAACGTCTACTACTCTGTAGAATGATGACCACGCGAAATGTCAAAGTGACATTTCAAGAAGAGAGAGACAAAAAGGTGTAGTCATCGTGAAACGTGAAAAAGAAGGATAAAAGAACTGCTAGACTTTCGAGAGTTAGGATTGTACCTGCTGTTTAATTGAATTTTTTGCTGATCCTTTCGATTCACGCGAAACTTAACGAATTTCCAGGATGTGTTGACTCGCCTGACCGATTGTCGGGCCGGGAGGCAAATTCGATTAGGCGAGGCAAGTGCCAAGGCCATGATAGCCAGTATCTCTCTCGAGATAAACGGGAATAATAAACGTTATAAAAATTGGGAACTCCTAATTGTACTCATTTTTTCAGAATCAAATTTTATCTGAATTTTAGTCCGTGTACATCATAAAGTACCCTAATCTATCTTTTCAAAATTCACAGTACAATGATTCCGCTCTAAATTTACCTAACTTAGTCGCTTTAAACATTCAAGATCCCTAAATACAGGAACGAGAAAGCCACCTAAAGACACTGCAGTTTCCCAGAACGTTATAAAAATCACCTAACGTGCAAATTCTAATCTTCAAAATCCCTGTAAGAATATTTCAGTCCTAAATTCGACGCAAACATACTTCAAAAGTAAAAAGAAAAATTCCATTTTGCAAACTCCCTGTGAAAAAATATTTCAATTGTAAATTTCCCTAAAAGTACCGCAAGAATGCAAAACTTCCAAAAGAATTCCCCCGCAAAAATTGCCAAATATTTCACATTCTTTCTCCTCTGGAAAGCTTCCAAATTTACGTTCATCTTCACTCCTCGATATATACCTGGTGTCTCCAAACGACGAGCGTTCCAAGTGCACAAAGTTCACGATAAAGTAAAAATTCTCTGCACCGATCATACACTACACTGAACAAGTTGATCGTAGAGGGAAAACACGTATCAGAAACGGCGTTCACGGCGTCGTCTTCTTCCACACGATTTCGCGTCCACGCTCGGGGCGCATTACGGCCAGCGGCTCGTTAAATAATTAGATTTAGCGGCGGCGGACAGCCTCTAAATTGATGTCACCGGCACCAGTCGACAGTCGAAGCCTTATGACGCACGACTCGCGAATATAATGCGCGTCATTATCGCGTAGTTATGGCCGCCAGCGCCAATAAACGCACCCAGCTGCCTAATTTTCAGCCATCGATCGCTCTGTTCAATTTTTATTGCTATTATTATTATTATTCTGGATTCGTATCAATTAAACGAACATCGAATATTCACTATAATTGGACGATTATATCGTCGATTTAACATTGCCTTGTTTGTTCGCTGATTTTGACCATCGATTTTCACGATTTTTTCTCTCTTACTACTTTTGGAGAAAATTTTCTTCCTGCTTCCTTTTCTCCCCTCCCTTTTGGTACTCAGTTGGTAATTGGTTTATTTGGTACAGTTGCGGAAGATTCGATTAAAGACTCCAAGCAAAGTCCACGAGACGACGATCGGATAATTCGATGAACTTCGGTGCTCTGTCCCTCCTCCGTTGACTTTATTACTTCTTCTTCGTTTTTTTTTTTTTTTTAGTTGAAGATGATATATCAGAAGCGAGACTAACTTTGGTCGTAGTTGATTATTTTCTACGTAGCTTTGGCGGTCTTTTCTTCATAGATCTTCTTACGAGGTATTCTATTATCGATCTTTCGTGCACGTTTCTGATCACTTCCAACGTGACTTAACTTTGGCTTTGGTACACTTTGCTCGATCTTGGATCCATCTTCTACATGTTCCATTTTATTTAAAAAGAAAAGAAAAGAAAGAACGTTTCAGAGGGTCTTACGCGATTTCTACACAATTACTTTCTCGAGATCGAGAGCACACGCGAGCGTGATCGCCGAAAAACACTCCGCGACGATTTCACTGAAAAATTCCCTCCAACTTGTGTTGCACTCGAGAGACTCTCCGCGGTGTTGTTCGCTTGCTCCGATTATATAAAGACAATCGAGCAATGCAAATCGAATTATCGTGCTTTAATATCGATCATCCCTACTCCACCTCCCGCCCGTCCACTTATCGTCCTTTCGATTTCTCTCACGATAAAATTGATGTTCGTGTCGCGCTAATCGAGCTTTCCAACGGATCCACGCGAGCAACGAACCGCGATTTTCGTAACGCGATCGAGAAGAAACAGACTCGACGTGAAAGTCGTACCTAACACAACGTCCTTCCCTTCTCTCTTTCTCTGTCTTTTTCTCCCCTCTCCTTTCTCTCTTTGTCTCTCTCTCTCTCTGTCTCACCACATTGCCTGTTTGACTTTCCACGGGCGTAACGCAAGAGCAAACATTTAATAGACACCGCGGCGCTCTATCCTTTGAACTTCCAATCGAGCTTTCGCTGCATCTTCGATTTCACCGTCGCCGTGACTTCGACGTTCGAAACGACTCGCTTTCCATACGATTCACGAGAGCCTCCTTCGGTGTGTACTTCCAGAGATTCCAGACTCCCTTTAACGACTCGGTTTGGCTCTTTTAAGCGGGATTTCGGTCACGATGCGATTTCCTCGCAACTCAAGTTGTACTCGAGCCGCGCTTCCGATAGTTGGCTGGCGAGTTCGAGACTGTGCACAAGGTTACTGGTAACGTTGAGGTATTCTGTGGATTTGGGTCGATACCTTGGAATTGAGTATTCTTACATTTGAATTCTAGAGGTGGCAACTCCTTCGCGGATCAACCCGAGGTGTTGAAACTCGATTCGTGCTCGCTTCAACTTGCGACAAATTCTTCGCAAAGGGATCTGACGCGGCGCAATTCCATCGCGATCGGGGCTAAGGTATGACAATTCAAATGTCTTTAGTCACAGGTGCAGCAATTCCAAATCGGTCAACTGGTACGTGTCGCAATTTCAAGGTAACTAAATTCAGTACCCCGATTTCAATCACTGCTGAACTTCTCACGGTCCAATTTTATCGATCTCGATAACTTCACTTTCCGCAATTCCCTCGAATCGTCTCACTCACACACTCCACTTCGTTCACCCGTGATCCAATTTTCTCGAATCGAACACAGCGCGCAAAGTTCGCGCGCGCGCGCCAATTCAAACCAGCGACGAAATCTCGCGCGACACTTCGTCCACTGCTCGCCTACTGGCTCGGTGCGCGGACGGGGCGTATCCTCGCGATGCCCGCGGGCGAAGTCGCGGTGTTTATTCAGAGGCAGTGGTTGCCTGGCGCCGTCGACAACGCACGGAGCAACGAGGCACACGCTGTCGCGGCTGTTCGCGGTTTCAGGTTGACTGGCTGTGGCTCGCTCGTCGCTCGCTCGCCGCGACTCGCACGGATGTTCGCCGCGAAACCGACGAACGGCTGCTGCACACCCCACCTCGATGGACATGACGCCGTGACGTGAGCCTTGCTCCGCTCTACCGTCTTTACCCGCGGATCTCTGTTGTTTTCTTACAGTATACGTGTGTGAGGTGACGAGTCACCGGCTGTAATTGGGTGATTTCGAAATCGATCGATCGGAGTTGCTCTATGGAATGAGCAATTACAATCGTAGAGGAACCTTGGGAATTGTACAGTGTAGAGTTTTATTCGAATGTGGCCCGATACTTTGATCTGAATGCAATTCGTACATTACTGGTTTGCACTTTCCGCAATTCCTGGGAACATCGATTCAACACATCGCAGTTCTCGCGGTGACAAAATTTCACGCATCGCAATTGCAACATCGGTAAATTGTGCCGGCGCAATTCCAACAGATGCCGGATCCCCGGGCCGGCAATTCCAGGCGTCGCGGGAAACTCGAAGCCTCGCAATTCCAAAATCGTCGCATATCCGAGCTTCGCAATTCGCATAGAATTGCGCGCGAGAGCCGGTGCAATTGTCACCGTTACCGAAATTTCGAGTTGCCGTAATTTCATCGTAATTGAATTGACCGTATCGCGATCGTCGTGACAGCGAAACCTGGCCCGTTCTCAATTGCAGGCGTAATCGAATTCCAAACGTCGCACTGCAGTTGCATCGCAGCACAGGAGGCTCTTCAAAGCGGCGACTAATCGAATAACTCATTTCATTATAATAACGGTACTCTCCGTGTATACACGGAGAGATTCCGGTAAATTCGTTCCCGGCGCATTGGCGTGGAAATGATCGATGCTCTATGCGCGGGCAGCTCCTCTCTTGCGAAACGCTCTTCTCTCTACGCACGCGATTCTGCCCGCGCGAAAACAGCGAATCGTTGAATCAAGATCAAACCGAGATGTCCACACGGTGAATTCGAGCGTGAAGCCGGTTAACAATGAGCGAAAGTTGTGCCCGGGCGAAAGCAAACAACAACCTTGTCGTTGCTGTCCGCACATCAAAATGCCAACGTTTTCGACTCTTATCTTCCATCTTATTCCCCTATATATCACACTTCAACTTCCTCGCGGTACACCTCTATGACGAGGAAAAATATTCCTATTTGTGTACCTTTCAGTATTACAGAATCAAATGTTCCCTCTCACCGTAAATAATTTAATCTGTTACCTGGGGGAAAATAATTCATCGTTGGCTGGTTAATCCTTAGGAAACAATAGTTCATTTATTAAGATACTATTCGTTTTCAATAACTGCACTATTGTGCCTCTGTTAAATATAAAATACATCATATTCACATTTCCAACAATTAAAATAATTGCTTACCATTTTTATTCCTTTTTAGTTGGTCCTTTCTGTTTGATAGGTGAAATGAAAATAGCCATAAACGTATGTAATTCCTCGTTAAAAATGAAGAAAATGGTACGCGTGTAATTATAAAGTTAGAAGGACGCCGGTGATGAAAAACAGGATAAATAGTTTCCAAGTTTCTCTCACCAGCACGAACTGTTAAGCCTCGTTCTCACTAGTGTTTACCGTGTCCCCGGCGGGTGATTCGTTACAAAGTTTACTCGTGTCGATCGCGAGTGGAAAATCAAGCGCGCCGTCGGTTGTCTCTCCGCGTGTCTTTACGTAACGAGTTCTGATTAGAGCTCGTACCAGGCGGAGACGGTCCGCCGTGGCAGAAGAAATGCCAAGGAGCGTTTTGCGAACTCTGGTCTGCGCCGGGGAGAGAGAAACGAGGGTCACGCGTGCGGATGCAACGATGACATATCAGAAAAGGCTTGGAGACAAAGAAAACAAAGGAAAAGTTCTGAACTTCGTAGAATTGTAACCTTGAAAATCCAGGAAATTCCACGCTACTGTGTTGTACAACTTAAGAAGGCAATATTCCGCAAAAATTCTAATCGAAACTATAATTCAACCTTTTGATAATTTTAATCCCTTCGTGACTCTACAAGTGCGCTATTTTTGTCTGAACAGAGTCACCAAACCAAAATTAAAATTACACTGTTTAACAAAAATAAAAA
>NW_017100254.1:1295248-1300093 GCF_001263275.1 Habropoda laboriosa
GGAAACCCAAAAGCTATTACTTAATTTGTAAAATAAAAAAAAATGCTTTTCATTACTAAATGCTTGAGTAATTAATAATTTTCTACTACAAAAAATTTCGAACCGATTTTCTGGAAAATCTACTAATGATCTAAAATTGATCTAAATTTAGTAACCGGTACAGGCACGATAATAAGTAACAAGTTAGAAACATAATAATTCTGTAACGAAAGAGTGAATTGGAATTTTTTGTCACATTGAGAAATAAATGGGTGGTTAGGTGGAATTTTTGTTTTATTTATAGACGGTTACGTGGATGGTTCGAATTGACAAAAAGGTGGATAAAGTTACGTATGATAAAGCCGATCCGTGTCGCAAACCTCAAGTATACGCGTCGACTTTCGCCTCGGATTAGAATGTCTCGAGGAACGGGAGAGCTTGGCCTTTGCTCAGCGACCATTTGCATTCGTGGAGGTTAATGGATCGCGGCAGAAAAAGGAACTCGATCCTATCCTTTCGATCAGCGAGCGCGAGACGCCGGGAGAGCCCTGCAGCCCTGAGAGTGACTCGCGATTTATCATTCTATCCGCCTGTCGTTAAATATTTAACCCAATAAACCGTGTGACTTTAACGTTGTAAACAGTCATTCGATTCGGTAAATTTCTATAAATAGAAACTGGATGGAATATTTAATCCAAGTACATATACGCGTATCTATAAATAAACGATCATTGGATATTTAACCTTGTGGTTCATTATTTTCAATGAATCATTCGGTTGATATAAAATGTGCAATTTGTATATTTTAACCCTTTAAGAACAATGTCAATAAACTCTCATATTCTCAAGCAACAAAAGTAGTTGCGATAGGTTAGGGTAGCTAACAAGTAATATCATACCTTTATTTGTATCCTTGTAATATTAATTAAATGAAATAATCCAGAATTCCTACATTCAAAAATTCCTAATTTTAATATAGTTATTATTCTTGAAATTACACCTGTCCCCCGATTTACACGGATGATCGGTTCCTCGGAATACCGTGTAAATCGAAATCATGGCTTTTTGTATGAAAAACCGTGTAGATCGGGGAAAAAAGAAAATGCGCATAATTTAGCCAGTGATTGAATTAAATTAAAAATAAAATAAAAATGAAAAACAAAAAATATTCAGGGTCAGGGTTTAGTTTCGAGCGAGCGATCGACGAAGGCGAAAATAGCCGGTCGCCAATGAAAGATCCGCGACTGCAGCAAACTTTACGTTACAATATGAATGCTTTTTGTCTGCAAAAAAGGTATGTGCGCAGCATAAACTTTTATTTTTAACAGTTTATATTTCTGAAAAGCCGTTATTTTGAAAACCGTGTAAATCGGGGGATAGGTGTATTGTCTTAGTAATCTTAATCTTAATAATCTGTCCTACAATCTTAATGATACAGCTACTTTAGGAAGGCATGGGCGTGAACTCATGCACGTATATTTATGAAAAAAAAAAAAAGTATAATTTTGCAGAAGTAAGTTCTCCGTCCGCAAAGGGTTCAAAATTCAATCGATCTGATGCATTTTCATGAATTCAACTGGATGGAATGTTTAATCATTAAATGACCGCTGAATATTTAACCTAACAGTCGATCATTTTAGTTGAAATAAAATGTGCAATTTTTACATTTAAAAATTCGATTGATCGATCAATTTCACCATCGTTAAATACTTAATTATTAATTTCGAAATATTTCATTGAAACAAAATGTACAAATTTGTATATTTAAAAAGTTCGAGCGATTCGATGAATTTGAGATGTTTTGTTGAAATAATTTTTATACTTTCCATAAATAGCGTTCGATTGGAATCTTCAGTCGATGTAAATTTGTTCTTAAAATAACTGGAATTGATTTTTTCTTTTTAAATCGTCTTATCGCGATAAGTTAATGAGACATGTTTACAGAGGGAAATCAGTGGATCAAACTGGAACGATCTCGATCCAACCAGTAGCAGCGCCGCCTAAAAATCAAAGTGGCACACAGCCACGGGGGCAATTCCAGCGAATAAAGTAGCCTCCCCTTAATTGATCTCATTGAGCGAGCGCAAGACACCGAGTTAATTTAATTCCTGAAAACCATGTCGGGGACGCGATCCCTCCATCCTTCATAGTTATTATTCCATGGAAAATCTTTCTGGTTTGATAAGTCCATTAGGTTAATTACATCTCACCCAGACGATAAAAATATAAGAGCTGACAATTATTTCACGCAACTTCATCGTGCAAATTTGCACTGTATATCATTTAACTCCCTCACGGATGACTTCTTTTAAGTTAGAAGAAAATAATCTATTCCACATTTTTTTCTATCACAAATATTGAAACTTAAAAAAGTGTTAGTGTCCCTGAGGAGATTAATGAATAAAATATTATAGTTTATTATACGTTGGTAGGTTAGTAAAAATGGTTTTTCCCGACAAGGATTAAAGTCAGGAAAAGTACATCATACAGTGTCCTATAAATTACAATGCAATTAATATCTCCTACAGCTGAGGTCTTTTCAAATAAAAAATAAAGATTCAAATACAACATTGTTTCACTTTAAATAAAAATATTATATCGAACTATGAGCAAATTCAGAATACGCAGAAGTAGAATTACCATCTACTACATACACACTCAGTGGATAAAAAAGAAGAAAAAAGGAAAGAAAACTGGAAATGCGCGTATGAAAATAGAATAGAAATTCTAAGAGAGACGAGTGGGGATCGCGTGTACTTCGCGAATTTGGTTTGAGCACATATCGTCGGTGGATTTTCAATCGGTGAAAGGCAGATCGTGGTGTTTATCCCAGGAGAACGAGCATTATAAATCACGATGGGCGTTCCACCGTGGAGACTTTCATTGGGAAAATCACGGAGAGGGATCGCAGGAGGTCCGGAAATTGCGTACATTATTGTCATTAGTGTTTTCCACGTTTTGTGGAACTTTCACCGTGACGCACGTGACGCCACGAAACAAACACTGGTTAGTGTGTGCAGTGCGTACCACCTGCGTGTCAGCGATGAATTTTCTTCATATACAGGGAGAAACAGCGTCGTTTATTTTATTGTTTCCCGTTAAACGTGACCATTTAAAGAGTGACAATTGCGCAACCTGGAAAATTGGACAACGCCGCGCGGTTTCGACGATCATCCTAACCGTGGAAAAGTAGGCTCTTTGTCTACGTTTCTGGCTCGTTCCTGCTTCACTTTAAACTGGAAGATTGTTCCTTTTCAATTCTCCACGCGGTTTCAGGTATCTCTTTTTGCAGGCCTTGGTAATCTGAGTCAATTCTAGGGATATTAAAAGGTTCTCTTTCGTTCGTGAAAGAATTACACGGCTCAAAATAGTCGTTTCTTAAATAATAGTTGTGGATTGTGTAGTATTTGCAGTTTAAAATAATTATTGCGAGCCTAGTTTGAGCAAAGAGAGAAAGCTTACACTAACTGTTTTGAACTGTGTTTAAGACATTAGAGTACTCAAAGCACTTTCTTTGAATTGAGGATGCGCAGCAGTATCAATGCTTAGTTACTTCAAACAGCAATTTTGAGCAACATTGATGTGGCGCTCAAAATAACATCGAGTTATATTGATGTGATGTTTAAATATAGCTTTGAGCAACAGTGGCGCGTTGCTCAAACATAACTTTGAGCAACATCTGACGCGTCGTGGTCAAATTAATTTTTCGAACCGAATTGAAATTCTTTCTTAAAATTTCAAACTTTCAATTTAAGTGCTCAAAATTAATGTGATCCTTATTTTGAGTAACAGACTAAATCGTTCCATGTCGTCATGTTAACGTAAGCATAATTTTGAGTAATACTTTTGAGAACATGTGGCGCTCAAAGTTGGCTCAAAATCAACTCAAAATTGATGTGGCTGAAGCAAAGCTCGACTGTGTTGTTCAGTGGAACAATATTTGCAGAAATGAAGCGGCGTGGAATAATCCTTGAGGGATATTTCGTTCATCTGTTCGTTCATTTCCAAGGGAGAACCGTGTTTCTCGAGGAATCGACCACGATGCTCATTCGATTTCCTCGCGTGTGATCCTAATATTGTATTCATTTGAAGAGAACCGTTTCCCCTGCAAACCCCGCCTGGTCGGTTTTTCAATTATCACGGCCGAGCAGACGGCGACACGGTCGTTGCGATCGCGCCTTAAAGCTCGTTTCACAGCTCGCGTACCACGGCCTCGATTCTCATTCCACCTGGGCGAACCAACTTCCTCGTTTTCCGGATTTTCTTCATTCTCGAAAATTGGTGGCGCGCGCTCAACATTGAGGAAAAAAGAAAATTGGAAAGTCGGCTCAGATTAACTTGGAACTTGAACCAATTACTTTGAGCACTCGCCGATGGAACACAGTAGCTCAGAGACAATAGTTCGAGATCATTCGCATGCACGATATCTAAAAAATGATTACTCTGAGCTACCCTATCGTTGGTTGGTGTTTTCACTAGTCTCAGAATAACAAATTTGATACATTACTATAATGTAGCAGGTTCGTAAAATTGATTAGACACATTGTACTAACATAGAGCTATTTTCTTATATACCCTATGACTCAAAAATTCCACAGCAAGAAGTATTTACATATTTACACATTCAAATAAGGTAAAAATTTATAAATAGAATCCGCCAAATAATTTTAAGCTCAAAAAATAAATGTTTCAAAAAAGTAAGCAAATTTTCACAGTCCCTAGCAACACTATGCAGCCTAATTCGAATACTTTCGAAGCTGGAGCAGTGTTCCATCGTGCGTTCGCCGAGCAACGCGACGATATTCCCTAAAGTTGGCGCGAAGTCAAATCTCGACAATTTTAGCCGTGGTTCCAGCCACATACTCT
>NW_017100254.1:1300122-1311882 GCF_001263275.1 Habropoda laboriosa
TGGTCAACAATGATCGCGGTTCCAATCGAAATTTCCATAATGCGACGCGACACTAATCACTCTGTGTCTAAGAATTTCTGCTTTCTTGTCAGGGAGTATTTGGATCAAATAAGGGAGAATCAGTTCGTGAAGAGTGAAACAGTATAAAAAAAGCAATGGAAAACTCGTTAGTTTAGAGTGAAATAATGCAACCAGGTGACGGTGTCGTGTTATGCATAATACATTTGTTTACTGGACCCTTTGTAGGCCGCCGCTCTTTCTGCTTGCTGGCAGAAAGAAGAAAAAGAGCTCTATTGAACGAAATTCGCGTTACACTAACTTTTTAGAACGAAGAGCTGGTCTTGAGCTGATGGTGAAGTGGCTTGGAGAAGAAGGATGTTGATTATTGAGGATCAGTGGCGTGGTTTCGTTTCTTGCCGAAAGAAATTGAACAAGCAGAATTGAGGGGAAAGGGAGGGACGAGATTGAAATGTTCGAATGGTGGAAAGGGAATTTTCGATACTGAAATTTTGAGTTACCCAAATTTTGAGATACTAAAGATTTCGGATACTAAAAATTTGGGACACTTGAAAATTTGGGATACTGAAGATTTGGAGTAGTGAAAATTTGGGATACTTAAAATTTGGGTTACTCAAAATTTTGCAAAACAAACGAATATTGCAATGTGTCAATTACTTTCCTTTTTTCGAAGAGAAATCCTTTTCCTTTCCAAGAAAAAACCTATAATTAATACTAAAGTTACAACTAATCACTTCCTTCTTCCCTATACTCGCGATTTCTCACAGAATCGCCAAAAGGAAGTCTACAATCGCCATTAAAATCGATTGATCCCAACAATTCATTATCTTTCCCTTCTTTGAAACTGAACGTTCGAAGGCCGATTGATTGTTTCGTAACGCAAATTAATCATACGGATTCAGGTGTCTGGTGGATTTAGTGAAACGTAACAGTATAAAAGCACTTTCTCTTCCTGTTCTACATAAACATTCGAAACTGCACCAGGTTCTTTTATTTTACAAAAGAAGAAATTACAGGAGTAATACCTGTATGTATGATGCAAATTAACGATGGAAGAATAATGGAGAAGCGTAATGAAAGGGTAACTGATTGCCTGGCTGTGAATCAACCCGGAAGTGCAATAAATTGCGTCAATATTCGCGTCACACGTTAATTTCACTTTTTTTTTTCCGTATGATATATGAATAACCATGCTGAAAATAGTCCAAGCAGTAAACAATTCTAAATGTGAAAAAAGAGTCGACGAAAGCGTCTAATTTTCCCCAGAGAATAATAATTTTCTTGCAGAACAAAAAATTAAGAATTTAATTTTTTGAAATTAAAAAAATTTAGAATTTCTGTACACTGAAAATTTAGGAGACTAAAAATTTTGAATCGAGCAATTTTTTATAATTTCCTATTATTATTCCACAATTCTACAAACTCTTATAGTAAACCACTGTGCAACGATGACGTCAATTTGCAAGAGCGTCTTCAAAACAAATTATCTATCCAAGTATCAGCGATAAATTATTTAGAAAAATTCCGATTAAATGCATGATAAATGTCTTCTCTGTCACGTCACATAAGAGTTGCGTGTTAACAATAAACAGTGAATGATCGATCGGTCTAAATGAAGAAAAATCCATGTCGCCTAGAAACTGATCGAATTACACGAGTACATGATTGTTAATCCCATTAAAGAACAACTTGTTTAATAATACTCTCATTGAAGCCATAACTCGATAAGTGCACGATGAATTATACTCCCACGAGCGTAATGACACTAACAAGCCTCGATTCGCTGTAGCATTCGTTGACAAAACTTCCGTGCAACCGCATCAAGGTTTCTATATCCATCGGTAAAACGAACAGTAGATATCGGTAATTTTGTAACTAGATCCCAATTCACAAACTTTCGAGACAATCGAGTGTTCTGGGTGTAATTTTAAACTTGATTTATGCGTCGATTTTGTCGCTGATAGTAGGACGTGGAAAAATAATTGTGTCACGATGCTTTTATGGAATACATTTTACATTTACCATTTAAAAATTCATAATACAGATTTCTACGTGTGTGAAATATTAATAAATACTTCTTTTTTTTTTTTTTTTTAACTAAAATATGAAGAATTAGTATGGATTTATTCCTCTTTCTATGAAATATGAAAAATTAATAGGTACTTGTAATATTGATTATTTGAAAGAACATAGTACTCTTTCCAACACGTATAAAATATTAACCCTTACAGTGCCGACCGAAAGAATTGTACCTAAGCGAAGAATACCGAACCAATTTGATGTAATTTGGTAAGGTTTGAGAAAAAAATCATAAAAAAAAAATAAGAATGATATTTACAAAATTGAAAAAGGACATATTAAGAAATAAAGGGAGAATAAATGAATGCCAATTGTATTTCAATATTTGTTGAAAATCATACTAATAATACTTATTCAAAATCATTAGGAAAAATGGAAAAATCAGTTTTCTTTTATAAACAGTATTTGCAAATAAGAAGAATCATCGTTTGGTCATAGTTTGATGTAGAACACGTAGTATAAAGCATAAATACTGCATTTTCAATTATTTGTAACAAAATTTCTAATATCAAAACACAAAACAGGAGTCGAGGAGGATTACATACCTGCTACAAAACAAGTATTTCTTGAAAATGTGTAATATTTACTTATTATTACTCACACAAATCAATTTATTCAGCATTGATGGTTACTAATCGAGTTATAATTTTGCGTTCGGTATTCATTCGAAACAAGATCTATGCATTCAGTACCTACCATCCTTGAAAAAAATTTTAAAAACTACTTTCTCCCAAAATTTGAGAGTTCTTCTCTCGTCCAAATAAGTATAGGTAAAGCATCTCTCAAATTTTGGAAAAAAGTAGTTTTTTCAATTTTTATTTATTTATTTATTTATTCAACCATTTATAACGTTTTATAAATTTATTTTGAGACAGAATTCTGTCGCGATGCGAATAGTAAGGCGCCTTCGCATACGCAACGATATATCGTTGTTCGGCAGTATAAGGGTTAATAAATACGTTTCAAACGTATTTATTTCTATTCACAACGACACAATATTATTACCATCAGACAAAAAGAATTAATAAGTACACCTTAAACTGACCATTTACTACTACGCAATACCATTTCCATGAAATATAGAACAGTCTCATGTTAAATACACCATTTCACGCAGTTCATTCAACGACACGCAATTCTAATCACGAAACCATACACCATTCACTATCCCATAAAACACCCACGCGTCTTCTCAAAGCGTCCCTCTAGCACGTCGTCAATCGACCCGATTACGAATCTCTCAATCTCGATCTACGCCTATATCGCCTCGTTTCGATCTACCCAACACCTCGCCTAACAAACTTGCAAAACACCGCATAAACAACACAATTGAACCGTGATGATTTCCAACGTGACGATACTACCATAAGCGATCGTTCCGTGAAGATTACAGTACGCGTTACTGTTTAAGGAAGAGAACTGTGTCTCACTTTCTGTCCCTATTATCCGCTTCCTAGTGGCGCGAGACTGATACGCGTGTAAAGCAACGATTCCCACAGCGTTTACACGCCGAGCTCTCGTAACAACGAAACCATAGTCGTTCCTGGATGAGGTGATATCAGTGTCTCTCCCTTAAACGACCTCTTTTGCTCGGTGGAAAATATACTAGGATTGTAGAGTTGGTTTTACGAGATTTTATTTATGTGGATTTTTATGGGTTCTTACAGAGAGAATTATTTAATTTTGTTTAACTTTCAGTGTGAATATAGTAAAGTTTTGATCACCTAACCTAACGTAACTTAAGACTGTGAGGGTATTTTTTGAAGATTTTAATTCTGTGTTAATTTTGTTAAAATAGAATTTAAATAGGGTAATTTCGGAAGAGATGGACCGGCGGGAGAGACGGACCAGGAAAGTATTTCCTACATTATCCGCCAGATATGGAACAAAAAGCACTGAGAGCCACGCTCGATCGCTTTCCGTAAAACAAATGTAAAACAACAGAATACTGACGCGTTCCACATTTGGCGGATAATGTAGGGTATACTTGCCTGGTCCGTCTCTCCAGCCGGTCCATCTCTCCCGGAATTACCCTATACGTTAATATACAAAGTTGTATTTTTATTATTTAGTAAATTGTACTTCTATTAATCTTTTTAAATATGGTATAAATATGATTTTTTTTTTTTTTTCATTTTTAGACTGAGTACTATCACAGACCATAGATGTCTTAAAGTCTGTGCCGGATTTTTTGTTTGAGCAAGATGCTTTCTCAATCTGGACCCAATGGTGAGATAATTCGATTTCCAGGCCACACGAACATCTGGAGCCTAATGATTTCTACAACTCCAGTTTACAATTTAAAAAAAAAAAAACGAGATGAGTAAAAAGATTGAACAAAAGGTTTCGACAAAGATTTCACATTTGTCGACGTGTAAACCACTGCAAATCACCCTGAACCACCCTACTCCCACCTGACTAAAGTTTCACCCGCTTTCCTCCCTGCAAATAGGGACAGAATTCGGCAGGAAGCCCACAGTGAGGAATCCTTGAACGAACCAGGATTCGTGGAAACTCGAGCACGGTCGTGGAATCGAGTTTCGATTCCATCGACGAAATCCTGTTACGTTTGTGTCGCCGTCGTCGTCGTAGTCGCGAATCGATCGCGGCAACGTAGCCTCAAAATGTGCCGCTCTGTGACACGAATAAACTATCATTGGCGTTTTCAGCGAATCCAACGCTTTCTAGGACGGTCTCGTTCCACCGCGACAGTATTAGCTAGCCAGTTCTCCCGTACTACAGCGCGGTGGATTCTTTCGAAAGCATGAAATGGAACCGTTTCCATCCCCGCGATACTATTATCGTATAGTCGCTGGAAGAAATATTGTGACATAGTAAAATGGACCTGGAGGAGACGTTATACGTGTTTCGAGTGCATGGACTGTGGGATTGAGAAAATTCTGGGAAAATAAAGAGTCGAGAATCAGAAATATCAAAAGACGGAAGTATCGAAAGTCGAAAATATCGAGAGTCGAAAATATCGAGAGTCGAAAATATCGAGATTCGGAAGTATCGAAAGTCGAAAATATCGAGAGTTGAAAATATCGAGAGTCGAAAATATCGAGAGTCGAAAATATCGAGAGTCGAAAATATCGAGAGTCGAAAATATCGAGAGTCGGAAGTATCGAAAGTCGAAAATATCGAGAGTCGAAAATATCGAGAGTTGAAAATATCAGGAATCGGAAACATTGAGAGTTGAAAATATCGAAAATCGGAAATATTGAAAATCGAAAGTATCGAAAAAATATCGAATCAAAAGAATCGAGAATCTGAAATATCAAAAATTCATTTCAAATTTACCGCTTCAATTTAAGACCTATATATTTCTTCCAACAACTATACCTAAGCGAACTACCATTGCGATGCATCGACTCAGGAAAGAGGTAAAAGAAAGACCATTGACGTACGAATGGAAAGAAGGAAAAAGGTGGGAAAACGACCTTGCCTGTAATAGTAAGATAGCGTGGAGTGACCTAGTCTGAGCGGACCATTCACCGGACCGATCGCTCATGGGTGAGGATCATGGCGGATGCAGGAGTGAAACCGAGTCCGGTTCAAGTGAATTGTAGAGGATTTTACAGTTTATACGGTGGCTTGGTCTCTCTGAAGAGGGTTTCTGAGTTGAGATTACCTCACGAGGATTGAATTTTATGTGAAGGCTTTAATTAAAAACTTTGAGAGAAAGGGTAGATTAAATTCTTCAAGTTTCTTCTACAAAAATGGCGGAGAAATATTGTATTAAGCAGTTCTTTGTGTCGTGGAGAGCTTCTCGTTTTTAAGAGTAGGAAATTAGTCGACTGGGCGCAGTCATTTTTCCCTCGGAGAAGTTGAAACCTCTTGAATTTTTATGCAGACAACGTACCAGTCTCTCAATTAATACTTCATAAATTCAACATTTTCTACTATACGTCTGAAATAATAATGTCTAACTGATATCGTTAAAATTTTTCAACATTCAGAAAATAATAGAAGACAGAACAGTATTTCTAAAATAAAAATGACTTTACGTACTCAACATTGCAGCCACTGCCACGTCTTTTATCACAAGTTCCGCCACAAGAATTATGCGAATGTCCTTGGTCACGCAACAATTGGTTCGCTTTCATTTTCTTACACACCACCTACAGTCTCTCCCCCACTCTCCAACATCAATTTAACTAAACAATTTACCCACTATCACTATCATCAGACAATGAAAAACAATTAAGATCGACACGTATCGCAAGCACGATATTTATAATAATGATCACGCAAACGAAGAAAATGAACTGATGTACAGACACGAGCCTGGCTCAGATGTAATTAAATTCCCCTACCAACCCTTAAAGCCTAAACTAATTCCGTTTTTCCCACGAAATTATAACACGTTACGCGACGAGACCGCGTTCATTGTATTACATCTACGCACGGTGAATTGTAACGCAGTCGCCAGGTTAGGTTAAATTGTAATTTTCCCTCTGCGGGTTCACCGACGGCGATTCGCAGTCAGTTTCGTACACGAAGAGAGAAGAGGAAGTACAACTGTATATATATGTATATACATATATGACTAATTTCATTGGTTGGAATAGCTACTCTTGATTGAGGATTAAAAGGAAGCTGAGTTATGAGGCTTAATAACATGTGGGATTATAGAACCTGTTCTTTTAAGAGGATTTAAAAAAATTTGGAATTTCTGATTTGAAATTGGAAATTTTATTATTTCAAGTTTCAGAAAATTTGATATTATTAATTCTTTAGATTCGAAAGAATCGTTCGGATTATCGCAAATCTTTTGAATTGGAAAATTGATCATTTCCCCAAGTTAAACAATTCAAATTTTTCTCCGGTATTAAGAAAATCGTGAAGATCGATAAACTTAGAAACTTTTTACTTCAAAATTTTCTGCACTCCAAGAAAAATTCTGAATTTGTTATGTGAGAGAAATTTGAAGAAAAAGCAAAAAGTTCCGACGCTATAGCCTGCACGAAATCTGTACGCCGCACAAGGTTACCGAGAAGCAACCCCCACCACTTCACTAAGCATATAAACAGTAATACTCACTCTATACGCCGCTTCTTCAGCAGACAATTTTATGATGTTTGTAATATTTTGTATTGCACCCATGGAAAAGCTTACCTGCAACAGAAAAGCAACAAAATCGATTAGAATTGTAATAAAACTAAAAAGAAGTTAATGTTTGCTCTTCATTTTCCTATAAATACCTGAAGAATCTTTTTTCTCACAAAATAACCATATTTCTACTTAAGAAAGAAAACACCATTCATATTTCACTGCACTTTCCTACAACCGCCTGAAGAATTTTTCTTCGCCACAATGTAACTACATTTCTATTCAAAAATTTAAAAAAAAAAAAAAACGATAAATCTTCCTTTTAAAAAACTAACCTCCATTTACACACTTTCCTACAGCCTCTTTTTCCCACAAAACAACAATCCCGCCATCGAAAACAACCGTCAGACATATTTTTCCCTAGCCCGTTATCTCTCATAATTTACAATGTTCCACGATGACGTGAGATAAACCATAATCCCCACCTTCACACACACACACATACACACGAAACTTTACAACCAAACAAATTAACAATCTCAACAAAGAGTTGCTATAACAGCAAACGAAGATAACGAGAACAGAATTTCCCGTTTGGAAGGAAAGCTCCGTCGACGAAAGAAGAAGAAATCACTTAACGTCGCTTTTTTACCTGTAGCTGCATTTCCTCTGGGATACGTCCAGGAAGCACACGATATCTAGAAGCCGGCCAGCACCCGGAAATCCGTCGATCGAGCGGAAGCACGGCATGCAAACTGTGAAAGAGTACGCGCGACCCACAACGATCGCGAGGAGTCTGCGTGTCGAGGAGCGTGTGTCTGCTCAAAAAAGCGTTAAAAAAAAAAATGGAAAGGAAAGAAAGAAAAGAAGAAAAAACGTGAGACGAAGAAACGTAACGCGGTGTGTGTTATCTTATCTGTTCTATCGCGATATATATCGACCTCGTAACCACGGAAGAATTCTGAAAGTGGGAAGAACGCGACTCATTGTCAGTTCCGCGTTCGACGAACCATCAAGAAGGTATGACTAATTCCAGTTTCGAAGATGCTCAATTATTTGGAGGAAAATCGTGAGACTTTCTTCTTTTTGAAAGGTGAAGATGGAAGGGGAAGAGTTAGGTTGGGGTATTTGATAATGAAGAGATAACGATCGCGATTGTGTACGATCTTTGGAACTTTCGTGTTCGAGTGAAAGAGTGCCTTTTCCCAACTGCTGGAGATTTTACTTTCCGATTCGTAGTAGTGAATTTTATTAATGTAGAGAATGTGGAATTTGAGTGGTGACTGTGTGTTAAAAGTGTGGTGTTGGAATTTTGCTGGACAATTTGCAGTGTGATCATTGTGAAATATTGGAAAATGTAAAAATTAGAGAAATAATTAAAAATCCATGATTAAAATTGCAAGAAATTGATTAAAATTGGGAAATATTACAAATTGGATGGTTAATTAAAAAAATTGAAGTTGGAATATTAGATATTCAAAATTAAAATATCGAATATGAGGGATTCGAAGATTAAGAATGAACAACTCGTATATATTTTTACGCATCTAATGAAAATTTCATCTCTGGTATCTATCGCAATTAAAATGATAAAAATTCCAAAATCCACATAAAACCCTGAATAATTGAAAATAGGAAAAACGAAACAGTGACTTAAAAATTACGATTTATGTATCATAACTTGGTACAAAGGTATATTTGCATAGAGATTCACCTTTAAATTATGATACATACATTTAAAACACATCATGGTTTGTTTGTTCCATACGTGTTGACACGTAGGATTAGCTGTTTGTTTAAATTATTCAGACACACAGAGCGCAAAGATGTCTACGCAGCACTAAATTACCATTTAAAGTTCGACAAGATTTATGACAACGAAAACGACAACAAATCACAGAGAAGACAAAAAATTGTCGCCTCTAAATCATTGTGACCAAAACGCCTACCGAATACACACGTGAGCGATTTACCATGTTATCGAGCCTCGATGTATTATTTCTGGTGCCGTTCAATACACACCGTATCGTACCGACCAGGAGTATCGTATGGCTAATCACGCCCCTAATTGATCCACCTCCTCCCACCGGTGACGCAAATCGTAAATTAACTAATCGTCACTCGGTGCCATTCCGCGGAACAATCTTGCTAATTACCACAAATTTAATTAAATCTGCCTGGAAAAGGAAAAATATGGGACCGTTGTGATAGTTCCTGATAACACGTCCGCCATGTTTATCGAAAGATCTGTGCAGTAAATATAAAAAAAAGTGTGGATATAAAAGTTAGGGAGAAAAATGGAGCACTACCGACAGTTTCCCATAAAACGAAACTTTGTTCTACAAAAGCTGTATAGATTAAAAATTAGCGCAAATCATCAGAGAAAGTTGAAACCACCTACAGTTTCTCATAAATGGCTACTCTTCTTTTCTAAAAGTTCTATGCAACAATTATAATTATCACAAAACGTGAGAAAAGTCTGGTGTAATGCATAGTTCTCTGTAGTTAGTTTTTTCCAAGAACTTCATGAAGCATTAGGAAAATCCCAAACCGTCCATAATTCTTCGATATTATCATCGATATTACTGAGAATCGTTAGAAGAAGAAGAAACAAAATCGATATTACCATAAATATTAATCAGTCATATCTTACGAGGAATATATTATTTTCAAAAATTACTTAAATAGAAAACATCCAATTTAATATGGCTATTGGTAGTTCGATGCTATTAAGAGAAAGAGAAAATGACTAACAAGGGAAATTCCTCAGATGATCAATTAGTTAAAAAAAGTAACGGTTGGAAGTTGTAGTACTCTATCTCCTAATAACTGAAATGTGTGCCATTCGCTCGGAAAATTTGATATCGTCAAATGACGTCAAGGTCCACCATAAGCAGCTCCGAAAATGGGTAGAAATAAAACTACACACATGTATATATACGTACAAACATTCATAATGTACCACACCCAAACGCAATGCAAACTTCAGTGTGGGGTGGATAAAAAAATGTTTAACATCCACCATCTGAATTGAGACCCAAGTTTGTTTTCTATTCCAGTTAGTTTACTTAGATGTATTTAAAAAACAAAAACCCAAAAAGTAAAAAAATTACGAAAAAATATCTTTTGCACCCAATTTCCGAGCTGCTAATGGCGGACTTTGACGCCATTTTTCTAGCCGATATCAAATTTTCCAAGCGAATGGCATTCGTTTCTGTTATCAGGAGGTAGATTACTATTCCAACCATTATTTTTCTTTAAACTAATTAATCATCTGAGAAACTTCCCTTGTAAGAGCAGTTTACATGATTTGAGGAAGTGCATCTGGGGATGATAAAAAAAAAAATGTCCCTCAAGAGTCATTTTGAGGTCATCGAAATCTTTTTGCATGTTAACATCTGTTTCTTGTACTGCTATAATTAAAGACGAATAATTTCTCGATAAATAAACTATTGTGTTCTAAGTATTTATGAACCAATGACGAGTTAACTCGTCTTCCCCAGTTAACAAGGAAAGCCCGTTAGAAGTATACGAGGTATCATATTATATCGATGATACCTCATATTACGACACGGTTTTTATCCCCCGAAAATATGCCTACAATGGAAATCAGACCTGATTGGTGGAAACGTAGGGCTGTTTCACGGAGGAAACAAAACCGTAATGGCCGTGAATAATTGCCGAGCCAGCACGTACGACGCAGCCCGAGGTAAGTTTGTGCGTTTGACAGGAAACACGTTGTGTAGCAGTCTCATGAAAATTATATGTTGCACCCCCGGCGGCGGCTGTGAGGGTGGTACGCGCGTTATAAAGCCCCCCTTCGCTCGCTCACTCTCTCTCAGTTTCTCGTCGATCAATATACGCCACCCATGGTGTTCCTCCGTCTGTCGATTTGTTTCCCATGAGCTCTCACTATGGCTCGTGGCAGTTCTTCCCTCGAGTTCGATCGAATCGTCGCGTGTTTCATAGAAACGCCACCGGAATCATCCGCAAAGCGACGTTTAATCGGCGTCTTGATTGATGTGTCTGAGAGAATTATCCAGACGGATTGTGGATTGACTTTTCAATTAAATTTTCGATTTTTGGGAGAAATTATTTACAGTGATTCGAGAGAAATGAATTTTTTTCATTTTGTGGGAATTATTTATATCGATTCTAGAGATACTTCTTCATTTATTCTATTAAAATTTCCTTGATGGATTCTTGCTTTTATTTCTGCTAAGGGAATTATCGTCGATTTCGAGGAAATTTTCCGACTCCAGGGAAATTACCACTCTCGAATGTTTCCAATTACTATACTTCAATCAATCCTAGAGAAACACTTTTATTTCCATTGATCCTAAGGGAGTCACCTGCGGAAATCATGTGAAGTCAATTCTTTTGCAGAGGAATGTTGCAAATCTATTTGTGAAATTACTATCGAAATGTTTCTCTCAAGAAAAATTACGGATTTTGTTCGATCCAATATTAAGGCGGTATGTAACCATAGGAGCCTAAAAATGTTGGGTAAATCTAACATTTTTTTCGCCTACAAATATTTCGTAAAGAGAACAAAATTTTAATAGGAAACTTTAAGTAACATCTTAACTCTATTTTCACATTTTTTTTTTT
>NW_017100254.1:1311999-1340436 GCF_001263275.1 Habropoda laboriosa
TCGCTGAAAAGAAATCAACTTTTAATATAATTTAAAAATGTACGGTTCGTTTTCCTAAAATTATGTCAATAAGCAAACGTAAAAAGTCACATTAATGACAAGAGATTAAACGAAATCTTTCCCTTTTAACAGCGTTACATCGGGTTCTGTAACGTTATGTCTTACCTGACACGACGTGCAGTCGTTTTCAGTCCTATAACTTTGTCAATTTTTTAAATAAAAAAACAACCCTCCTACCATAGTATTCTTCATACGCAAAACTTTGAAAGAAAGAAAAAAAAAATTTTGGAATTTTTTAAACCGGCAAGGTTGCATACTCCCTTTAGATTTGTACTGCACAAAGCTTCACTACTTTCAATTAACTAAACTTCTTTTTTTTTCCCCGAAAAAATCGCGACTAAAGCAACTCGAATGGACCTCGAGTTGAGATTCGGATAAAATTTCAATTTCCAACGAGTCGCCGTGGGCGACGGGCCAGCAACCGAATGAAAATATTGGAAAATTATTTTACTACGCTACCGTACCTTTTTCAATACGCGTTGACATTAAAATAACGCGGCTTTAATTGGAAACACCGAAGAAACCCGTTCGATATCTATCTCGAGCACGCGTCGCCATTTAAAAAAAAAAAAATCCAACAGTGAAGTCACGACAATGTTTCTGTATCATTTATAAAATGTCTAATATAACAGAATTCTCTATAAATTTTAAGTGATAAAACGATGCCAAGAGCTAAAACTTGACACCATTTTAAAATCACACAAAATGTACCAAAATGGAACAGATTACTTAACCTTTACTTTTTGAAAATTAAAAACAATTGTTACTTTATTTTACTTAACTTTAAATCATGATTGATTTAATTAAAAAAAGAAAGAAAGAAAATGATCAGACTGAAAATATATTGGAATGATTGGACTTTATATTGGTTCTGTGACGTGTGAGGTTACAGGGAGGTGTAATTAAGAGGCGTAGTTCTTTCCAAGCCACTTATTTCGCCGGCATTCGGGCAAACGCGACGGAAGAACACATGGCGGTGAATAAAATGCACGTATCGAGAGGGGTGCAGCCGAAGCAATGGCGAATGATTCGAGGGGACAGAATCGCAGACGGACGGGGTCGAAAAAGGAGCAGCCAAAAATCAATAGTACCATTCCTGGAACTTGCCCGCGCGTTTTCTGCCGCCTCGATGACGAAGAAATCCCCGTTATACCCTTCTCTTTCATAATGTTCATCCATTAAAATTAGGGAATGACACGAACCAGAGATTCAAATGAAACTCTTGCTCATTTACATTTTCTCGGTATTGCGAGACTCGAGTTTGCTCAAATTTATCGTAATTTTATGTTACTTTTTTAAAGTAAAGTTTCTTAAAAAAAAAAAAATTCTAGGTTCTTTTAACATCTTGCCAGAGCTAATTCAAGGAAAAGGTCTTTTTGTATTAATGTAATTAAAGTAAGTACCATTGTACATAATTGCTGTCTCTCGAGATGGAGAAAAAGAAGAATTATTATTATTAATTTAAAAATTATTTTTCACATATAAATTTTGTCAAAATACTCATTTCTACATTACTGACTAACAATTGCATAGTAGTTTAACTGCGAAAAAGTACACCGGTATTTTTATTTTTTACTTCTCCAGAAAATATGTACTTTTTGGTATTTGAAACGTTATGAGCTTGAATTTTTAAGCGAAGTTCGATTTTCTAATTTTAAAACCGATTCTAATAATAGCTCGGTGATTTCATCGACTCATTTATGTTTTACTCGTCCCTGTAAATGGGTTCTGTGAACGTTCCAATCGGAAGCACAGGTAACACGATTGTCTGGATGTTTTTACACGTGTTAGAAGAGAGGGGAGGATTGCAAAACGCTTGGAACGTGGTTGAATGAGCCCACGCGCATTCTGTTGGCCGCGTATACGATCCAAGATATTGACATTGGCCCTTTTCCACGGGATACAATTGTTTTATTATGCAGCGACGGAACTCGGTTTCGAGGATTGGCACAGTTTCAAGTCGACGTTCATGAAGAAACTGGAAGGAGTAGCCTGGAATCGCTTACTATCGACAGACGTTTCCAGAACAAACTTTTCCTACCAATTTCTGCACAATAGATATAATGTTTAGCTAGTCCGAAGCCTTGAAATACTTTGGATTGGAAAATTTTAGGTTTTGGAATTGTAGAGGTGATTTCTTCTTTTAGACACCCAATATATGACGAACTCGTGCAGAATTTGGCTGTCTGTTTCTTTTCTAAGTGTAAAAAGTGGCAATGTGATTATTCCTTTAGAGTAAAGGTGGCTACGGTTTTCGAGACATCTTGTATATTTACTGAATCGAAGATTTCATCCTTTTTTCTTAAAGGAAGAAATGATTCGTTTTTTAGAGACATTCGGTATAAAGAGAAACTGAAAATTGAATTTATATAAAGTTATTAACTAGAATTTCCCTTCAGGAACGTAAGAAATAAAAAATTTTCAATAGTCGTTTCTTTCGAGACACCCGGTACATACACATAAACGAAGATTGAGCCACATAAAATAAAGTCGGCGTGCTGCGCGTGGGTGTTCATCGAGTACCCACGCGAGCGTTTATCAATCGCCTGGTATCGTGATATTTCACCTCCGACGATTATCCCTCGGCATTTAAACCATTATGCATCACCATCATCCTCAAAGCAAATACACAATAGCAAGCTCTATAAACGAAAATCGAAATGTATCACGCCCCTTCGAAGTGAAGGAAACGTGATACGCTAAACACACTGACGAAGTGACTTCTAACGTCGACCTTGAACTAAAATATTGTACATTATTCACAAATTTATAAGTTAAAAATATGCCTAGAATTAGAATTAACCGTTGCTGTTAATGTAACCATGTCTCTGTCACACCTGAGCCAATTACAACCTAAAGAACGTGAATGAAAGAAGACTGATTCCTGGGTCTAGAAAAATGTATAGTCGGAGAAAGAAATATAGCGAGGTCTGACTATAGGTAAGTGAATCGGCACAACACTGGGAAGACGAGGGTCTGAATCTTTTAGGACCGCGTGAAGTATGCCTTGGCATTGATTCAGTAGATTAAATCGAAAAATATGTTGGTACATGTTACATGCAACCCTAAGTGTCTCTATCAGTCCATGCAGCTACTTAACCTTTAAGGTACTACGTTTCAACCCATTACAATAAGCCTGCAGTTTAAGACACAAGATGATGTTTCATCTAACCAAAATTTGAATTACGAAATTTTTGATTCACAGTACAATAATATTTTCATACAATTTACAAATGATCGTATAATGTATAGTAGGCCGCCTTGCTTCATATGACGCAATTGTACGGTTACGGTGACAGTTCTCAAAGGATTAATATACTTCAACTTGCGACCTCGGAATATTTCTTCCACCGACTATACGATTGTTAAGGAGGACCAACGTGTATCCGCCGCGATCGCACGTGCGACTACTATCGATTGCTAGAACGAGAGTCGCACGAGGAGGGTTCTCCTCGTTTTATTGTCGACCCTCGTCAACCCTCTTCTCGGACTCGACACCGTGAAAATAGCACGATGCACGCCACGAAAATAGTACACAGGAAAGTAATGCTCTCTGTGCGTGGACGACGACGACGACGTAGCAGCCCTTTCACGGTCGAGACGCAACCCTTTCGTAGAGGAAGGAAAAGTCACTCTCTTGGATTCTGATCTTCCTTTCTTCGAATACAAAATTTCCCTACTTTAACAGGTACATTGAGATTTTTTAACTTTTTTATTTTTATGGGAGTCATTGGTACATTGTTATTATTTTTCTACTGGAAAAATTTGCTCCAATCGAAAATTCTGATTTCGATATACTTTTATGTGACGATAGTTAGAGTTTGAATTTTTGCTATTTTTCAATTTTTTTTTTTTTTCTCATCAATTATAGTTTCTGTTAATGTCTCTTTTGGGTACTTTTCTAGTGATTTGCTGTGAAAATTCTTCGTAGTAGCGGTTGTTACATACGTGCTCTTCTATTGTCATTGTTTTGAGCAAGTTTCAGATATTTAATCAATCATTAAATAAGCAATGAACTAATTAAATTCAAGGCTGGGAATGACAGTACAAAAATGTATCGTATTATTCCCAATATGGGAGTAACAATAAAAATTTAGAAGACGTTTTGAGAGTTTCTATTTTCTAAATTCGAATAGTTTAGTCACGGAAGTGAAAGAACCAAAGCCAGAAACAGGATTCAGCATTTTTCCTCGGCCAGAGTTGCCCAATCATGTCCAGGATGTGCGACATCGACCTTACCAGCTTTCCAAATTTCGATACTCCAACGCTTCTGGTTGAAATAAGCGGAAACCTTCGGTGATCATTGGTGTATTTTGACGTGGAGTAAGTTCAGTGAATCAATTAAATTGACTATAAGCTGGCCCACGTAAGTTTCCAAGGATAACAGTTCCTTAACCCATTACATTTTACATCCCACACGTGAAGAGAAACGATATTTGCACGTTTTATATGGCCTTGTCATTTATATTTGGAACTATTATGCCATCGTGTGAATTTAAATTGATGTTAATGTGTAACTTAAAGTGTATTATGTGTGTGAACGATAAAAACGTTAAGTTGGAGAATAAATTTTAACAATTTATTTGAATACTGTTAGATAGTTTCTTCAAAGTTTGTTCACGAAATTATTCTCACCAAAACGAACCCACAATACCAATAAAACTAATAAAATTTCCAGTAATCACTAAATTGTTTAAAAAATCCCCCTTTTTTCAACCCTTTCGTTTATTAACTTCTCAGAAGCGAGCCAAACTTCACCACAAAATTATTCTCACCAGTGAGAACAATAATTATTAAATTCTTTCATGAATTCCCTCTATCCAACTCCCCAATTTACCAAGTTCTGAAAACCCGTCTAACGTTTATCAGAAAATTCGGTCCAGAAAGCATCGACAGGTGTAACCGATTTCTAGTCGTCGAATTGAAGAAACGTGCACGTTTATACGGAGAGGCTATTTCATCGACGAGGTGGGTGATGTGTCTCTGCCCACGTAAACTCGCCTTGTTCGGTCATTCCTATAGCCGCAAGCCTGCACACACCACACGCGTGTCTCTAAGCACGCGTGTGGTAGGCTGACTGTGTAAAAAGAGCCTGGCTGTTCCCCGTTATTTCTGCCACGCCGCTTGTAACCACGCTGTAAGAACTCTCCCGACCAACTATGGCTTTCCTATCGTTATGATTGTTATTATGTTATCGTGATGTAGCATGAGATCCGTGTGGATACTATTTAGCGTGTGTCGAGTACTTTGACGATTCTTTGCTGTTTGATTATTGGGTATATCGTGGTGTAAACGTAGAATAGTGGTGTGATTATGGTCATTTAGGAGTGGAAAATTAAATATTTGTAATATTGAAAATTTCAGCTCCTTTTTATTCCTAATTGGTAGTATTCTGTGTTGGTAATTATCGGTGTATAATAATTTCTACTAAAATTTTGAAAATTTGTTATTTTTAGTCGTTCAATTTTTCACACACTTTGTGTGCCAATATATCGAAATTTTCATTACAAAAATATTTTCTCTGTTATTCGAGCAAATTAATTATAAAGAAAATTTTGAGAATTAATTCCTTTTTTCTGCAATGAACGATATAGTACAACTCTTTCACTTGACTTTAAAATTGGCCCGGAAACTTTTTCCATTTCTAACCACCGTGCATTATTAATATTCCAATTGACGACTTCTAACATGGTAATTTCACAGCATAGAGAAAAACGAAAAATCCTCATGTCCAGGATATGATTACTTTTCAAACACACAGATTGAATATTGATGAGCTAACGCAATAGAGAGAGAGTTCACCGGGCCTGTCTATGGTTCCTATAGCAACCCTTTCAACCCGTTTCTCCAAGCCTTTCAATTTTTCATCGCCGTATAGAAAAAGTATCGATCAATTACCCTTCTCCTTCCACCTCGAAGCAGACCCAACCAATCAAGAAACTAATTTCCACTCCCCTCATGTCCGCGACGAAATTCCAAGTCACAAGGTGGATTCCATCAAATTTGAAAAATTCAAAATTTCATTTGCGACAGAATGGAAAAAAATGAACCTAACTGGGTGAAAATAATTTTTTAAGAAGAGACACTCGTGTTTTTTTTTAGAATTACGTGAGAAATATGACGATTGTGACGACAATCTTGTGAAATTAAATTAGCTAACGAATGGAAAACACAATATAACTTTAAATATGCAAAGATGATTTTTTGCAGAAATTATTTATCCGGGGAACAGTGATGTCTGTGGAGAGAATAAAAATTTTGTAATTCCTGGAAAATATATTTTCATAATTTTATTAACACCGTTGACTGCCACGTTGGTCACCTGTGACAGGAGATTGTTTCCTCGATGGGGTCATCAGTGACCGGAGGGCCTCAAATGATTAGAATAATTAAAATAAAATGAATATCGGCAAATAAAAATTTATAACATCATAGCTAACTAGCCATTATTTTAAATAAAAAAAAAAATAATAAAGCATAATAAGCATGATATAATACCATGCTTAGAATAATGGAAATTTTCTTGTGGCCCCCTGAGCAAAACATGTAAACCTGGCGTGACAGTCGAATTTTTATATTCCAATTAAATAAACTTTTATAAAATTTCACACTTTAAATTGGAATCAAAATTTGTATAAACAGTTATTATTTTAAAACATGAGATATCTCGTTAAAAGTTGTAATACACAAAAATTGTTACAACAGTTTCGTTGGATATCGACACTTTGAAACATGCTCCAGACGCGTTTAACGCAAATTGGGCCGCGCCTGTTTATTATTCCCAGAAAAAGTGTGGACAATGGCCGATCGACAGTGCAGCCCCGGAGACAGGATGCAGGAAATGAAGCGAACGATCGGCCAGAACAATCACAGTATTTCAGGATGAATCAGAGAAAAGGGATAGGTGTGAGAATAACTCTGAACGAAACAAAAAAGAAAATAGAAAGGAAAAAGAATAATTCGAAATTTTAAAAAACCTATCAAAAATAACGAAGAAAAATTTCGTTGTTCCAATTGTAAAATTGTGAAACTGCAAAACCATAATTTGCTTCAGGAGACAAGAAAATTACTGTGAACCGACTACGACCATTTACATTTCTTTTCATTAGTTTCACGAATATAATCAGTGTAAAAGTGATTTAAAGGGATGTTTTTCTCTTCTGAAATATTCCCGCCAAATTCACAATTCTCAAAAAATTGGACAAATGGAATAAAATGTATCGATTCTGTTTCGTGATTATTTCGGGGAGAAATCGGCAAAGTTTCGTCGAATTTCTGTTCAGCGAGCGAAACAAGGGTAACGTTATTTCACGTTTGGTCTCGCGTTCTTTCGATTTCCGCGGCTGGAAACACAAGCGAGATCCTTTTACCCGTTGTAACCACGACCCACGCCGGATTAAATGGCAACCGGTGTAATCACACGAATAAACCAGTTCCCATGTAGCTTCGACGCTCGCTATTTGACGCCAAGCGCCTAGATAGCGCTAATGCGTGCGCTATCGGGATTAGAGGATCGTTTGAATAAAATTTAATTTCCTCGGGCTTTAGAACTCCGGTTTCCCCGTTCATTTCCCAAAGCAGATTGGTAATATGGAAGAATTTTTAAATAGTAAAATTGCAATATCGAGGAATTAAAGAATGGGAAAAGCGAGAAATTGCAAAATTGAGGACTTGAAACGTGAAACATTGCAAATCTGAAGAATTGTGAAGAGGACGGACTAAAAACTTGAAAAACCCGTGAAAATAGGAGAAGAACTGAGAAATGTAAAGATGAAAACATCGAAGAATAGAAAAATCTTTCAGATTTTAACTAAAATAAAAATACGGAGAATTGGAAAAGCGCATTCAACGACAAAGGGACACCACCAGACAACAGGGACGATGCAAAACAATGGGTTAGAACGATGCGAGAGCGAGTACGATCGAATGGCCAGAGCGAGGCACAAGCACCGTGAAAGCAGCGGAAAAACAGTGCGTTGCGGTTAAACCGCAGAAAAATGGAAAAAGACAACGGTTCGACTGCGAGTTTGTACCGATGGTCCGTATGGTAATTTCATAAGCCACGCCAACTTCTCCCTGGAAAACTGTCTGTAATTTAAGCTCGACGTCGTTCCCGCGAATCGTTTTACGCGCACCTACCCTTTCCTCAACCCTGATTTTCCGCTCTTTATTTTAAACGACGGATTAAAAATAACCACGTGGAAAAGTTTCGAAACTGCTTTTAACTCGTTCGCTGGTCGAATTTATCAAAATTTCGCAATTTTCCGAACAACCTGTTATACTTTATTCCTCTTCATTTTCATGGACACGTTACTACATAAACTGAAATTCTGAAACGATTCAAAATACTACAATTTCTAGGTTTTACTATAATTAAAATTTATAATTTTGCATTGAAATTCGATAAATAAAGTTTCGTTGAAAATGACTGTTTCTCGATTTTAATATTACCTATTCCAAAATCCTGGTTCGAGTCATTGTTTGTAAATTAGGATTTTTTAAAAATTTCAAAATATTAGAATTCACAGATATTACTATTTTTACAGTTCAGTTTTGTATTGAAGTTAAGTAATTTAATTTACTTGAATTTATTTTGTTTTCTGCTTTCAATACTATTCGAAAATCGAGGTTTGGGTCGTTGTATTCGCTCGCGGGTCAAGATTACAAATGGTATGTGTCCGCTCTGTGACCGGGAAGCTTTCTCAGCGAAAATATCCTGGAAATTATCAAACAAACGTGCCGGAAATTCGACCAACAAGCGCGACATTGCAAAATATGTTTGGTTTCAGCGTTTATCTTCTGATAAATAATGCCTTGACCGTGTTTATTCTAAAGACTTCCGATGAAAAAAGTCTGCGAAAAACATTTCAATCATAATAACCAAAATATGTAGGGGAAGTAAGTGTGGATAGCCCCGGACAGCGAGTAATCCTGGACAATTTAATATTTCGATTATTCAATCGCATAAAAAACAAATGACACGTTGCCAGTTGTCTTCCTAGCGTCAAACACATTCTTCAGTTAGTTGTAGATCGATTGGCAAGCGATACTGATATTACACTTAATTTTGTTACGATTAAAAGCGGTATTTCTGCTCCAATCAGATTTTATCAAACCTTATTCTGAACTAAATGTAAGTATTCTTTTATGTTTAAGATCCACGAGCTTTTTTTATTTTTATTTTTTTTTGGTGTCGTAGAAATAGTTAATAACAATATTGGATCACGTCTATCGGGTAGCCCCCGTCACTTTTTCTATTGCAAATTTGAAAATCGTACATTTTTCTATTATGACAGTTTGTCCGCTTATATCTTTACAAGATTCTGTACAATATAAGTAGTTTTATTTTAGAAATGGGTAAAAAATGCCGAAATTTGAAGGACGAATAAGCAATAAAGGTAAATGTGATGAAAATAACACGAAAGACGCAATTGTTTATGTTATGAACGGTGAATTATCAATAAGATTAGCTGCTGAAAAATGTAACGTGTCACGTAGCTCTCTACAAGATCGCGCGAAGGCTTTAAAAAGCGGTGAAGAAATAATTCTTAAGCCGAAATTAGGTCACTTTGACTCAACTTTTAATGAGGAATTTTCATGGCAACTTTATAATCACGTGAAACAATTGGACAATCGCCTAATGCCATTGACTAGAACAGAGTTTTTAAAACTAGCTTTTGATTTGGCAGAACGTCGTAATATTTCTTAGATTGAAGAAAGAAGAAAGAATAGCGTCAAGAGGCTAGTTTGTGAAGTAATTTTCGAGAAAGACGCATAATGATAAATATACATTCTGTCACTGAATTCCTAACGAAAGGGACTATCATTGTAAGTGTTTAAAAAAGGGTGGTCCCGTTTAAAAGAATAAAGGTGACGTTGATATCTTTAAAAAAAATGACAAAAATATATATTTTTGACATCGTGTGAGCCCCATTGAACTATTCAACTTTGTCCTTAAGACATTTGACGTATGTTTAAAAGCAACAAAGATATTTGAGGGGCAAACGTTAGGTGACTCACCCTGTATAATACTTAAATAACATAATAATGAATGACAATATTATTTGCAACATTTGTAAGAATATTTAACAGAAAAGTGAATAAAATAAATAATCGTTAAAAGTAACGGCCGCAATTCACCGATCTTTTTCTCAAAGTCGTATAAGAGATATACTCAAATTTTAGAATTATAGTAAAAGAAGAAGGTCTCAGGTTCATTTTTTGAAAGCTTAGTTTGACTAATAAGTTTTGTTGGTATATTTGATACTCAAATTTTAGAATTATAGTAAAAGAAGGTCTAAGGTTCATTTTCCGAAAGTTTAGATTGACTAATACCTTTTGTTAGTATATTTTCTTATTATTTCATTTAAATGTCCGGGGCTACCCACTTCTTCCCTACCTACTTTCCAATACTTGAATAATCTCAAGATTTCTCATTATTCAGTACATTAATAAATTATTAAGATATTTCAACAAATTTCCTTTTTTTTTAAACCTATTTTTTCATGCACAAAGTGTTTTTGATATCCTTATCATAAATAAATTCTATCGACACATGTCTTATCGTTGTTTCTTCATATTTCGAGGTCGTCAATGTTTGCACAAATGTTAAACGACAAATCAATATTTCTTTCGTTCGTTTTTTAAAATAACTTTCTGCTTGAAGTGATTACATGAAAGAAGAAAAACAGGTATCGAATCGATCTATAGAGCTATTGTTTCACGGCTGTCTGCACGTGAAAAAAAGCAAGAAACAATGGCTGCAAGGATGATTCTGGAGTGTAGCAGGTCCGAATGCTCCTCTCGAAGTGAAACTCATTAGGCATTCACTTTTACGCGTCGTTCGACATTTTTACACAGCTCGTTAAGCCAGCAATTGGCCAACAATACTCGCGTGTTGGTTGTTTTTCCCTAATTTGGCGCCATCCACCTTGCAAAGAGAGTACTTCAGCGAAACTGCTGCTCTTGTTTTGTAATAGCCTATTTTTCTGCTGTTTCGTGGTAAACATTGCAAGTGTCTTTTCTTTGAGACCTCATTTCCAACTTCTATTATCCAGAGACATCGATTTCTACATTTATAGTATCAAGAAGTTTCATCTAATCGAAAAAAGTCCAATTTTGGGTACTTCTTTGAAGAATAATACTATACGGTGATACTTGTTTTAAAATGTGATATAAATGTTTTCTTAATTTTACAAAGTTCAAAAATTCCAATTTGTTTGATTTGAAATTATTTCAAAAATTATTAAATAGTACAGATCTTCTTTTTAAATTAAAACAAGAAGCTCAAGTAATACTCAAAACATTCACTATTTCTTAACTGCAAGCAATTTTTAAAATACAATTTGTATATACTAATGTTGCACAATCATTTCAATAATCTTCATAATCGTTATCCTAAACACTTTTCCTACGTATGTATAATGCTCATTCAAAGCAACCCAAGTCTACCTCCTCCTCCTCATCTGCATCTCTTGCATCTAGATGCATGTCCATACTCAGCCTCGCTCGCAATTAGCCCAATTAACCCCATCCCGCTGGAATCAGTTCCTCTGCGCAAATCTAGGCATAATCACACTCCAAGGATCCCATTAACAGTCCATCAACATATCCACACGCCACATAACCAAACGACTACTAACTTCCTTTACAGAAAACTTGTAAACCCTGTATTAACCTCTTTCAACCTGCACAAACGCCCATATGAATCTTCATATCAACCATCATTGATCAATAAAAAAATTCCAAGAATTCCTATAAATATACAAACTTTCAGCAATTCTATCATGCAAAGCTTCAAACAATAATATTTACCCTCAAACTCTGTTAAATCATCTTATTTTTAACCTATAACAGTGATTCCACCCCTTCAAACCTCCACAAACTTCTGACCTGACAATTCCAACATGCAAAACGCATCAAACAATAATACTTTCCTTCAAACTCTCTTAAATGATTTAATTTTTAACCTCTAATCGTGATTCCACCTCTTCAAACCTCCACAAACTTCAAACCAAACAATTCCATCATGCAAAAAGCATCAAACAATAGTACTCCGTCTGAAATCTTCTCAAAATATAAACCTACATTCCACTTTTAATAGTGATCATAGACAAACAAGCGTATTTCAACAGCAAATCACATCAAACATGACAACAGAGAGACACAGAAAGCGACGTCTATCTTACCAACCAGCAAACAGCGAGACGAGGGCCGCTTGGAAGATCACGTCTACGCTTATCCGCGTGTGTACGCTGGCACGCGTGTGAGCGGCCACAGGCAGGTGTGCCTCATGTGTGCACAGGTGTGAAACAGTCTACGTACCTATACGTGCACGCATGTAAATTGTACGTACGAGGTGCCAACAGACTTTGTACCAGACTACCTCTATGCGTGCAATACGTACACTGTCGACTAAAAGTTTGGAAAAGATGGTACAGTTGTACGAATAATTGAAAAATTATTCCTTCAATTTTTTTATTGAATTTTTTCTTCTCTTCCCTTATCTTTTATCATACATTTTACATTTCCTATTGTCCTCTGAGTTAACCTCTTAACAGTTTAGCGTACCTACTAGCTGGCATTCATTGCGATGTGAGTTTACAATTCATTTCTGATGTTTTTAAATGTATTATACAACCACTTGTTAAATAGAAATTTAAAAACGGCGGTGAAATAAACGGAAATTTGTAAACATTCATGTCACATCTAATAATAACACGTTACATTAAATCATAACTGATCCCTTACAATAATTACTACCAATCTCACGTACATAAAATGCACAATTCTTGAACCTTACTCTGTAACTCCAGACACACGGTTAAAGGGTTAAAAGCTGGCTCGAAGAAAGAACCTAATCAGATTTCCTGATCTCTTCTTAAACTCTCTTTGTACTGTATCAAATTACGACGACGACGACGAAGACGACAAAGCATAGAGAAGAACTTCATATATGAACATCACTAATTCCAAGGTATTAACACATTTACAACTATACCGTATACTAAAACGTGAACGTTTCTACGAGGTTGACAAGAACGAAAGGAAAATATGTAATTCAAACTATATAACACCAATACAAAATTCAACCAACAAAATTACATCATATAAAAATACTATTAACAGTACAACATCATGAACCATCAATGTTTTAATAACAATTTACCTTACTCCAACAGATTTTCTATACGATCCTAAAACTCTGTGTACTGCCTCAAGAATAATAACTTTCTCTCCTTTGGAAATATACCGATTCCAAACTTTCTACCAACAGTGTATACGTACACACATCTCTATACATATACATATACGTATATAGATATATATATCAAAGGAGAAGATGCAAAAACAGAGAAGAAATGGACGCGATGTATTTCGCGGTGAATGGCGAAGGTACGACTCGTGAATCGTTAGAGCGGCACTGGCGAGGGGACGAGGCCGCGTCGCGACGCCCATACCCTGAGTCTGCGCCGTTGCGACGCGTCCCTTTGTCCCCCACGAATTTCTCTCCCCTTTTCACTCTGTGTGTCCACCACGACACCATACACTATCTCTCTCTCTCTTTCTCTTTATAGTCTCACTATATATAGTGGTATGTCGAAGTAGTAGTAGTAGTCTCCTCTTTTTCCTTTGTAGAAGAAAACAGGCCTCCCTTGAGTTTGTAACGTTCTCGTTGTAACGTGTTACTACTATCGTCCCGGGGAAACGCAGAAACACGCTGGGAGAGACCAGCTACGTCGCACTCCGCTGCCTCCTCCGCTTGTAACTCGACGCGCCCTTTGTAGCGACGCCTGGAGAGGCTAGGCCGCGTCGCGACGTTCTCGCGGTGGACACGATGAGACTCGAAAAAGTTCTTGTCTCTCGCGGTGTGACAGAGGTGCAAGATGTCTTTGTTCGTGGTCGTTGATGTTTTCGGTGCATTGGATGCTTGGTGAAGAGTGGCGAGAGATGGATGCTTCGTGTCTGGGATGAAATGAGCTTTGAGCTTGCCCTTGGATTGTTTCATGGTTGATAGAGGTGAACTGGAGCTTTCATTGATTGATTCTGGTGGATTGTAGAGTACTTGGTTGTTGAAGAGAGAAAAGTCACGGTTTATAGTTGCAATTTTATTCTTAGGTTAGGTTAAGTTCGATGATTGATTGATGGATACATGGATGAAACTTGGAAGTCAGTTGGATGCTTTTATGGTTAACAGTGAATTGGAATTTTGAGTTGATTGAACTTTGGTCGGTTATGGAGTACATACTTGGTTGTTGAAAAGTGAAAATTTATGGTTTCTAGTTGGAATTTTATGGTTATGGAGTTGTTACGGTTGACTGGTGAAGCTTGGACTAAGTTGGACACTTTTATAAAAGTGAGAATATTGTGTTGTTGACAAAATAAGTTGTTAAACGATCATGTTCTAATAGCATATGTTGAAATCCAGAAACTTAGTGATTATTACCATTAAACACTCCTACAATTATGGCGGCTATAATCCTGAATAGGTTAAACGTATGACGTGTCTAGGTGGGTGAACGATGAGACATCAACACTACATGATGAAACACAGAAAATCATGCTTATTGCACTATCAAGAAATTCACTATCTATTGTTATTACTCATTGTGACCAGTGTGGGAATCAAAGTTCCTAATATACTAAACTCCTAATAATACAATCTTTGATTAAAAAAAAAAGAAAAAGAAGAAAGGAATAAAAAATTCTTTATACCTTTGAGGTAGCGGATGAATGTACAAAATCTATTGTTACGATATAAGAATGAAAGTAGCAAATAGGAATCCATATTGGATTCCAATGGGGAATTGTGAAACTGATGAAATACAAAGCTCTGATATTTCATTTCACCTACCTCACATCATTACCAACTGAAGAATTCTACAATACCCTACCTTCAAGTTTCATATTATTTACTTTCATTACAATTCTCTTTAGAAATCCTTACTGAACTCAGTTCAAAGATGTACGTTCTGAAGGCAGCGAAACAAAATTCACTTCCAACATCGTCAAACAAGAAAACCCCTCATAAATCCTGATGTAAAACTCGCTCGCTATCTTTCACAATATTTCGCAACTCCTCCCAAAATCAATCATCATTTCAATATTAAACATGAACCCTCATCCACCAGATACGAACGTAAGAGATTCAACGTCAAACTTCGCCTGAAATTTCCCACAGTGTATCACACACGGACGAGCAACTTTTTACAAGGGGGGAAAAATAGCGGTGAGATAGAACGCAGCATCGAAACTGGTGGTTCCGTTCGCCAAGCGATTCCCGGCGGAGCAATCGCGCAAATATTTACGCCGGCTCGTGTACACGTCGGCTCGTGAACCCTTTTATTCGAGTGCACACCGAAAGGGTTCGACCTGTTCTCCCATTGGCCACCCAAGCTCCTTATCTCGAGCACCAGCTTGCATACAAAACGTAATTCTCTGGAGAGAGAAAGAGACAGACAGTAGAGTAGACCTACAGATTTGAAAAAAAAGGAGGAAAAAAGAGAGGAAAAGATTTTCGACGTGGAAATTTTCGGTCATGGAGCCGTTGAACGTTTAACAACATAGACAGCAGAAGATGTTCGTTTGTGAATCTCTGGAAATCCTCGTTGCTGACTGCTAACAGAGATCAAAGACACCAAGCAGCTAACGTGCTTTGAGATTTCAGCTTTTAAAGAGTTTCCCTGGGTAGAAGAAGAAGAAAGGAGGAGAAGTGTGTCAACGTGGTTTTGCCTTGAAGAATTAATTGCTGAAACGGTTGGTCAGAGAAAGTCTGGTTTTTCTTCATCTCGAATGTGACTACAATCTTGTGTTTCTTCTTGAGGGATATTTTAGAAATATCTGATAATATACGTTCATTTGTTACTTTAAAGTATTCTAAGATGCTTTATGAAAAATCTAAAAAAATTTGCAAGTATCCTCTGATACTCCGTAAAAAATTTCCCAATACTTCAAACAAGGAAACCTGAATTCGGTATAATACAATCTAATATTATTTAGTCTCAAACATATTGCATTAAAATATTCAATTAGCTAATAAAAGAAATACAAATATTCTACCTAACACTGTACTGTTAAACATATGCTTTCACCAAAAGCACCTAAAAAAAAATTATTTAAATACTCAAAAAATGTCTCAACTCCAACGAACACTTGGAATTAAAATAAAAATCAAACCACACCATTCTTAGCCAAGTGAAAACGACGCCCATAATCAACGCAAGCCTAAGCACAATGAGTGTCCCAAGGCGGCAAGTTAATCAGATTACCAACCAACGCCTTCCAATTCGTTTCATTCACTAACTGACCCCAGCACACGTTGGCCACGAGCAAAAAGAGAAATATAGTAGTTCAAACGTGACAAAAGGTACGTACATATATACCTGAGCGTTGTTATAAACGCGATTGCGTTTCAATAAACGTACGAATGAAAAAGAGAGAGAGAGAGAGAGAGAGAGAGAGAGAGAGAGAGAAGGTCGGTGACCTCATGGACTCGCGTGGCCAAAGGCATTTAAGTGCGCGCGTAATTACGCGCGGCGACAGAGGGTGCACTTCACTTTTCTCACGACCCTCCCCTCCCCTCCACCTTGGACACAGTGCACCCTTTGCGCAACTTTCGAGTCCAAAAGGTGGATATACGCTATCGATAAAAAAAAGTTTTGAGTCCAGTGTGCATTGCAAGTTATACGTATGAGAAAAATTTGTAGAAAAGTATTAGAAAATTTGGAACACGTTTGATGAATTTTTTTATTACACAAATCGAAGTGTACCATTAATTGTGAATCCATAAAATATTCGGGTTAATTTTGATACGTGGTTCCAAACTTTTCGCCCACAGTGTATATAATTTGGTCTTTAAAAATTTTAAGAATTTTTAATCTTGCGAATTTTTAATTTTTGAGAATGTTTAATTTTTAGAATTTGCAATTTTGCGAATTTTTAATTTCGAGAATTTTCTAATACTGAACTGCCGTTGATCGAGGTCTCTTATTAAAGGAAATTAACGTTTCTTCGACTACGATTGCTTATTTCGGGAATCCCCATAATAACCATGACACAATTTCGTAAAAAACACCCTAAAAATCGCTAAAATTGCCTAAAAAACTCCTCAGCAATGCACAGAAGTCACTAGGAACATCCTAGAATCACAAGAAAAACTCGCTAGAAATCCCTAGTATCTCTAGGGTGTTATACGTATATGTATATGTATGTATATCAATGTGATCAAAAATTCAAGAGACTAACATTCAATCCCCTTCCAATTTTCTTTGATTTCCTAATCTGACATATTTTTTTTTTATAAAAACTCATCTTCGTTTAAGTAAATTTGAGAGATAATAAAAATCCACAAATTCCTCGTACAAAAGAATCTTCGGAATCGTGAATTTTTGTCTCTGAAAATTTTTGCTGCAGTTTACCATGCACAGTGGTTTCAAGCCTTTGAATAACACTGTATATTTGTTCGCGAACGTATGGAACGCGAGCTACGTAACTGGTAGCGTAACCCTTTGCAAGTTTCTTTCTTTGGAAGGCTCAAGTTCTACCCCTCTGGGTGTTTTATAAGGGGATAATTCGAACTGGGTGGGACAAGGAGGTGATTTACAACGATTGGTGGGTTGTGTGTAATGTTTGAAGATGTTGTGGTGAATTCGGTTGGGAAAAGGGTGGGCAGAGAGAGTTGCATTTAGGGAGAGGGTACAGAGAGTTGGAAATATGGCGTTTGAAGGTGAATCGAGAAGTTGCTGGAACTTTCTGAATGAAAGCTTCAAGTTAAATTTGCTGCTTTGTTAGTTAAATGTCGCGAATTTTCGGTTCTATTGTGCGAATTTGAGAATATGCTAAACCTATGTCAATTCGAACATCCATTCTGTAATACACCTTTTAAAATCTTGAAAATTGAAAGATTGGATTCTGCAGCGAAGTACATTGATTAAATTGAAACAAGTTTTAATGCACTTTATAGATTCATTCTGAAAGTAGGTTAAATTTCGTATAAAATAGAATTAATACAGACTTGTTGCTGAACGAATATCTTATCGAACTTAATTAAAATTAAACGTACACTAGAATAAGCTAAATTTAATGAAATTTCACTTGAAATAAATAAACCCTCGAATTATTTCAATCTAATAAAGTTCAACTTAAGATAGACATCTTCTGAAGTTAAATAATTTCATTTACGATACATACAGAATTGAAAAAATTGTTTCCTGCAAACTGAAACTCAAACAAATCCATTTTTATGCAACAAAGATATATAAAAATGGATCGTTCATCGTCATAATCAATCGAATCACAGCCAACTTCTCCAAAATCTAAACTACTGTGTTCCAGATGTATCCACTTACAGATCGAAACGAGACACGAAAGAAATGGACCATCTGAAGATACTAAAAGAATACACGAGACGAAAGTTACGAATGAATCATTCTTCTCTTTCTCTCTGTTTTCCCAAAAACTAATCAAGGCTACACATGCAACCATGTGGGGCCCACTGTGTTTCTGCGTAAACAAGAACGAGATTTAAACATCCCTCGTTGCATTTTATTTTTACTCGAAAGCTTATCGTCTTTGTCTCCCACCGAGTGCAGCAATAATTCCTGTATAATTGGAAAGAGAGAATTTTCCATCGAGAAATCGAAGTTATAGTTAGAATGAACAGAAAGAAGATCTGTGTGGCATCAGGCCCTTACATCTTCTTTCCTGCCCGTCTAATCTTTCGTCTAACTTTAGACACAGACAACTGGGCCACACTTCCAAAAACGAAACCTCTGTGGAAATCGAACTGTTTCCACGAATTGTCCCATTTCTTCAATCTTCAAAGAAGAAAGGGGGCAAAATTTCTTTTTTGTATCGATTACTATTATTTCCTTTTTCAAGAGAACTGTACGGTTGGTAGTTCTAGTAAGTTCTACAGGATGGTAGAATAATCAATAGAAGTACCCAATTTCTATCGGTCACTCCAGTGATATTATCAAATATAAATACGTTTTATCAGCCTGTTATCGACGCTTTCTTCGAACACGTCGCTTCTACAGTGAGTAACAATCACGAGCTACTTGTGCGCAGTAAAATTCTTCCAAAATGATTCGTTGTAATCGTTCTTGGTACCGAAAGAATTGAATTATAGAAGAACAAGTGTCTCGTAAAATCAAATTTAAACAAAGAGAATATCTAAATCAGTAATATCTAAAATAATATCTATTCTAAATATCGCTATTTAGATCGAAGCCTGATTGTCTTGTACTTCTATCGTCCAAATTAAAACAGTGATATAACTAAAATCATTTTAATTCTTATACAACTTTTAATCTAAATATCTGGTGTCTTTATGTCGTTCCATAAAAGTAAAATAACTTTTTTTCTCTCATACACTCTGATATGTCTACTGTGGATAGAAAAGTAAATTTGCTCTCAATGTTTCGTTTTAATTCGACAATGCAGATAAATGATCAGAAACATACAGAAATAGTAAAAGAAATTTGAGACTGGGATTGTGAATAAAAGCACAACTCTAGAACTTATCTCACATAAGATTTCGAAATCTCTAAGCCCAGAAACTTCGTTTACATTTATTACAGATAAAGATCACTTTTTTTAAAGCAACATTTCACGATATTTTTCTAATGAAAATCGTCGTTGGTGGAATCACACGGACTATTAGTTAGATTTAGCAACGAAAGGGTTAAAAATGAGCACACTCATCGACTTCTCTACTTGTGAGAATTGGCAAAGGATAGCTGGACTAATCCAAAAATCGGCTAATCTGTGCAGGCATAATCAGATCGCACGTAGAGATTATGGCGAGAAGTAGTCTATTTACCAGAGGCAATCTCGCTGCTACCAGCAGAAGAGCTGGGGAAAAAATATTCGATTAAGGCGGAGGCGGGCTCGAGTGCTTGGCCATCGAGACGCAAGCTTAATTTTAGATGCATCCTCGCCACCCGAAAGAGCTTTCGCCACCGCATTGTTTGGAACCGAGCTATGCTATCTTTCTTATACTTTTTTATTTCGTCTATAGTCACATATTTTGGGGAATTGATTTTTTTTTTTTGGCAAACGTCAACTCTGGAATTATTACGGAAATTCTTTGCATATCTCCTGTATTTTTCAAAATGTTCATTTTGGACTACTGGAGAAAGTATATTGAAGGCTGCTCGATTTTTTATGAATTTATTGAGAGAGTTTAAATATGAAATTATCCACACTTTTTTTCTTCTTATTTCTTCAAGGTGTGTATTTTAGGATTTTTTCTTTCATTTTGATTCTTCAGAATCATATATCTTTGTTTTTTACTATCTTTGTTGCTGTGATATTTAAAAACATTTCAAAGTATGAAATCTTTAGAATTTGATCAAATTTCATGGAAAATTTGTCGTACCTTTCGTTGAATTTCTCGTCCTAATGTGGTCCTCGAAGATTTTTAAGAGAATTCAGAAGCAAAAGATCCGTGGAATTTCGCGAAACTTTGTCGTGAAGTTTAGTAAAGTTTCGGAGTTCAGAGGCATCTCCATTACTCGAGTTGCAAAGTATGATAGTTCCCGTTTACGAAGGGTAGCAAAATTTTTCATCAACTCGTTCCTCTAATTCCCGAAGTCCTGTTATATCGCGTCACTTCTTATTAACCCGTACTAATTTTTACATCGAAATAAAAAACACTGGAAAGTCCAAGAATTTTCCGATATCTACGATAAAATTCACTCTGAACATTAGATAATCGATAATTACGAAAGAAATCAATTCCTCTTACGAGTCAATTTATTCACTTTAATACTTTTAAATTGCTACAAATTGAAAATAATAAAATACAATTTTCAAGACATTCACAAAATTCAAATATTTCACAACCACTCGGCAAATTTTAATTCTGCACTGAGAGTACCAATTATACTAACCAATTAATAACACAAATACTCAACTGTACTAATTAATTAATTAATTAATAATATCACAGGAATTCTCTATTAATTATAAAAAAAAATTCCACAACAGATCTAACTCCATATCTCCTTTTCACTATTTTGCCTATTTATAATTTACTATCTTTTTAGCATTAATTAAATTATCAATCCCACTAATTAAAAATCTCAATACTCTAATAACCGATAACTGAACAATTATGATATCATAACAATGCCACAGGTATCGTTAAAAACAGAATTCCACAGAGTTCCCCATCAATATCACTAATAACACAAATTAATCAATACCTCAAATAACCAACAATATTCTACCAAGCGTCAGTCATTAAAACGAATACCACGACGTTTATCGCTACAAATTCCATCCAATTCCTTCCACGTCCAATTCATCCAAAACCGTCTCTGTCGCATGACGGATCATCGAGGAACCGGAAGCTCCAATAAAAAAATTACCTACTCCCTATCTCTCTTCATCTCTTCATCCTTTTTCTTTTTCAATATCACGTCTCCATAGAAACAGTGTGCAGTGAGAATAACTGTGTGTCCGTAGCGAGAAGAACCAATAGCAGCATCCGTTGGAAGAAAAAATGAAAAATTCATGAGTAGAAGAGCCTTTTAAACCGCGAGAGACAGCTTAGGGAAGACAGAAGAGGAGATAGGTAGGCGACGAATACGGGGAGAAATAAGGGGAAAACGGAAGAAGCACTAGGGTTTGAAAAAATCCAAACTTCTCTTTGCAGTGGTCCACAGGAGAAATGGACTATTTTTGTCCTCCAGAAAGAGACTCCACTACTACCTCATAGCTCGAACGAAAAAGGGAATGCGAAAGGATATAGAAAAGTGTATAACAGAGAATAAGATGAACTATGAAGCAACGTGAAACGAAAATTACTTCTGACGTCGTTTCTAATTAATTTCGAAACGCTTCGCTAGCTTCGACGTGCTTCAAACGTGTACAACTTCTTCGTTCTTTGAGCAACGCTGAAAAGAAACTCTCTCGTTATACCATAGGTTGAAGGATCTACTCAGGTGATCTTCTTCTTGCGAAATTACGAATTTCTCACTGTCTCTCAAGAACAGTGACGACGATCGAGATGTTCGTCACAGATTCTACGAGTTTTTTCTTTCCCTTTCGAGTACTTCAGGTGTTCTTTATGGTTTGACGCTTTGATAAGTAGCGATGCAGGATCTGCAGGTTTATGGCACGCTTGGGAATGGGTTCTCTGGGATTCCCAGAGATTTGGGGTTGCTGAGAGCTTGGAAAAGGGTGTTGGAGATTTGGGTCGTGTTAAATTGAGGTACCTGAGTGTTTTTCACAGGCTTTTCCAGGGTTTAGGGTTCTCCGAGCCCTGGAAATATTCATATTAATTTTTCCAGAAGCTGTGAGTGATATTTGCTAATTCTTTTGGAACTTAGAATTGCTAATGTTCTGAAAAAATAGTGATAGAAGCTTCAAGACCTCTGAAAATATTTCTAGATGATTTTAGGGTCTTCTGAGTCGTAGAAATATTGTTATTCATTTTTTTCAGATCTACATGAGTATACTTTTGAAACTTAGAATTCTCAATGTTCAGAAAAACTAACGATAGAAGTTTCAGAGCCTCTGAAAATATCTCTCTGGATATTCTATCAAATCTGAATTTTCGAATAACAGCAATCAGTAATTTTTAACTCTCCAATATCATTTTCCAGAAGCATCTCTTCCTAAAAAATTACGATATTTCTTCTTTATATTTCATTACTGCACTTTATACCTCACAAAAGAATAACCAATTCCACAAATCCCCAGATGACGATTAAAAAAATAAAGCTTCTGGAACTATACTTTAGGTGGCTGGAACTGTTCGCAACGAGCTCTTTTCACAATCCTTCTCCGAAAAATCCTGCGCCAGCTACTTCACAATTTCCCCTCGTCGAAAAACGAAAACACCAGCTCAAAGGGACAAAGGCAGAGAAAAGCGAGGAACCTCGAGAAACAAAAGCCACGACACGTCTCCTCCTACTTCTCTTACTTCTTCTCCATCTACATACCACGTGGTCAAAAGGGAGATTTACGGTTCGAAGAAACAGTATATACACACGGTGTCCTACATATTTTCCACAAGTGTGTATAGCCCTCGAACTTTCCATCTGGATGGAACGTGTCGTTATACTCCTTCGACGCCTCGAACCAAAGATTTGTCTCCGCAGAATGGCCAGAGTAATTGCCGTTTCGCACGCTCGACAAACCTAACTACACGCGTCTAACAGATGTGTTCTTGTTCAAATCGCGTTCAACTGAACGACGCTTTCCCCAGTGAACAAACAGGGGATTCATGAGCCTGGTGACAAGACCTTGTCTCACTTTGAAATTTTTGCCTTCGAGACGCTCTTTCGTTACATCGGCGACTTTCTTTTTGTTATTCTACTTGAAACGTGGCGAACATGTTGAAGGTTGAAATTGAACACGGAGAAGTAATATGATTGATTGATGAATACTTACAAGGGAACATCCCCCGAATCTTGAAGTAACGATCACCGATTTTGTTGAAACATTGGTATTCAGTAGTTCTCAAAAAAATATTCACATTTTTTTTTTTTGCATCGTCCACAGCGAAGAGGTGAAAATCGCCTTCAAAGTAGGAGATCGTAAATATATTTAGTCGAATATCTCGAAAACTCTCGGCACATTTGTCGACGGGATACGTAACTCGGCGTTCTTTACTTCTCAAACGTCGAAGATGGAGGAAGCAAATCGGCGTTCTTCAGACAGTCAAATGGTCAAAGAAAGTAGCTTTTTGGATAATAAATTGCGCATTGTTCAATTCATTCGTTTATATAAAAAATTCCTGCTTGAATTGGCGGGAAATTGGGCAAATAAAGAGTCAGAAGAAGATGATCAAGGATCTCAACTTGAAACTTCTAGTTTTACTCCACATGACTCTTACTGCGACCCGCCAGGACGACTGTCCGTCGATATGGGACAGCACACTTTAGAGAAAATTATTAGTAAGGGAAACCAAAAATATCCATGTCGAAAATGTCGCTTGTGTGCGCTGCAAGCAAAAGAAGAGGCAAAACCAGAGGTAAGGGGCAATGTTTTAATAACTACCACACAAAAAAAAAACACTATTAGTATCGTCAATAATTGTACGAACCAATTTTTAACAAAAGCTTTCGTTTGATAAAATATTTACATTGCATGTACCAAAGTTCCGTCAATATCGGTGATCATCACTTCAAGATGTTTCCCTGTTAGTAATATTTAATGATATAAATTTCGCGCATTTCGATTCGTCCAGTTACAGAAAGGAGAGCTTGAGACTTTGATTAAATTTTTCTTAATTGTGGTAAAAGAGTAATCCAAGATACTTGGACCAAAGGATCGCTAAAAAATCAAGAGAAAGAAGAAGTCTGCGAGAAAAAATAGAGGCTGCTGGTGTCACCGTTGGTGACCCATGATATTTACCAGAAGCAACATTCTTCGACATGTACGTGAAAGAAAAATTCATCGAAATTGATGGTTTACTATGCATCGTATTCAGCAGGCAACGTTTTAACCCGTTTTTCTGGTTCAACAAGAAGTTCTACATTTCTATATGACTCGAATGGTAAAAGATAGCGAAAAGTGTCTTGTAGATGGAATTTCTTTTAGAACTTTTATATCTTCGATGTTGACATTTATATTAATGGATTTTGCAGTATAAGTAGTCTTTTCTTTAAATTCGTGACTTTTTGGAACCTTCAGGTACCATAATTCACTGGGATTTCTAATTTTAGGGTTTCGCAACTTTTGTAAATTTCCAATTTGGAAATTTCCAATTTTCTCAAATCTAACCTTAGAATTCTTTATTTTCTGGGATTCCTAATTTCTGGATTTAACCATTTTTTTGCGATTTCTAATTTTGTAGGTTACTATTTTCACGAATTCTGATTTTCTGCGATTTCTAATCCGAGAGTTTACAATTTTTAAGAATTCCTAATCTTGGAAATTGCAATTTCTTAAAATCCCTAATTTCGAAATTCACAAATTTCGTAAATTCCCCATTTTGACTAGCAATTTTAAAACATTTCGACCCTTGAATTTCACCATTTGTTTTCACTATCGCTATGTTTCGCGAAAATTGAAGGATTATCCGGGTAAAGGTGACGACTCGAAAAAGTGAATATAAAGGGCTGAGAGCAATCTTCACGCGTCAAATGTAGCAAGGGCGGGTCCACGCGTGACCTTACTAGGTCTCGATCGAACGATCAATGTGGCAGAGCTCCAAAAATGTTAGAAAGTGTGCAGTTGCATCTTTATTGGGGGGGATGGAAAAGGTTATAAAGGCGAGACCTACTCCAGAACTAGGTTATGTACGCATCTGATTAGTATTTCTGGTGCAGTTTTGTATTTCCTGGCAACCGCTACCCATTTTTCGTTATTGCTTTGTCCCATTCTCGTTACGTAACTTAACCATGGAGAAAACTTCATGCAACTCCATTACGAATCTTCAACTACTTTCAAGAATTTATTAATACCGTTAAGACTCGTACCTTTCATCCTCGATGCACGAGAAATTCGAAGAAAGGAAATGTATTACTAGAAAAATTTAGTGCAATTTATGATACGTACAATAAATAATTCTATCTTGAAACATGTTATCTTCATTAATAGAGGAACACGAAGAAAGGAAATTCATTGTTAAAAAATTGAATGCAATTTGCAATTCATGCAGTTAATAATTTTACTCTGAAACACCTTTTATTTTCGTTAAAAGAGGAACGCGAAAAAGGGAAATTTATTATTAAAAAATTCAGTACAATCTTTTAGAAGAAAAAAAATGTTCAATATTTTAGAGGAAGAATAAAATTTGTTGAATTTTTCTGGACATAAATACGGCAATAAAATGTAACCCCTTTATAGGAACAAAAAACATTCAAATTTCCACAGTGAAATAGTGCAGAATGTAAAGAAATGTACATACAATTTTTCACCGAGGAGAAACGAAAAAAAAGTTGGCAATTTTGCTGTAGTGGCAATTTCCAATATACCACTGCACAAAAGCAAAAGGAAAAAAGTAAAAAAAAGGGCAGAAAAATTAGTAACAACAAAGAATAAATTTTTCTTAATTTTGGGAGCAAAAAAAATATTCAACATTATCTCCAAAAAATACTATATTTCCTCAATAAGCCCCACTGTACAAAAAAAAAAAAAAAATAGAAGGAAAAATTATTAATACTAAGAAAATAAATTTCTCTTTCATAGAAAATTTGACTATTTTCCCACCGTACAAAAGACCATCGGCAAATTATTCGATAAAACGATGAAATCAGCGGTTTCTTCACGAAAAGACAAGGTCACGTTCACACGACATTGCGCCACGATCCCACGCGATTTTCCATTTCGTTTTCCTCCGCGATTACAGGAGAAATCACCGGTGCATTCAGCGGCGTGTGACCGTAGCCTACTTCGTAACGCACGACAATTTCTGCCTGCTACGAGCAATCCGCCTGTTTAACCGTCGAATTAGTTCGGTTCCATCGATGTTCACCGTTCTAACCCATTAAATAGAGACGTTTCATTTGCAGAAGCAGAAACCGAGGGAAATTTACGTTGATTGCAGCCATCAGAGACGTATATACCACCTAAGAGCTTTCTCTCTTGTGATTTTATACCTGTTTAATGGATTCTCTTACGTAAAAATTTGAAATAACGCCCGATTCTTAGGTAAGAATAATTTTAATCTTTTTCTTTTTTCCTTCGTGAAGCTGATAAGAAAAGATGAATGAAAAATGTGTACCACGTGTACGATCTATCGCCTCCTGTTCTCGTTAAGGGTCTCTTGAACGCAGGAAGCGTTATAGCGATAGCTACTGTATTTCTGGATGATCGAGAGGGAGAGATATGAAGGATTCAGATTGTAATTCTGGTATGAATGAGATTTTAGATGTCTAATGCGATGTAAAGATCGAATGACGAACGATGTCGGTGAAAGATTTAGGTAAGTTTCAGGTGTAAAGGAATTTCTGTATAAGTATCAAGGAACTTCAACGGTAATTTGTCTGCAAAGAATGTCTAGATTGAAATACATTATACTTGATAAATGTATGATTTTATCTTGTATTTCAAAAGATAAAGATTAGAAAATATAAAGATATAGAAGATGTACGATTCAGAAAATGATAAAGATACAGAAAATATAAGATTATAGTTTATGTTCACACATTGAAGCGATTTCTATTTAACTGTAGAACATTCTTCTGATTATTTTCATTCAGAATTCTTTATATTAACCCTTTGCACTCGAAGGCCCTCTTTTCTATAAGGAAGTAGCAAAAATTAATGGAATTTTTGTAAAACTAATATTTTTATTAGAAGTTGGTTCTTTCAAACTACTTCACTGCTAAGCACTACTGTGCAATCGACTCACACGGCGAAAACAATTGAAAGCACAGTCCTATCTCTTCTCGTTTTAAAGTTATAACCATCGTAACAACTTACCTCCGTCACTTTTAGCCCCGGTCCCCCCTACGTATTCAAAGAACATCAATGTGGATGATAAATTGAGACGTCTCGGCTGTATGAAAAGAGTGCATTTCGTATGCATTTCGATGCATCGAGATTGAGTCTATACATTTGGTTCTAAAACGAAATCGTATTGAAAAGTACATACGTACGTAAAGGTGGAAATGAAAAAGGAAAAATGATAAATCTGTATTCGATATTTGGCGGAACGACGTATGAATCATAAGGGAATGATTTCACGAGAAATGAAATATTGAAATCTTCGTCTAATTATTTCTTCACAGACTCCTAATTGGAGGATCGCGTTTCTGAAGCATCGAAACTCGCGTGTCTAATGCCTCGATGCTCTTAATTAACTTCGAACTTTCCACGTATCGATGAACAGCTTGGTGCGCAACTGCTCGATCATTTTCGAGGATGTATCGAACGTTATCGACATGATAGTGCAGCCAGTTCGTTGTTTGCGCAGCTGAGATACATCCGAAACGGAAGCAACAGAAAAATCCACGTTTGTTCTGATATTCCGATATCTGAAATTTCAAGAATTTCAATTCTGTCGGTGGAATTTTATAGAAGGAACAAGGACAGAATTTTCGATAGCAATTTTCTACCTAGTTTTCTATAAAAATTCAAAGAAACATTTCTCACATTCTTACCTGAATTTTTGTAAAAATATTAAATTTATTATATTTGTAGAAGTTATGTATTCAGGGAAAGGTAATTCTCTTGAAATACTTACGATTCAATTTTGGAGGAATTTATAGTGGGAGAAAGATGAGAAAAAATTTGATATCAATGTGACGAAATGCAGTTATTATCGCTAGATATCGAGAAAAAGTCATCCAGATATGGCGTTTCAACGTGTAACACTAGGGAAACGTTTCTTCTCGATAATTTCAGATTAAAGTTCGAGATACTGTACTAAGCGCCAAGTTTAGAATTCTTTTAAACTAATCTAAAACTCCTTTG
>NW_017100254.1:1340588-1350161 GCF_001263275.1 Habropoda laboriosa
TTTGCGATAAATTAATATTTAGTAATAATAAAAACAAATAATATTCACTGGTAATTAGAATAATTAAAATGTACCAAGTGAAAATATGAAGCTAGGGCGCCCAAGAAAGCATGAAAAAAAAAGTGTAAAAATTCTTTAAAAAAATAGATGGGAGGGAAGATGATCTGTTTTAAAATTCGATAAACTCAGTTCCCTATAAAAGCCAAACTGAACTGAAGAGAATAAGATCAGCTTGCAATTCTCGGAATGAAGTTTCAATTTAGAATTTCATGGAATTGTATCCTCGAAGAGAAAGTGTTACGTTGTATCCAATCAAAGGTGTGAAAAAAAGCAGGTGAATCGACCGAACAAGCCAGCAGCGATATAACGAAAGAGATTGACGTAACTAGAGAGAATGACGATTACGGTGTTAAAAGTGACTGAAAGGGGAACACGAAGACACTCGTGAATCCGCGGTGAAACGGAGCCAGGACTCGAATAGGGTATCGATTTTAGCGAGGACTGGCTCGCACGTGGAAAGAATTGCACGCTTTCGGTTGCAATATTGTGCAAGTACTGCGAGGTTAACCGGTCACGCCAAATATATCCACACCTTGTAATTGGTCTGCCGCGATTGGAAACTCGGAGAAATTTGACACAGTTTCGTCTCTTATTTATACAAATTTATCCATTTTTCGTTCTTTCTTTTTTTCATTCAATTTGCCTTTTCATAGAGGTAATCCAAATATCAGCCGAGACGAGTAACGGTTTCATCTTCCGTCCCATTACAATGATACGGAGCTTGAGAGACGCCGAATGGTCTTCTTAATGGCAATTTTATCGCTGATACATCCTATTAAAGATAAATGAACGGTTTTTGCGATCGAACGGAGCAAAGATAGATACGATTGTGTTGTAAATTGGTCGTTTGAAAGAAAAGGTTTATAGATTTGTTGGTTTCTTTTTTTTTTGTGAATGGCAGAAATTGAATTGGAAATTCTTTGAATTATTTTTACCTATTTTTGCATCAAATTTGTGAATGATTTTTCATAAAACAGATTCTATAAATAATTTTCTAAATTGATGTCAAATTTTTGTTTTAGAACGTTTCAAATTACTCAAGTCTTGTTCCTGGTGTAATGATAAGCATTGCTGATTGGCTGTTAGTGATGTAATACAGTATGCAGAATTAGTATCGGTGATTAATTAATTTCGTAATGGCAAGAGCAACTAAGGACACGAATCTTGTATCCGTCTGACTCAACCTGTGGGAACCACTCAGTTCTAGCTATTTTTCCTCTTCAGATGGACGATACGGGGCTCGAAGCATAACCTTGCGAGTTCGCACATCCACACCGCGGCTTTGTGAGAAATCGCCGGCTTGGTCTGTGCTCGCGAATGCACACAACCGTGAACAGGCCTTATTTAGGAAGCACGGCCCTCCACGAGCTAGATTCGCATCCTCTATCAATAGTCAACCATTTTGGGACCCTTTTTCAAATTCAAGAGCATTCAAATATTCAAAACTTCAAATACTCCAAAATTCAAATACTGAGAAATTTAAATACTCAGAAATTCAAAAATTGAGAGATCAGAAATCCGACATTTCATGTTACACGATCTAGTATTTCACACAACAGAGAAGGGAAAACATAACCTAACATTTTTTCCCGTATACCTAACCAACGGCAGTAAGAGATCGTGTCGAGAGAGCGTCGATGAAACACAATAACTTCCTACAACCGGGTGGAACGATCGTATCGCGTCTGAAAAGCTTCGCACGCACATGAAATCGATCGGGCAGAGAGAATCGAGAAAGTACAGTTAGTTTTTCCGAAGCGTATTACAGCGCATCGATTGTTCGCCGAACACAGACGTGATTTTAGATAACACGGTGCGATTTAATGATCGACCCAATTTCGACGACGAACAACAATGTAGCATGAGAGAGGTTTCCTCTGTTCCCTCGTGTCGCAAGAATCAATAGAAACGACCGGCTGCATCAAGGTTAATTGTTCTCCTATTAGTCACTGTTACCCGCGAAAAACGGCGGCCATTTTTTTATCGCCGGCGCTTAGCTTCGATATCTCGATATTCTTCCGTGATTTCGTAAAATAGCGATACAATCGATCTTTCGATTCTTACCGAAGTTAACTTCGAACATATTCTCAATATTCTTCGCCTATTTATTGTAAATTATTAAATAGAGAATTTTTGGAATGTTAGTTATTAATTTTAGAATTTAGTTAATTTGTGAATTTAGAAATATCGTTTTAATATTACCATACGATGAATAATTTCGGGCTGAAGCACCGGGAAGTGATGGTCAAAGTTAATTAGTATTTTAATAACGTAAATTCTTAGCCACAAACGATAATATGCAGATTCGACATTGTTGCAACGTTTACATAATGTACACGTACGAAACACAGGGCTCCTCTTGAACGGATAATTATATAACATAATAACTGCCACAATAATGGAGAAAACTGGTGCATAACGTTCCACGAGCAGAAATTTCGATGCAACTTTTACTAATTATATTACGTCATCAAAAAATTACTAGAAACCGGTGGAGCAACAAACGAACTGCAACCTTAGAAATTTCACTTTTCTTCTCTTACAACGTTAAAATTGTAGCTAATATATTTATTATTTTACCAGTGAAAAAAAAACTTGAAAAAGTTAAGAGGAACGATATAACAATATTTAAGTTAATTTTTGGTTCTGTGTAATGTAGTGCACCAACCACAATGTTGTTCAAAACCGATAAACAACACGCTCTGGTGATTATGAACTATCCACCAGTTGGTCAAAAGTTTGCCTGGAAAATTCCATTCGAAGCATCGTGCCATTCCCGATCGGCAAAAACGATCCGCGTCGTTAATTTCATCACACGACTACTAGACAGAATTAATTAAAAAGATTATCGTAATAGTTTCCACAAGGAAAACTGATAGAATTCAAATTTTGTTAAATTATCGATAAAGTTATCTCTAACATATGAATAACAAATTAGTACCATTGGTACCTAGACACTGATGGTTCGAAAGCATTTGACGATTGCAACGGTGCCGAATTATATAATTATTATATTTAAGGCGATTAACAATATAAGATATTACGAACCAAATTCTTACTACATTCGACTAGAATCAACAAAATCTAGTATCTTCAGTTAAAGGAGTACATATGTACTATATAAAGATGCTATAAAGTATGCTCGTACGAAAAAGCAGCTCACGAAAGGCGATAATTTCAAGTGTCGATGAATATCGCGCGAAAGATACATCGTGTAGCAAAAAGGCCGTCGATCTATTATTTATACGCCGCTGAGTTTCCACGTTCCGCTATAACATGTATTCGCAAAGCATGCGAAAGTTCTGCCCGTTGAATTGTACAACGAAACCTTCATTTACGCTACAGTTGTACGTAACAGCGTCAACATTACCGGCGCAACGATTCTTTCACAGCGAACATTGCTCGCGTGTGTCATTGTGCCGATCCACGATCTTACTATTCATATACATATATATCACGGTATTCACACGATTTTGAACAGTGATTCGCACTTCGAAATCACGCGCAAGTGTTATTCGACACGTTTACTTACAATCTTTAACATAGAATTGATGAAAACAATAAATACCTGTCATCGAGTAGACGTGTCAAATCGGTCATCTCGCGCTCGAACTTAAATTTTGACACCTCGCAGAGCAGGGCATCACGTTCGCCGATGACATCGGAGAGTTCACGTTGCAGCCTCTCGATCTCGGCATACTGCCGGCTGATCAGTTGATTCTTTTCCTCGAGGATGCTCTCGACGTCGGGGTCCAGAAGACCGGCCGGGTCACCGACACTACCCATAACCGCACTCATACCGTTTGTTTACTTTCACTGAGCGCGCACACACGTTTCCCCGTCCTCTGTCTCGCGTTCGGTGGCTGGCCCCTCGCGAACGTTTCTCCCGCGACGATCGCTCGGAATCACGAACGACACGCGCGTCCACTATCAGCACGCGGCACACGCAGAAACGCCCCCGGCCCCATACCAACACGTATATCACACAGGACGGACGCTTTGTCCGCGGAAAATCGACGTAGTACCATCCACGGCGCAACACCGTTTCATCGCGTACTCGCCATCTTGCGTCTATTGCCACCTCTCGGCTCGTGCCAGTCCCGATTCACGATCGTTCCTGTTCCAATTCCACCGGATCGTTTGTCCAGAAATACCAGACAGGCCGCGCATGCGCGCATCTCTGGAACTGGAGCGGCCTCGCCGTGCCGCGGCGAACTACGCCATCTCGGACTGAAACGCTCAAACGACGAAGCATTTCCCTTTCAATTACTGTCGTATCAATAAATCGAATGATTCAATTAGAATTGCGTGTTCATTATTTTTTTATTTTACTGTACTTTATAAATTATTCGGTGATTTTTAAATAATTATGCTAGTAAACATTATACATCAAGTATTTTTGATATTATATCTTTTAGAGAGATTTTGATATTTGAAAATTCAAACGTAATATGGCTGTTAAATTGTCGGTTACATTTCTTATGTTCATTTACATTTTTTTTTATCTAATTGTATATACTACTTATGTTTTCATAATTTAGATCAATGTAACGTGCTACTTGATTCAAAATTTGGTGTTGAAAGAATATATAAAAATATTCGTAATTCCCAGTGACACGCTTTCACACTTTATATTTAAAACATGCATTTCATAAAATGAAGTTGTCTAAATCCCTCTATTTTCGAACAATAATAAATCTAAATCACATTTTTAAAAAAGTATTTTATGAGCAGTACGACAAAATTTTCATTTTCAAGTATCAATCATAAATGGTTAAAAAAATTTCTATGCAAATCCTATACCAATTTCAATTGGACAATTAAATACACGCGGAAAAACTCATTATTGGAAGTATTAGTTTCAACAGACGTAAAACTCCAAGAATAATTCCTAGAACTACTTGCATAAATGAATATGTAACGTAAAAGAATTCATCGCAAAAGTTTAACGATGTTTCGAATTCAATATAACGTTGAAAAATTTCAACGAACATGTTTCAAAAATCCCCGTCGAACATATTGCGTTCTACGTCACGCGATAATCTGCGTATTTATTAAACATAAAATTTGCAATACCGTCCGAGCGAAGCACGCGTTCTCCACATTGCAAAGATAGGTTAGCTTTCTATGCTGCGTTTCACCTCGTACTTTCGTCCTGCCAGACGACTAGTTTCCGTTTCGCTCGTGGACCATTCGTGAGGAGAAAAACATAATCGTTCTCCAGTTTTCGAATCGAGATTATTTTTTCCGTATTTATCGCCGCGTAGGTGAAAGGACAAGAAATCAAGGTCGACGTGATACGAGATCAACGGCGAAGAAGAGGGACACGGAGACCGTTCTTTAACGAGAGCGACCTTTAAATGCGACGTGTGAACACGATAAGGAGATAACAGATTTTTCGGTGTACAGCCGGGAAAAGGTTGTAAATAAGGGGGAAGAGAATGACAGTGTACTCGGGACAGGTTCGAATTACTGCGTGTAACGTGAAACGTATATTCTCGGGTGTGATGTTTAGGTTATCTCGTCGAATTTTCATTGAGATCGGAACACGATGAGATACCATAGATATTTCCCGTGACAAACTTTCCGTTTTTCACGTTCAACTACCGTCTGATGGACGTTTCATGAATTTCCTTCAGGCATCAATCAATGTGTTCGTTACGATGAAAGCGGCGTGCATGACTTGAACTCAGGTTAAGTCGTACCACGAAGCGTTTCTGTAGCTATTGTTACGACGAAAATTGTTGCTCAAATTCTTGGAAAAAATGTTTTTTGTATAAAACGGACACAACCTACGTTCCGCTTCTGCTACATTGACAAATAAAAGGAATTTACAAGAAGAGAGAAGACCGTTTAAATTCGATTTACAATAGGATGTAAAAAAAAAAAAAAATAATAGTAACACAAAAAGAAAAAATATAAGAGGAAGTAAAGGAGTGAAATGATAAGTGCAAATTTGTCGAATTAACGGAAATAAACAAAATATACTATAATAGTATTTTGGACTTTGATGATCAAGACATTACTGATTGTATCATCACTATTATAATTTGTACATGAAAAGTAAAGCTTGTTAAACGATAGTTTATAAATTTAAGACGACTTTATTTATTATAACATAGTAACGCGAATGAAAGAGAAATATTTGTTTTTATTCAATAAGAAAAATCAAAGCAATATAGGCTTAATCTTCCAAAAGTGGTGCTATTAATATAATGTACAATTGTACAATGTTTGTTTAATAATATTTTACAGGATCGTTTATATTTATTTTAAAATATTGTACATAAAATTAAAATATTTTTGAGGTGGAATTCATGCTTTCTCTTCTGTAATTTTATTACTACTTCTAGTTTTTCAATCAGCATGAGTTTATTTTATAAAGATTCTATTAATAAAATCATCAATTGTATTCTAGAGTTAAAGTTTTTATATATTTAACAACTGATATTATGTTTACATAGACCTGTAATCTTGTTATGTTTATATCAAAAGTAATGTCCTTTAAACTTAAGAACGAATCATGACAAGTAGAAGAAAACTTTGAATTGTGATGTGGTATATTTTAAATACAGTGTTTGTGCCATTCCTCTCATATGCAAGACATTGGCTACAGTTAATGATTCATGAGCATCCTTATGAAAATTATAGAAACTTAGGACCACCTTAGAAAATAAAAAAATATTGTCCTTTAGTTGACATTTGGATGACACATTCTCAGAAAACCTGCTTCAATCATGACAGAAATCACCATTCAAGATTTACAGAAACTTCTTGTATACTTCTCAAAAAACACATATAGAGCCAAGGATGCAGATAGCACGGTAATTTTTTTTAATATGCACATTTTTAATGGGGTAACATTTAAGTTCTATAACATTAAAAATCATCTTTTTTTTTTCTAGAGTCAAGCAATCATGCAAAAATGTCTGCTGCTCACTGATTTAGATTATACTCACTCTATAATAAATAATAATGGAGGTGATCTCAGTGCACACTATCCTAGCCATCTAATCATTTTAGAGTATGAGAAGTATAGGAATTCAAATCTGTGTGATACGCCGCCACCACTGCCACGCACAACAGAAACTATATATGAAAGCATGTATGACCCTAATAAATTGAAGGAATTGATAAAAAGTGCTAGATTTGCCAGGTGTCGTTCAAGATTTCCACTGCCAGTAATATTGTATAAAGGTAGACATGTATGCAGATCAGCTACTTTGTCTGGTGGACCAGAAATTTATGGTAGATCTGGACTAGATTATTTATTTGCTGGTAGTGAAGGTATAGTTTCTATTCAACAACAAGTAGATGAAGCTCGTGGGGGTGATTCTGTACTTAGTGACTGGCAATTATTTGATAAAGTTAGGCATCAAGACATCAAGCTTTTGAAAACACTTAACGTAGGAACTATAATTGATTTTATGGTTGAGAAGAAGAAGGTCAAGTTTGGAATGAAGTAAGTAAATTAATTGTAATGGCAATTCTTTGTGCATGCATTAATTGGAAAAAATAATACTGCCTTTCAGATGTCCTCCTTTTCATTTTTTTTTCTTTCAACATTATATAAATAATAAATTAGGTGAAAGTAGTTAAAATAGAATTATTAAACATTTAATAAATTAAACAACTAAATTTTCAAGTAGTGTATCAATTTGTTTTATTTATTGAAAATAGAAAATTTTTATTGTTTAAATATGATGTTTCTATTAGTCCTCTTGTGATCATAAAATTACTTGGACACAAAGAGATTTGAAACTGTAGGAAAGCTAGGAAAACAGTCTTTCAGTTCTTCACAGATTCAGTGAAGTTTCATAGTAGTTAATAGCATGATCAGTTTTTTTTATTCTATGAATCCACTTTTAGAGGACCTTAAACAGAGCTCTTTTGTTCGGTACCCAGCGTGACTTCCTCGGAGAAAGTAGACAAAGAGAAGAGGTACTCTGACTTCACCCTAATTTCACTGCCATACCCTGGGTGTGAATTCTTTAGGGAGTTTAGAGAAAATGACTACTTGGCTAAAGGTTTGGTGTTCGATTGGTCTCAGACTCACGTAGATGCACAAATTGGCGTGCCAGATGATTTAATTTCTACACAATTACGAATCAGTTGGGATCAGTATCAAGTCTGGGATCTAGTCAAGTTAACTCAAAATTATTTAAAACTGATATTAAGATATCTCAGTGATAGTAGTAGTGGGATATTGATACATTGCATCTCAGGTATAATCATTTTCCCCACTAAATAATGTAATTCCTAATTTGATGATTAAATATAACTATCATTAAACTGTGTTTACAGGTTGGGATCGCACACCTTTATTTATTTCATTATTGAGGATCAGTTTGTGGGCTGATGGTGCAATTCATACGTCGCTAAACGCGTATCAAATTCTTTATTATACCATAGCGTACGACTGGATGCTCTTTGGCCATGATTTAGAAGATCGACTGAGCAAAGGAGAGGAGATATTTTTCTTTTGCTTCTATTTTCTAAAGCATATTCATGACGAAGAGTTTAGCATTCATCCGCGTCACAGCAGATCTAGACACACAGTTCTACGCAACGACAGTGACTCGCAGTTAGATAACGTTATGTTCGATAGTGAATCGGTAGTGACACTGAGCTCAGTCAGTTCGAACCTAAGTCTGAATAGTTGGTGTAGTTCTGTTAGTCAAAATAGCAGAGATAGTCAAGATAACAATCCACCAACGGTGTTTCACTGTGCTTCCACAGAAACTCAAGATGACTGTCATAGCAATGGGTACATACATTAACCTTTATATTACATATCTACAATATTCTTTCCTTCTAATCGTCTATTTTATAGGAACGTTGTACCATGGTCATTTTATCCTTCTCCAAACAAAGAAGGCATTGCTCATGGGTCACGGTCACCCTTGCCCCCCAATAGAACTTCGCCCGTCGCTGTTCCTGTACCTGGACGTCTTCGACAACGAAACGAATCCTCGTCGTCTGGTGGTTCTTGGCAAATGATATCTGGAACTGGAAGTTTACGTGGTTCCACGACTGCCAACGCTCCACTCACTGATGGACTGACATCGTCTGGTTTAGTTTGCAAACCTCTTTGTGAGACTTGCACGGGACACGCGTCTCAAGAATCGAGCACCACGATTATCGAGGATGAAGCGTGTGCGTCGTTAGCACAGTAAGTATTTATCTTTTTTTTTGCTATCACAGTTGTTATGGTTTTTTCTTTTTTTTTTTTTTTTTATTAAAAATTCTAGATGTATGCTTAACGTCTGTTCTAGATCCCGAAGAGAAAAGTTACAGTGTTTAAGAAGAATATTTTATAACGCTTATAGTCATACAGTTGGATTTCGTATGAAAGACAATTCCGAATCGAGCGGTTTCGGTCAACTACTCGGCAACTTCGCCGAGAAAGTAGGAATCCTTTCTGTTCAACGCACATCCTTGTGACTATAACGTCATTTTACTTCCCCACAATTATGAGTTTATTGTTATTGACTCCTTGATTCAATTGAGAAT
>NW_017100254.1:1350175-1356013 GCF_001263275.1 Habropoda laboriosa
ATTGATATTTTTGTATATATATATATATATAATATTTATATGTATATATATATGTAAATACGTGTTTGTGTGTCTACTAGTTTTGCTTCACATTTATTCACGTACATGTATGTATATCTATTACTGTCGTCTGTATAAAAGCTTGTTTAGCACAGACGATCGGTAATTAGTGTTTTGAAACAAAAATTATAAGAATGTTCAAAGGCATAAAACAGTTCTAGTGGATCATTTACCCTTAACTTGGTACTTATTCGAAAAAAAAAGAAAGAACCTTTGCATGTTATTTTTTATTAATATTTATCTTTTGAGTGTTTAACAAAAATTACAAATTCATCACATGTACAATTCTCGATGGTACAACGTGTTCTCTACACAAAGGACATTGTGGTTTAGAATTCAACCAATCAGTAAGGCAAGACCAACAAAACAAATGACCACAGGGTGTGGTAGTTGTTGACATTCTTTCAAGACATAACCGACACTCTAGCTTACTATGTTTCTCATCAGCTTTTAAATATTTATCAGTATCATTTTCACTGTTGCTATTCCGCCACATTTTTAATGCACACTGTACAAGTGTCACTATCCCTAATAACCTTAATCCCCAACTAATAGTATCAGTTGGACGACGACCATACACCTTTAAATTTCAAATAAAATAATGGAAAAACACATCAATCATTATTGCATGAATATCTGGCAAAAATTACCTTTGCATAATCTACTCCTGCTGCTCTCTTTCCTAGACTATAATATCGACCAAACATATAAAACAATCCTTTATGTACTAATATTAAGATAGGTATCGTAGTATACATTTTTGATATAAAAGAGTTTAAGAACATTGCAGCTGCTGGAGTTAATTCACTATCAGGAGAATTAACAGACAATTCTAATCTTTTCAATAATCTCAACAGTACTCTTTCTCCAAAACATTCTAAAATCACTGCTAGCATTCTTGCCTGAACAATAAAGTAATATTGCATTTTAATAAAACATAGTGTATTTTGTGGTAGTACTTGAAGTACATACAAATAGTGTTGGAACTTTGTGAGCGTCTAAATTGGCTTGTACAATCCCAGTATACTCTTCACCTAGCGTTTGATTTCCCATTCCCGATGTGAAAAAGAAGTAGATTAACTTATATGGAATGTTAGAATGTATAAGGGGTAGCAAACCCTTTTGTTTTGCAAGCAATTGCAAAGCATCGACAACTTTTTCCCGCAAATGTTTGATAAAATCATCGTCCCTCTGATGCGATCGTAGAATTTCAGCTGGATTCGCAGTTTTTAATTTTCGATGTTTCTTCCTTGGGTCCATTTTAGACGAATAACGTTTAAAATATGTATATGAGAGGCTAGAGAATAACACGAGACGATTACCAACATTCAAAGTATTAAGGAATTAATAAAGAATACGACGCAAATGACTATTCATACAAAAAATTTTTCTTCGAAATAACAGATATAACCTCAAATATTCGGAAGAATATTATCACCTTTACCCTTATTGCCGTTTTACGTTACAATTACAATGGAAATATATATTCGTTGTCTACTGAATATTGAAGAAGTAACAAAGAACAATAAACATGTTGCATAAAGATTAAAGTACGACAATGAAATTCGATCATGCGGTAACATGAACAACATTGTCCATGCTGTGTATGATCATTGTGAAAAAAATTTTCTACAGATTTTCTTTACTTTTAAGAAATAATCTTTTTAGTTTATTATGTCTTTTGTATACCGTTTTATATTACACTGTTAATTTATTTAAATATTTTATTTTGAAATAAGTAATAAACGTATACGCATACATGCACAAAATATAGCACACACATGTATCAGCAAATAATCATAGTACTAAACATAAACTATTTAAAATATACAAAATAAAAAAAAAAGTACAATGTTATTTTATATTAAAAGCAAAGATTCATTTCATGAGTTTTTTAAACACTTTGCGCGCCACATGATTGTAACGCAATTAAATTTCAAACAGGAAAAAAAACTCACCGATGTTGCGATGCCTCATCGTTTCATGATATTCGAAAAATTCATAAAAACACACTAAACTTTGAATTATTTAACTTTTACTAAGACTACTAATTCACTTACAACTGATTCAAAACATAACGGCGAAATTAGAAAAAATGAAACGCAAACGAATTGAAATACTACGAACGCAAAAGTTCGTTGCGAGGGATTCAAATTTGGTCACGAAACTTTTTCTAAACAAGAAACGTAACTAACAAGTCGTCCTAGACACCGGCGAAGCCACTACGATTTTTTCAATTCGAAATTCGCATTTAGATCGTTACCGATTAATGGCGTCTCGGTGATTCGCGGGTAAAGCAGACGCGTGTCATGTTTGTCGCATCGAGCACGCCATCTGCGCAGCCCGTGGTTACATAGTCACGGGCAGAGGGCAAAACGGCGAGCAGCAGAGAGGCATCGCCCTAGATAACGGTAGAATCGTGGGCTGGTGTCGTGCTGCTTTTCGCGAAAGTGCTGAAAACCGAGATCGAACGTACCGAAAAGCATACGCGAGGAAAGAGAAAAAGCTTCGTTCCGATCGAAGTTGTTTTACGTTGGTGTGTGAACAGCCGCCTCGAGCCAGTGAGTATCAGGCTCTCTTCGTGGCGACCGAAGGAGGACCGTGCCCCGAGGAGCTTTGGTGCACCCGCGCCGCGCGAGACATTCGACCAGTGCGGAATTTCTCAGCCAGTGACACGTTCGTTTCGTTTTCGATTCAATTCGGTGGCCTGTTACGCGTTACGTCCGGCACCAGTCCACCGCGGATCCTCCCCGTTCTCTTGTTCGATGTGGTCGCTACGCCGACGGGACGACGAACCGAGCACAGGAGTAGGAAGCGAGTAATCGCCGGAGAATCTCCGTAGATTGAGATATAGTGGGCCGTGGACAAGGACGGAGAACCAGCGAGAGGGAAGAAGACAGTGAACGAAGGAGTGCGCGAGGAAGAAAGAGAGGGACGGATAGAGTGCGACAGAGGGCCATTAGATTCGAGGGGTACACGGGTACACGCATACGGTCGAGAGTTACGCTGTGAACAGATTCAACGAATATTTTCGAAGGCGCAAGGTAAGGGGAAAACCGATGTCTCTATAGGGATATTATAGCTTCTAAAAAAAGAACAGTGTCCAACCCCCCTGTGAGGCTCGTCGTGGCGTGGCACGCCAGGCAAACGCCGCCGGAAATCATGCACGGTGGCCGCCCGCGCGTTTTCTCAGGCGGTGCCCGATTCTTTGTAGATTTTCAAGATTAGAAAGAAAAAAAATCTGTTTGTCTGTTTCGTCCTTATTCTCTTTCTTTGCTAGTTCTCGAGTCGACTGATTATTATCTGTCTCGTTCGTGTACATTGGACCGTGCACGCCGGTTACTCGTGTCAAATGGTGTCTTCTCGATAGCTCGAAAGGGACCAGCTTTTCGTGCAGGTTAGGTTCGCTTATCTATCCCATCAATCCGTAACGCTTCGGCTTATCGAATCAGCGATAAACGTAGTCGGTTCGGGTTCGCGCGAAAAACAGAAGCTTCGAGTACACCGGCAAGGACGAATCACTCTGCACAGAGAGACTTTCTCGAATGTTTTCGTTCGTGTTCGTTCTTCTTGACTTGGTTCGGTGATTCACGTGAGTCACCGGCGGCGCAGGAAGTGACTCGAGAAGAAAGAAACCCGGCAATGTGCTGTGACGCTGCTAGCGCCTTGAATATTTGTTTCTCGTGTTTAGAAGCTGCGCCCTACGCTTCACTCGTTAACTGCCGTTCGCGATTTCTCGAGTCGAACGAACCGTCGTCTAGCGCTCATCGTGTGTATCCATGTTACTCTTCTAATGAATTTTCTACGCGTGAAAACAACGTGTTGCGTGCGTTGCGACGGCATAGATAATAGCGTTCGATAGACCACCGTTAATTCAATATCTTTTTTTTTTTCTTTTGTCCTTTATCATGGTTATGTACGCTCGCGGTGTTCTTTGTCCGTCGAATCGACGTGGATAAGCTGCCATTTGGATTTACTGTTGACACGGATCGACGGATGAGCTGGAAGCATGGATAATTATTGGCGCTGTTGAATCGGTGCAACGAAGAATGCAGCGTGCTGTCATGTGACCCGTAAATTCCGTTTCTATGATAGTCGCGAACGATCGTTTTCGTGGAAACTGGTTACAACAGTATTTTATGCTTCGATTGAATAATTCGTGAATAGTAATTGTTTTAATGAATTAATCTCATCAAATACGTCGAACGTTTTAAAGATATCGTAAGTAAGGTTAGGTTTTTAAACAGTGATCTGACTACATCTCGTCTTTCGTGCAATTATTATCGCGCATATTATCATTTTGTTTTTACTTTCGCGCAACAATGGCGTCATTATTATCGTTAATAATACATTGAACAGCAATCAATACAGAATTTAATTGATAATTAAACTGTTTGTGTTAAATGTTAATTTATAAGTATTGAAAGTTAGTTCATACATGCTAACAAAGTTTTATTTAAAAAATTCGTGATTTCTCGTTTATCTGGAGGATTAACGAGGCAAAGTGGTAAAATAACGAAACCTGCAGGAAGTAACGCTGGAAACGAGAATGGTGAAGGTGGCAAGTTATCAGAGGCGAGGCAGATAACGAGTTTGAAAGCTGCCGCGTGGCTAATTTAACGCGCGTTATTTTTAGTCATCTTTTTGAAATTCGATACGTCAATTTATTTTTCCATGTACCCAGGCTGCCTCTACGAAAGAACAAACCGTTCAAATTAAAATCGCTTGCTCTGAATTTACATTGACCGTGTTCCTGTTAATTATCTAATTTACGGTGGGACACGTGTGGAAACCAATGAAGAAACAATTGTTCCATAAAACATTTTTCCAAATAATCAGCAAAATGCCAGTACATATTTTAAAATTTAATGCAATTAGCGAGGTAAGCCGCGGTAAACCTAACCTCTCTTTTTGTTTCAATACACCTGTAACGAGCAATATCTGTTGTTTAACTTTATGCAACAATTTTCATCGTCATCAATAAATCATACCAGCGCGATTAAACTCAAAATCGAATATTTTCCCAGTGAATTTTTGTTTTTCAATAGAGTAAAAAAGAGACAGAGTTAGGCGTAGTGTGAAGAGCGAATTGTTTTGGCAATTCTTTTTAATGCCGTAAATCAATTGGTCGTTGGAAAGCACACATGCAGAATCGACGTATTGTTTTCGTTATCTTTATTCGAGAAGATAAATAAAAAAAATATGTATATATATATTGTGTATATATACATACATACATATATATTTCACCGCGTTCGGTTTAATTTAAATTGTAACATGAATAAAGATGGTTTCCCGGACGATATTTGCATCTCTCTCTCTCTCTCTCTCTCTCTCTCTCTCTCTCTCTCTCTCACCCGATAAAAAGTGAATTCCAATCGGCGCACGAACTTACTTTCAGTCCTGAAAATTTCACACATTTTCTGCCATGACGCAATATTCGAGATACCAGATAAGAAGAAGGAGATGCAACGTAAAAAAAAAAAAGACGAAGAAGAAAATTCGTCGAAACCCTAAAAGAACACGATCGAATGGTGTTTTGTTCCCGGGAGAAAGATACACGCGATCGTAGAGAAATATCACGTATTGCAAAAAGTTGAACGGTGCAACAATAACGAAAGATAAATAAGGAAACTCGACGTGGACGTACAACGAGCTCTGTTGAACATTTTCGGTATTTCGTTTCTGGAAGCTGTGAGTGGTTTCTTTGTTGGCAATTATATCGAGAATTACCTGGGAATTTTTGTAATTTTAATCTATTCTATTATACACAATTAT
>NW_017100254.1:1356426-1382028 GCF_001263275.1 Habropoda laboriosa
ATGCAAACCTTGCAGCCAATTTAAAATTAAAAATTTAAAATATGTTGATAAAAAAAATTGAATAAAAGAATAGTGATGCAGTGTAACATTACTGTGAAACCATTTAAATAATTTTTTTCCATTTTTGAGGCGCGCGCGCGCGCGTTTCATTCTCTTCTGTGTTTCACACAGTCAGCAGGTTGACGAGCAACTTTTACAAGGACAACAAAAATGTCGGCTTTCGTCGAGTTCCGTGATGCGTCGTAGGTATTAGCATAAGCATTTCATAACGCGTCAGCTTCGACACGAGCAACAACAGATGAAGGAATAACGGGCTACCGGATATGATTTCATTGCGTACTCTGATTCAGATAAATATCGACCTGTCTCCATAAATAAATTGAAGATGCATCATAGAAGTTAATAGATTTGTGACGAACTTCCTATTTTTTGTTACCACCGCAATTTTTCAACTTTCTAAGTTCTTTTTTTTAAAGATTTTTTTCTAAATTTGGGATTTAATTTTTGTCAAATTTGTCGATTTGGGAGTTTCCCTCTTTCAAGTTGAGTAACTTGGGATTTTTTTCAAATTTGGAAATTTAGAAATTTGGAGATACGCAATTCCCAAGTTTAGGAATTCGGAGATTTGCAATTCCCAAGTTTAGGAATTCGGAGATTTGCAATTCCCAAGTTAGGAATTCGGAGACCCGCAATTCCCAAGTTTAGGAATTTGGAGGTTTGCAATTCCCAAGTTAGGAATTTGGGGACCCGCAATTCCCAAGTTTAGGAATTCGGAGACCAGCAGTTCGCAGGTTTAGGAATTTTGAGATTTGCAATTTCCAAGTTTGGGAATTCCGAGATTTGCAATTCCCAATTTTAGGAATTCGGAGATTCGCAATTCCCAGCTTTAGGAATTCTGAGATTTGCAATTCCCAATTTTAGGAATTTGGAGATTCGTAATTCCTAAGTTTAAGAATTTAGAGATTTGCAATTCTGAAGTTTCCAGAAGTTTTCAATTCCCAAATTTCCACATCTCAAATTTAAGAAGCCAGAAATTCCCGATCCTCAATGTTACAAATCCACAAATTCAGCAATTTGGTAATCTCTTATTCTGAATTTCCATTCAAGAATTAAACCGAAATTCTCCTAAATTTTAATAAATATCTCATGAGAACTGTATTCACTAACATTTCAAATACCCTCATCGTTACGAACTTAAAAGCATTTTCCGAATGATTACACGGCGTGCATTATATAACACAGAAAGGGGTAATAATTATTTTGAACGTAACATTACTGCTTTGTATAGAAATTGAATATTCGTGAGTTCATGGAGAGATACCATGTACACGCCGTACCACGGCGAAGTAGAGCAAATTTTGCTTCATGTCTATAGGACACGGTTTCGTGCAAAATTACTATTACGTTCACTTGGCGAGGCGAGAGTGACTCATGAACTAATGCAATCATTTGTAACGCTCGCTCTACGAGAAATGACGTAACGAAAGCGTATCGCGTCATATCCGCGTTGTTCCGAATGATACTTTTCTACATTTTATCACGTCACTATACCATTCGTGCTCGATCTGATCTTATCTATAGCTATGTTCTACAGTTCGTTCACCACTTCACGTTTTTTTTTTTTTGTGTGCGACACCAGTTTTAAAGAATGCAAAGAATTCACCTGGTAGAATTAATTCCCTCATCATGAGGAATTAATTAATATTTGAAAGTTGTAATTTATGGAATTCGTATTTTTTCTCTCTTTAACTCTCGAGTGTCTTAAGCAGTTCATTATATGAATGTATTATGTTTTCCAAGTATTCAAAGTTTGTCATTTTATAAAGTATGCGTTGCTCACTTTTTTTTATTCCTTAAAGAATTAATACATCCTTGAAAACTTCGCGCTTATTTATAAGTTATTGGTTATTTATTTATAACGTAAAGTCGATTCGTCGAGTTCGATGAGTAGCCACTTGTCGATATATAATATATCCATCAGTGTAATGAGTGATAGTTCTTAATTGAGTTACGAGGAATTTTATTGAAATTCTCCGACTTAGGGTCTACTTTCAGTGAAGATTTATTATATCTTGGAAGCAAGTGAAATTAGATCCTAAAATTTTATTTCGAATTGAGATCTAACTTCAGTAATCTACTTTGTAGGGGATATCGCGGATTAGAGATCCATTTTCCAAGTGAAATTTGGGATTTAAAAGTGAAAAATTCGAAAAATTCACTTTTCTTAGAAACAAGAGAAATTAATATCCAGAATTTTATTACAGATTGAGACCTAGAGTTAATAATCTATTTTGAAAGGTAAATCAATGGCCAGAGATTTATTTTCCAAGCGAATCCTAGGATTCAAGAATACGAAGTTCCAGATCTGTAGTTTACTGTTCAAAAAAGATCTAGGTATTTCTCTCAACAGAGATCTATATCCAAAAATCGACATTTCAACTGAAATCTATAATTTATAATTCTCCCTTTTATGAAAGATCGAAGGTCAAAGTTCCTTCGAAGGAGAACACGTTAAATTAGGATATAGGACGGAAGAAATGAAATGGAAGAGAAATATTGCCATTCCGGAAGTGACACACATACAAGTTCTCGTTTTAGAGAAGAGGAAAGGAATCCAAGGAAAAGTTTGGAACGGGCAAGAAAGGGTTGTAAATTAGTATTACATAGCGATACATCGTCTGTGTGGCACTTCTGGTACTGGTTCTATTTCAAAGGGCGATACATCGTCGCTTTCCACTAAAAGGGCTGATATAGATGCACGCGTTATGCTCTGTAATCGATAGTTCCGAACTAGCCCTGGCTACACGTACTCGATTACCGTTTGCCGCGATTGTGCTGTTGGCTGGGCTTCTACGCGAGAGTCTACGTGGTGTTGTCAGGCAACTTGAACATATTGACTAAAAAGAAAGCAATCCCAATGACCTAACAGTACATATAGCAATAATCAGAAAACTGAGAAAAATCTATGGGAAAAATGATCATAGTCCGCTCCAAATGGAAATTGAGATTTTAGATTATAGAATTGAGGTTGAGATTTCATCTGAGTTAAAGTTTACAGAAAGTTATCACACTTCGGTATAATCAGAGGAAAAATCGTGCATAGTCGAGAAAAATTAAGGGCCAAAAGATTCTAGGTTTGAGAAAGAATGATCAATCTCACATTTGTCGAATGAAAGAATGATCAAAATCCAATTAGATGTCCAACTAACTCAGTAATTATTGCCAATATGATCTTTACCTTCCATTGGAAAACAAAATTTTTAACTTTCCCTAGGGATAAATTATCAGAGTCTATAATCTTTTTTATTAAACGAATTTGTAAGAAGTATAAGAAAAAAAATGTATAAGAAAGGTTTAAATATGTGTAGGATTTACAGTGATAGAAATGAAGGGAGGGGAATGGATAATTTGTTAGATGAAGGTTGCGTGTATAGTTAAGTTTCAAGTCAATGACGCTGTTAACTGTCCAGAGTGAGTCAACTTTGAAAACGATACGGCGTACGACTTTGAACTGGATACCGCAGACTGCAGGTTAAAATCTATACGATTCCCCCGTCGCGTTCTCTACGATGATACGCTGACGACTATCGATTTGTCTCAACTGGGAAATCTGATATCGTCGTGTGCTATCGTCGATCCTGGGTCGATTTAATTGCAGGGCTTTTTCGTCGCGGTTGCAAAACTGGGGATAGGTTTAACGATAGGATAGTGGAGATGCCAGTGGTAATAACGAGAGCAATAGCAATGTCAACAACAATATTTGTAACAATTTTCATGATAACTGAAACAATTACCAAGTGTGTAAGAGTAGAGTGACAATAGCAATATCTAACAATGTTAATTGGAATGGCAATAGCAATACCAATGATCAAAACAATAGCAATAACAGTGACAGTGTCAGTGACAAAAACAGTTACATTAGCAGTGACAGTATTCGTTACAAAAACAATAGCAACAGCGGCAACAATATCGATGACAAAGACAATAGCAAAGACAATGACAATAACAATAACGATAACCGTACTAGAAACGATAACAACAGGAGTGAATATTCGTAACAAAAACAATAGCAATACCAGTGACAATATCCACGACAAAAACAATAACAACAGTAATAACAAAAGCAATCGCATTAGCAGTAACAATATCAATAGCAGCAACAGAAACAACATCTTTATTAGCACTGTCAATTACAAAAACAGCAGCTATGGAAAGGACAGTTACACTATGAATCAGTACCATCAGAAATAGCAACGCCAATATCATATTCAATAACAATAGTATTAACAGCACAGCTATAGCAGAAACTACAGTGATTGCGATAACAACGAGTCCAACAATTATCTTGTCAGTGATAATAGCAGCAAGAATAATTACACAGTAATAACACCATCATTATTAGTAAAAACAACAAGAGTAGTAGTAGTAATAATAGTAATTACTAACACTACCATTGATCAAAATAATAGTTGCAATAATCAGAATACTAACCAATATGTAAATGAATAAATTATCAGTAGTAACGAATCGACGAAAATCAGAATGACGATAAAAAGCGAATTGAAATAATAAACACCAGATAGCAGGTACCAAGAATCACTGCTACAAGAAACAACCATAACCCAGACTAATTGCAACAGTTAAAAATTCAGCATGGCTGAATGAGAAGTCGAGTGAAGTTGAGGAGTTTTCCTCTTCGGCTCGAAAACTTGCCAATTTATGAATCGATATTGAATGAAAAAAGAAAAGAAAGTATCTTGATGAGCGCGGAACTATATACTGCATCGATGAAATTTGCAGCATCGATGGTGTCCAAGAGGTTAAAGATCACCGGTTAATCTCGATAAGATGCACTTATTCACGTAGCATTCGCTACTTCAGACAGGATTAGGCGAAGATATTTAGATCGAAGAAATTCCTTCAGTGAATTCGGAATTAATCTATTCATAGTGAACGAGCTTTGAAATAAAACATTATAAAATTCGCAACTTCGGTACTTTTTTGTAAAATAGAATCTCCTTTTCTTCGCGGACCTGGAATTATTCCCTTAATTTAGTTCTCCTCGAATTTCGTAGTTTAGAAAATTATATTTAGTCAAGTTTTTGTGGAAGAATGAAATTACCCGAATTTCACAAAATTGAGAATTATTTTTTATAAAAGGAAAAGCAAGTTACTCGAATTTCGCAAAATTGAGAATCATTTTGTAAATGAAAAAATGAAAAATTAGCAAGCTATTGTTCTCGAACGAAGCGGTGTGTGGATTGTGAATTTTTTAACATTATTTAACGAACATTCGGCATTTTTTTAATTGAGAAAGAGATGGGAATAATTAAAGACAGGCGGGTAGCGTTAGTTCGACCTCGTTAATGGGAACAAGCGTTGGAATTCCCCTAGGAAACTGTTTAATTTTTAATTGCAACGTTTAATTGCGAGAGGCGCACGGATCGAAGGCGCTGGAAAATTGCACACACTTTTTCTAACACTCCTTGCGGAATTTTATAATCGACCCTCTTATCAGCCTGTTTCCGGTGTAAGATCACGTTGAAAGTAATGAATCATCGGCTTAAATGGTGTACTTGAAGGAATCTGATCAGGAGAAAAAAGTGGCGAATGGACTTCCTGGCGTTCGAAGAAAAATTATTGGGTTAATAAGTTGCATTCTATTTTAATTACTCGGAGCAATGTTTTGTTGGTAGTATGTATTAAGTAGGATAATGGAAATGAGATAAAGTGAATGGGGAATTATTTTTCACTACATTACTGTGCTTTAATTTAAGATGTTTTATTTCACGGTTTTGTGATACTGTGTCAAGGTATGTATTTTGATTTTAATAAAAGTAGAATGTTAATGTTCGTGGTTGTTAACGGGATTGTTAACAGTCGAGCCTTGTTGCGTTTGCACGTGCTGTGCTGACTTTATTTAACAAGCTTCTCGAAGGACCACCCTGATATATCAGGGAACAAAAAACTAGCTATTGACCGGCGCACAGTGGTCCAAATGGCTGATTTAGCTGGCCAAAATTAAAAACTCCTTCGTATCGACTTTTTTTTCGATAGAATATGATAATTTCATGTAATAATAATGTTATGAATTTTATTCTATACTAAATGAAAACCGCACGAAATTATGGACAAAAATAATATATGCTAAACATAAATAAGACGTATGTTGTGCGAAAAGTGAATAATTTTAAGAATATCTATTTCTCGTATCGCTTGCAATTCTGAATTGACTCTTCTTTCCGTCAGATAAATTCTCCTTCGCCTTTTGACCGAAACTTTGTCTTCAACGCAATGGAAGACGTGTAATCGGCAGATCGCGAAACTACGTTACATAGTGTACAATAATATGATGCATAATACAGAATAATAATAATGTTATGAATTTCATTCTATACGAAATGGAAACCGCACGAAATTATGGCCCAAAATAATATATGTTAAAAATACATAAGATGTATATTGTGCGAAAAGTGTCTAAATTTCAGAATATGTACTTTTCGTTTTGTTTGCAATTTTGAACTGCCTCTTCTTTCCGTCAGTTAAATACTCCTTCGCCTTTTGACCGAAACTTGGTCGCCAACGCAATCGAAGACGTGTAAGCAGGTCGCGTCGCGATAAGAAATGCTCTAGCAACAAATGGCGCAAGTTCGCGCAAAAAATTTTTGTTGCATTGCAAACAAAGCTTCACAGAATATAATAGTGCATGAAAGAAGATCGGGACTCATCGGGATGTATAACAAAATCGACTATTGAATTCTTGCATTCGTAAAAAATAGCATTCATGCATTAAACTGTACAGACCTTTTAGAATATAGAATATACTTACCAGAAATACTTTTACAATGAAAAAAAAAAAGGACGCATTTTCTATAAAACATAAAAAGTGTTTCAGGAAATTCCAAGGGCCTGGCGCGTACCACAAAAATGACTAAACTTTGGCAAAGCATAACACATGATGGGTGCACGAATAATAAAGAAAAACGTCAGGGCATTGTCCCTCACATATTTAACTACATCGTGTGATAAAAATCTTTCAAACTGACTTTTGGCCAGCTAAATCAGCCATTTGGACCACTGTGCGGCGTTACGACGGACTTTCTATGTTGTGTGAGCCGTGTGCTCCTTTGACTACGTGAATGCTCGAGATTGCTAAACTAACTCTTCGAGGCTTCCAAGTTGACTGCCCAAGACTACTAGGTACTACTGCTCTTCCACTTCGAACGTCTTCGAGACGCTTGCGACGAAGGACACGCTGATTGGCAGGTAATTCGGAAAATCACTTACCAATCAGCGCATCTAGCCGTGTTGCCCACGCCTTACCAGTGCGCCCTTAGTGCGCTGTCACCTTGGAAGGGTGGGAGACGGTCGCATGGGGTGGAAAGTCCCCAAAGTGTGGAATTTTCTCCAGGTGACTAATCGGCAAGCGGACTGTTACATAAAGATGTGCCGTTTGGAAATTCGTGATTTATGGCATGTTCTTAGGCTATTGAGCGCGAGGGAAACAAATGACTAAAAATCTAACAAAGCAATTCTAGCGATCCTCGCCAGGATGTGATTAGACATGTGCAATCAGTAAACGAAAATCCTGAACTCAAAAAGAACCGTTCGCGTTCGATCGTGCCATAAACCGCTTCTACAGAAAACCTAACGTAGAATTTTTTAGAGAAGTGTTGTTGAATTTTTTGTAGCATTTTTTTTTAGGCCTTTTTCAGAATTTCTAAAATCACCAAGGTGTTAAGATAGTAGGATGAAATAAATTCATTGTAGACCTAGCCCAAATTTTCCTCAAATAAAATAATCGAAACTTACCAATAATCAATGATGAAAGAATTAAAAAAGTATAGTCAAGCCCATTTATAGAAATAAATTCAGTATTGAGGATAATAGAAGGTATCCTTAACGTCACATCAAATGATCAATGGAAATATTTTCCTCGATCAAAGATCAAAGTACTGAAAGAATATAGCCTCGAGTAGAGAATGGTTTCAAGGCGAATGTGGAAATAAGAAATAATAAAAGGAAAAAGGGAGAGAAAAGTAGCACGAAGGTAAATTGTCGGATAACGATGAGAGAGAGAGAGAGAGAGAGAGAGAAAAGGGAAAAAAGAAAGAGAGAGAGGAATTATCGGAAGGGGTCCAAGGGAGACCATTAACTTACCATAAGGTTCACGAACCCATGAGTCATTTCACGTCACGCAATGACACGAACCATGTAAGCCCCACAATTTTCTTGGCTGATCGTGTAAACGCATCGCTGGTGCTTCCAAGAACAAACTCACGATAATCGTCCGTCAAGTCTCTATTTCTGCCTTCTGCTTTCATGTTTTTCAATTCTGACTTTTCGACGCGATTACGATAACCTCGCCCGACGCAGGATAATCTTCGATGCCACTCGTTTTTCATTCTCGTACGTTGACTGGTGATCCAGCCAGGTTTCTGGAGATTGCTGGGTTAAAGATCTCTCTCGCTTTAGAGAAATGGAATACTCTCTTGAGGGTCTGTGAAATTTTATTGAGAAAAATAGCTAAATCGTGAAGACTAAATTTGATGATTTGTCTCATAGGAGCATATATTTTATTTTAGGGATTTTCGTGGACAATTGGGTAAAGATAGATAACTGGGAGAAATGAAAAAAGACTCTCTTGAGGATCTGTGAAATTATATTGAGAAAAGTAGCAAAATGATGGAGACTAAATTTGACAATCTGTTTTATTGGAGGGTATATTTTATTTTAGGGATTTTCGTGGACAATTCGGTAAAGATAAATTACTTGGAGAAGTGAAAGACTCTCTTGAGGATCTGTGAAATTTTATCGAGAAAAATATTATAATGAAATGGTGGATACCATATACTTGATGATTTTTCTTGAAAAATGTATTCCACTTTTCGAATGTTCCTGTACAATTGATTAAAAATCGATCACCTCGATTGGAACGTTCTGTTTTCATTTCGACAGGTGATCAAATTTCTATTCAAAAAATTGTGAAGTTGCGCAAAAAAAAAAAAAGAAAGAAAAAACATAGGCGCACCATCCTGAAAAGTTCCACTGTGAACGAGAATCGAGTGATAGCACTTATCTCCGCTACTCTATCTCGATGAGGAAATTCTTTTGATTTTTTCCTACTTCAGAACGAAAGTGTACGTAGGTGAATGAAAGTTAATGGAATTGAAATTGGAAAAATCCGCACTCTGTGAAAGTTGGATTTTCCGTGAAAGTATTTTTGATGTATGTCACTTTCAAAAGTGACAAGATTCGAATCTCGATTCACCATTCGTTCTAAATAATTAGATTTCGTTAAAAAAAAAAAAAAGAAACGAAATTCCAAAGTTCACAGAAACGTGAAGAAAGAAATTTCTAAGAAAAAAGACTTTAACGACTCCCAGGATGGCTCACCTGTTTCCAGGTGTTTCACTTTAATCAAGAAAGTTTCAGACACCCCGTATATTAGCCCAGGTTGCCCGGATGCTATGCTGTGACAATATTAAGCGAAGTATAGGGACAGTAATTTTGATAATGCAAAGCTTAATGCGGTTAGTAGTGGTTCCTATCGATTTTGTATCGCAGCGAGGCTATCGGCGTAAAGCAATCGCGTATCGGAGCACGATTAATTAATCTAATTATCCCGTTTCCATTTTTCCCCCCTCCTTAAAACCGATCATTCGTAAATACCGCTTTAATTAGGAATAATTAAAACTTCAACATTTGTAATTATGTTTCATTCATATTTGTATAAGTATACACGAAAACAAGTAGGTATATTTCATCAATGAGTTTTTCACTAATTCCATTATAAAAATATCTTGCAATGATTGTGACATTTTTAGGAAGAATTTTTTAAATGATTTTTAGCCGAATCTTTGAATAAGGTGTTTTCTTACTTCTTTCCTCTTAAGTAGGGACGAAAAATAAGAACTATTTAAAAAATGTTTAGCTAAAAAATCATTCAGAAAAAGTTTGTTGTTTAACCTTTTTGTGATTAATGGGACGCATATGTCCCACTTGAATACTGGAATAAAAATTGATCTGAATTTAGTATCTATTATAGACGCAACGATTGACAAATAAATAACAAATCCTTTAAAAAAAACAATTGGATCACGAAAGAGTCTTACAATCCTTAAAACTATCATCTGTATACAGTAAATTCCCCACAAGTGTCAGTCCGCAAGGAAGCTAAACCTGACACTTGTAGAGTCAGGGACTACGTTTTCGAGCCTCGCGCCCGCCTTTGTAGTTTGCCGAACGTAGACAAGGACAGCGAATAAAAGATAAGAATGAAACGTGGGTCGAGGCAACCAAGCGATTTAAATACCAACTTTTTTAATTTTACGTTTTTTTATCCCAATTTCAGATGAAAAAAAGTAAAATTAAAGAAATTATATTTTTCTATTATGAATTGTCGAGCCGTGAAATCTCGTAAAAGAAACCGAGTGGTGTAGCGTTACACGCTTGACTGACAGCGAGCGAGATAACATAGGCGCAGCAATGACGCAGACCTAGGCGTAGGACCGTCTATACTGACACTTGTAGAATCCAAACTGTCTGACACTTGTGGAGAATTTACTGTATTAATTTCTATATACAGTGCTCCCTCGAACAACGGAGTTTCACTTAAACGCGTTTTTTTTTTTCTTGAAAAATTTCGACGTTCATTTCCAATCAATTTACAATTTCCTTTATCATGGCGAATAAGAGGACGAGAAAAAGCGAATGCGAATTTGTTCGCGGAATTAATTCCTCACAAATTGCCGATGCATACAAGATGCATACCAAATTTGGTAGAAAAATTAAACGACCAGTGTGTGGCTGCAAGCTAGAAGAAGTTATATTTAAGTAATTACACAATACGTACGTGTGTGTATAAATATATGCACATGCATTGGAAGAATATAAATGTTCTCTTCAGTGTTTTGCGAACGCAGATTTCCAATAAAAATAAACATACTTAATAATTTGAAGTTTCCAGTTAATCTGATATAAAAGTTGAATATGAAATTGTACGATTTTTTGGTTAACCATTTTTTTGGGGGTGAAAATTTTCGAATTATTTTCGAATGAATTTTATGAACGATATTTGAAAGAAGTTTGGTGCATGCTCTTTTAAGGAGATTCTACGTAATCGATGGGAGACTCGCGTCATTATTGCACGGCTCGATATAAGTGGCGTTTTATGTAAGAATATATCGGAGTTCGTGCGAGATACCTGTTACGTTGTATGTAGCTCATTTGTTACGAAATGAAATGTAAGAGAAGAGAGGAGGTCGTTCGTTGCGTTTCCAGGACATGGAGAACGCGGGGATTGGGAGATGTTGCGCGCGAATTACGGGAAACATTCTTTCCTGTTTTCGAGAAAATTCTGGAGGGAATAACGAGATAAAGAAATTAAAGAAGAATATTTAAACGAAACGTAAAGAAAGGGAGAGAGATATTGCAGGCGTTTAGTTTCTTTCGTTGTAGATTAATTAAATAACAATGTTTTGAAATTATTTTTAAACTCGAATGAAATATGATACGAAACGGAATACCCTGTAAAGTAAGAAGATTCTTTTTCAGGATATTGTATTTCGTTAGATGTTTTTTCGAAATATTTGTAGAGTATGTTAAGGAAATTTTCCATTATTTCGTTTCAATTCTCAAGCGAAGGAAGTGCACTTTTATTTATGGAATTTTCAACGTGTTAATTGAGAGATAAGTCAAACGAGACAAGAGCGTCCGCGACGTTCGCTGCAGCGATGCTAGATTCTCCATGGTGCACCAGCCTTTATTGGCTGAATTAGAAATTATTAGAGGTTAAACTCGGTATTGGTACGAAAGAAATATGATGTCGCATCTTCTTTATCTTCTAACTGAAATTTCAGTAACAAGGACCCCTAAAAATAAACCCTCTAATTTATCTTTTTCATTAATCCTTCAAAAGTATAATAAAGAAAGTGTATCTATATTTTATAATCTGTTATAACAATACATTACTTATTAATCTTTCAAGAATATTATAAAAAATATATTTATACTTTATAATATATTATTTCTACAATATTTTTGAGTTGACAATGAGTTAAAAATCATTGAAGCTCCATTGACAATAAGTTGAAATTGAAAAAATTTAATTCTGTTACATATCGTGAAAATAATATTTTATCAATCCTCAAAAAATTCCTCGAAAAGATCATTTTTATCTTTCATAATACATTACAATCGGACAAAATGATTTTTTCCCTTCGGTGTAATACTTCAAATAACATTTATTACAGTAAAATTATTAATTAACACGAAATTTCCCTCAGATTACACAAAATTGTCCATGTTACCTGTATGCACGCGTGCATAGAGAATTCGAAATTCGTAATTAAGATTACTTCGGTCCGTTTAGAGGCAAACAATTCCTGTACCATGTTAATTAGACGTTAATTGTGGCCGTCGATAGGACGTCGTACTGCGGTAGAAATAATACGAGTCGTCGCGTTGAAAAATCTTCTCGTATCTTGAATCTGCGATAATGAAGCTTCTGGTTAATTATTTTTGCTTTCCACGTGTTTCGCATTTCTATCTCGTGGACGTTGCTTCTTCGTTGCATGGACTTGAAATATTAAAAAAAAAAGAAACAAAACAGCGAAAAACAACACCTTGTTCCATAAATGTACAAAGAAAAAAAAATTAATTCCACATTATTGAAATGAAATTTATAATTGTACGACGTGGATTCATATCGTTTCGGCGAAGTAGATTCACTATTACCGTTGTATTCGAAATTCTACGAAAAGTAAGACTCTGGTTAAATCTTATATGACTTTAAACGAAAGAAAAGTTCATTTTCTATCGGAGTGAGGTAGATTTATATTATCCTCTTTTGCACCTGCAATTCTGTGTAGCAGCAGCAATGTGAACTTCACCGTGTTTCAATTCTGTGAGGAATTTTTATAATACATACATTGTAACTTTATTCTTCGAGTAAAACTTTCCGAAACTTCTCGAATATCGTTTTGTACAATCTTTCATTTAATTGTCCTGAATTTCAATGGAATTTTTCTAGAAGTATACCATTATTTTCCTTCCGCTTTGCAAACCTGCTCTTTCGATTAAACGCTGCTGCTGCGTTGTGCCTCAACAATATCGCCAGTTGACGTGTGCAATCTTTTCAGCAAATATTCCTCGAGAGTTTTTCTTGTCGCGATAATAGAATAGCCGTGAATTTTTGTATCCCTCTTTTTCTTCACTTCCACACCTTTCATCGCCGCATACGCAATTGTTTAGGCGAGATAAACATGTTTGTATGTGTGCTTTGAGCTTCCTCTTTTTTTTCCGCCTTTGATGGTTTCTCGCGTAGGATAGAACACCCCACGTGAAGATTTATATCGGCGTTTTATCACGAGCCTGGGTATCTTAAGGGATTAGCACACAGTAATTTGAAAAAATCGAAATTTTTTTTGTCTTAAATTTCAAGTCTTGAGAACAGAATGCAGAAGGTTTTACATGGATTCCAGGCTTCGATACAAATTACTTCTCCAAGTATCGTTTCGGGAGTGAATTCGTATACCTGCGTGCCGTGATGCACCGATGCGTTTTTCTGGGAATTGCGTTTTTCAAAACGGTGTACAAGATATCTCGAATGCTACCTTAGCAATTACATTAAACTTTTACAGTTATCTTTACTATAATATCTATTAGGCATTGACGATCGATTTTTTTACATTTTCCCATTATTTTGTGAAATATAAATAAAGAAGTGTAGGAACCGACGACGGAAAAATATTGAGGGACCCAAACGGGAATCGAACCCGGGACCTTCGGCTTAGCAAGCCGAGGCTTTGCGCGCTACGCCAACCACTCCCTCTCTATTGTCCATTCGAGGTTTCCTATTTGGGCATGGAGGCCCCGATACTACACTCGGCCATCCTGAACTGACATTCGCCCTCGAATGTCCTCAGTGCAACACAAACTCGACACTTTTGGGCACACTCCCCCAGCACAGTGGCACACAGCTGAAACAACGCATTTTTGGGAGACATGCAACCCTCGAGATGTTTTCATCTCACAGCGCCAGGGGACTTCGTGCAGCCGTAGATGCCTCCATCCCGGATGAGCCCCCATTTGTAGGAATAGATGACGGAAAAATACTGAGGGACCCAAACGGGAATCGAACCCGGGGACCTTCGGCTTTGCCAATCACTCCCTCTCTATTGTCCTTCGAGGTTTCCTATTTGGGTATGGAGGCCCCGATACTACAGAAGTAACAAATTTTTTACCGAAATTCAATCGTTAAATTTAAATCTGCCATTTTGTTAATTTTCACAAAAATTGAAATATGGGATCGTCAATACCTAGAGAATATATCACAGTTCATGACATTTTTGGGATTTTGGATATAGTTAATGCGATTTGTAGGAATCCTGTACACCAGTTGGCCATCTGGAAGAAAAGATATTCCGAGGGAAGACGACGAAAGGCATAGGAACAAATTATTTTTTAAATATTACAAGCATTTTTTTATAGTCCACAGTATAGTAAATTGAAATACAAAATTTTATATTAATCGATTATTCACTTTTTGCTGTACTGTCGTTTAAAAATTATTACTGTGTCCTAACCCCTTGACATGGGTACGGGGCGATTTCACGTCTATTTCTTTCAGTCGCGTTACGTTGGAAAAAAGCTGCTATAACTAATTAATATTTTTCAAAGAAATTTTATTTCATTCGTGAAACATCCGTTATGGCCTGTCTGAATAGCAAAGCCATAACGAAACGAAAATAATTGCTGCTATCTTTCGATTTTCATTTATTCAATACGATCTCTCTGAAACTTTGTCACTCATGATCCAACTTAATTGAACGTAATACGTACAGTGTTCACAAATATGGCTGAAATTGACTACAAATTCCGCGAACACAAAGACAATCAAGGAATATGAAATACCAATGTTATGAATTCTCTTTACAGGCAACCCTTTGTTATATCCATAAAGAAATATTTGATTAAAACTACGTGCTCGAATTCATAATACGGTCGAGGCACATGCCGTTCACGTTTAAACGCAAATATTTCTTCTCAAGGGATTCGAAATACTTCTGTGATTAAAGCAAAACTGATCTCCAGAGTAACTCGGGAGGAAATTGAAGATTATTGTCGCTAAAAATCAATTCTTACGTATAAATGTTCAGCGTGTGGATGAAACGAAACTGGTTCTAAATACTTTAGCAGTGAAGAAAGTTTGTAATGGACATACTACTATAAAAACTTCAAAAATGTGCTCCATGTAGGGGGAGTTCCCCTAGCGCCGGACGCTTAAGGTTTTTCTTAAATAAATCTCTGTACCTGTGCACACGCGACTGAAACGCGTAGAAAACTTATTTTCAGGAGAAGTTCCCCTAGCGCCGGACGCTTAAGGTTTTTCTTAAATAAATCTCTGTACCTGTGCATACGCGACTGAAACGCGTAGAAAACTTATTTTTATTCCTTTTGTCTCCTCTAGGAGATACGCAGAATAACGTCTCGGTTGCGTTTCAATTATTGCAGATATTACTAATGTCCGATATTAGGTGCCGTCCGGCGTTAAGGGAACTCCCCCTACACGGAATATTTATGCAGAAGATCTAGTCAGTTACCACTTACAACGGTTTTAATATGACTAAACTTGTCAAACTTGTAGGAAATAATTTTTTAGGTCTTCTTTGAGATTTTTTTTTTTATAAAGGAACCATAAAACTTCACAGTGTCCATTTTTTCCACATGTATTTATTCATGTTTTAAAAATATTGAACCATTTATAGCGTTTTATAAATTTATTTTGAGACAGATGAAGAAGAGTGAAAATCTCAACGACGCATATCAGCGTCATCCGTACCCAAATAAAAAACCCGAAAGACGCACCAGTGCGTTATCCGACGCCAATTGTGTTAATACAAACGAGGTTCATGCGTTTTCCTCTGGAAACAATTCATTGTTGTTATGTTTCCGAGAGACTAGAGTGTCTTTATATCTTTATAAGGTGTTACAATTCTTTTATCAGATAAAAACGATAAAGGTGTGCGTGTTGTAAGGAAGTAATAAAAGTCCCATCGGGGGGATTATTCCTGAAAATTTTTCAGCTTGGAGAAGAATTTAAAAATTTGTTCTCTCGAAAAGTTTGGAATTTCGAATTTTTGAAAAATTGGAGAGTTAATATTTCAAGCGATATTTGAATTTGAATTTTTATGAATTGATGAAAAAATGATTATATAGAGATTGTAGTGATTGGTTTTTAATTTTGAAATATTCTTGACAGTTTGGCTGCACTACCGTATTTGGGCCCATTGAGTCGTATAGTCCAATATGGGTGATTATTGCCACTGCAAATGGCCTATTTAGAAAATATGGATTAAAATGTGTAAATCCGGGGTAGTACAATAGTATTTGGGCCCATGCCTATTGGGTTATACAATACGTCGTTGAAAGGTGTATGAGTAGAGTCCAACATGGGTGGTTATTGCTACCGCAAATATCCCATTCGGAAAATATGGATTAAAATGTGTAAATTCGGCACTAGCATCTATCTGATCCCAATTTAACTCAGTCTGGTAATGTAATCTTACACACACCAATTCTACGGTAATATTTCGAACACACGATTAGTTGCATAAGGTCTCGTCTCAATTCACGCCTAAATATACGTAATTCTTACAAATGTAATTAAAATGATCTTTTTGCAGAATATCACCATAAACATAGTACATAATTTTTATTTTCACCCTGTCGAATCATTTGTTCCGTACCGGCTAGCAATCTGCACAAAGGAAGAAGTGTGTTTCATGACGCACAAGCTAGAAAGCTGTTTTTGAGAAGGTCTCTTTATTTCATTAATTCCTTAACCCTTTGGCTACACTTGACGTATCAGAACGTCGTGCATTTGTTTGGGCATAGTCGCACATGACGTTCTGATACGTTGTTGAAACTGAGACGAGATTTAACTAGTTCATTCTGGTTTATTTCAAAGTAATGCGTTATCTGTTGCAACCGAACAAATAATTTCAGTATTTTGGTGAACCTCTTTTTCAGGCATTGTTTCCTCTCGTTTGGAGTAATGTGTATCTATTGTAACCGAACAAATAATTTCAGTATTTTGGTGAACCTCTTTTTCAGGCATTGTTTCCTCTCGTTTGAATATTGCTGAAGAATTATTGGAGAAAATCACATTGCCAAATTATAATAGCCGTGGACGCCCTGTAAGTGGCAATACACCACTTCGTTTGCGGGCGAAAAATTTGGCGCACTTCCCCGAATATATCCCACCAACTAAATCAAAGGAACACCCACAGAAAAGGTGCCATGTTTGTTTTAAACACCAAATTAGGAAGGATACTATCTGGCAGTGCAAAGAATGCAAAGTACCGCTGCATTTACCAACCTGTTTTGAAAAGTATCACACGTTTCAAAATTATTGATAATTTGCTATTTATTATAACCAGAGTTTATTTGTTTTAAGAGTATTTTGTAATACTAACTGCCTAAAGTTATTTCAATATTATGCAGGAGTATATATAATGAATAATACGAAATAAATTAATTACTGCTTTTACTTGCCCACAAAATTAAATGTGCTCCAAGTGCAAAAAAATTTTCAAATAAGTGTGTACCCAAAGGGTTAAGGAACAATTCCTTTTTGCTAATACCCGCGTACGACCTCAACAGCTAATCGTCCGTGTCATAAAACGTGAGTTTCTGAAGGGCTTCTTCCCCATATGGTTCTAAATGTTTAAACAACGAAGACCTTCACCCCCACGCGTCATCGCCTAGTCCGCACGGAGCGTGTCACAGCATACGGAAAAATCGGTGGCAATTGGAAATTAACACCATTGGCTAATACCGACAGCCAATCGGTAAGGAAACATTTAGATTCAGAGCTTTCCCCCATTCTGGGAAGCTCTGAAGAAGCCAGCCTCAGTCAGAACACCAAGTCTTAAACCGTCAGTCTTAGTCAGAACACCAAGTGTTAAACAAGTCAGTCTTACCCAGAACACCGGGATACACGTCTTCACGAGAGGTGCGAACCCAGATTCCACCCTGTATCCCGTCATACACTCACGCATACATTACCAGTCTCGCATCAGTCACAATACTTATTATTTGTTATAGTTCAAGTGTAAATACATATAGTTACTCAAGTGTTAATTCATTTCGACATAATCATCCCTACCCTTACTAACCAGCCGCAGGGAACCGCCTGAATCCGTGGCGCGGTAATAATTAAGCAGAGATTTACTACCTCTGCTAGACTTCGGTCCTCACCGGACGTGAGTGAACAAGTGTATTTTTTTTTCACCGTATCCTAATTTGACTTGTATTATATTTCTGAATGGGACATTTGCGGTAGTTTGAACTCCTCTATTCGTACGCTTTCCAACGATGCGCCATGTTACGCAACAGGCGTGGGCCCAAATACTATTGTACTGGCGATAATTTTTATTTCATTTTTATAGAGGATTAAGTTAGTCGTGTAATTGGAGAGTTTCAATTAGTTACAATTTTCTAGAACATCATGAAGCTCCGTATCGCAGTATAATTAGCGGTGAAACGTATTAAATTCTACAAATACGAAGTCAGTTTATGCTTTTATAAAAATGATACCATTGAACGTACGAAAGGGAATGATGTATTTATGTATATCTACGTGTCTCTATTAACGTTTTATTCATAGGTTGCGTAGATTCGAGAAATGGAAGAGGGGATTGGATGTTCCATAAACTGGTAAGCCAGTATTCTTCCTAGTGGATTGAATGGTTCGAGGCCATTATGTAAATGGTAGTTTTATCTGCGGAAATGCGGTGCAGCGTCTTAAGATACGAATCCAACTAAGAAACCCTTGTTTTTCCCCTTCTCCCTTTGATAATATGCTAAGTTATGCGAAAACACGTTTGATGGACACCGCTCTCTTTATTCGCAACTTCTTTCACTTGTTTTTAGTGTCATTTGATTGCTGATAAATTAGAGTTTGTTTCATTTATTTCGTAAAAGAATAATTTTGTAGACGATCATCGTCACAAAAATTTGAGAGAAAGAGGAGTTAGGTGGGTCTACTCTATTTCTGAAAGTGAGGATTTTTAGGAAATTCTGTTCCATTTGCATTTTTAATTTTCGAAAATTTGGAAAATCGGGATTTCTAGGCAATTCCATTCCCATTTCAATTTTTAATGTTGACAAATTTGAGAAGAGGAATCCTAAGCAATTCTGTACTATTTCCAAGCATTAATTTTCAAAAATTTGAAGAACGGGGATTTTAAATTCCAATTTTTGGATTTCCAGACGATTCTTAGAAATTCCTGGGGAAGAACCGTATTAATCGAAATTTCCCAATTCTAACATTAATATTTCCCATCGATCATTTCGCAAGACACTTTCGAAAGGCGCGTTAATCGTCGATCGACGTTCATTATGCCGACGAGCAAGAAGGCACTCGAGCATTAATTGATCGGACCTGATTGCACAGGAAGTGAGTCGCCTCCGTGCAGTCCGTGCATCTAGGGCACACGCATTAAGCGTCATCCTCATGAAGGATGATTCGAAAGTGCGTTCTTGAACTATTAGATCGCAGACCAAATCTTTCCTGTCTCTTTCGTTATACAATTTTACAATATGTTCTAATGTTATTTTCATATGCTTATTAAAAATGTCTGCAATTTCTGGATGCATTTTCATGTACCATATTTCTGTAACTAAATTTAAAAATTATGAAAGAAAATTACACATTAATCAGCTGGAATGGTTATGGTAAAATTGTCAAGTGTAGAAATTTTCAGTTTCGATATTCAAGAGAGATTTTCAAAATTATAAAAGGAAATTACACAGTGACAAACTGAAAAGATTATGTCAGAATTGTGAAGGAAAGGGATTATTACTTCTTCATCCTAGTAAAAGTCACACGGAAAATATAAGCTGAACTGAACAAGTGTTACCGCATCCTCTGTGTTCACCGGATGTTGCTACGTCGAATTATCAGTTCAAACAGTTGTTTCAGAATTGTTTAGATAGGAAAAAAATTGTACTCATAGATAATAGTGTAAAAAGAAACATATTTCACAACAATTTATCCGTTAGATGCAGACTGAAGTTACAATGATGAAGATGTATGTACCTAATTGCATTCAACAAGAAGTATACAAGGATAAAAAAAAGATTTAATTTATAACTTGATATAAATTACCATTTCGTTTTTTTTTTTTTCATTTTTTTACGTTCTACTGCTTGTTTTCGATTGACGAGACAAGAAATCTCAAGGAATCATCGTCCTGGTGAATGCATCGAACGGTTTCCAACAATTTCCACTGCACGATCGATCGTACGAGACGACGAAGAGAGGCAATTAAGCGTTCGAGTGGCAGGAAATCGAGATCGAAATATTTGGCGAATATTCAGACGGTTTTTACGGTGATGTCGATCGATTTGGTAATTATAAAGGGAAGAGGGGATATAGGTATATTTCGTTTGACGAGTTAGTCGTGATCTAATTTTAAAATCGCCATTCTTACGTCAATTTTAATTGCTAATGAAATTATTGGAAGGAATTTCTCGAATTTCCTAGTTTGAATACTAATTGGTAGTATTTTCAGTTTCATATCGGTAGAAGGGTATCCACTTTCCATAATTAATTTCCGTATCTGCAATTGGGAAACCGAAGTCCGTGGGAATCCACTTGATTCAAAAATTTGAGGAAACTAAAAATTGATTAACAGATAAGTGAATATTGGAATAAATATTGATAGGAGAGATTAATAGAAAAGATTCTTCAGATGAATGATTAAAAAAGTAGACGTTTTGAAAATCTATCTTCTCGACACATTTATTCCAAATTAACATTGTAATATTAAAATTCAGTCACTTCGTTCTTTCTTTAACCATTTCGCGACGGCGGAACTAGGCATCGATACGCCATTAAAGGATAGGTCATCGTGCCATTAGTGCACACCATGAGTGTCTCGCGTTTTTCGAGCTCCCAGTGTGTCCGTGTAAAATCTTCGAGGATTTCGTTGGAACAGCAGAGGACTTAACCCTCGCCCGGCCAATGCCGGGTCACTTTTGACCCATGTCTTAAAATCAATCTCCACATCTCAAAAATGAAAATCTTAAATCACAGTTTTATGTGATATCACAGCTCTCCATAAACCTAGAAAGTCACCCCTTTGAACTATACGTTTCACATCTCCGAACTATGGAACGATGCTAAAACGTCGCGATCGCCAAACGCGGAATTCGTTCCGTTGACGGAAATGGAATAAAAGCGGCGGCGGTAAATTAAACCGGCTGGTTGCCAGCGAAACGTCAAAGAAACGGGAGCCAGTGCGTTCGTTTCGTTCGAATTCAGATATTCGTGAGAGACAACTGGGTCAATCTAGCGTCCTAGAACCGTGAGGACGCCGGAAGCCGACCCGCTGTTACCGGAAACCGCCCTGATACTTAACATTATACACGTTATACTATCGATTGACTGTCTTCTTTTCGTTTAATCGTGGATTTTCCACCAAATCGTGGATAAAAAAGAAGTATATCCATAAGCAAAATTTGTCGAAAAATGTTTTCCTCGATGAATGAAAAATTGAAAAAAGAAAAAGAAATTTTAAGAATTACTTAGCAATAATTATTAAAAATTGCAGGCCAGTTTAAAGCACTTTTTGTTAGTGACCTGGTACTGTTAATTATAAATTTGTAGAAACTTTGATCGAATTGGAAATCGGAAAGAAACTACGAAATTCTGAAAGTCATTATTTTCTCCCGAGACTGGATTTTCTTTCAAGTTTTAAAAATAATATTCACAATTCTGAATACTTTGTAATAATTTTTATTAGCGAATGATGATCTAGAAAATTTAATATTGATAGAATTGAACGAAAAGAAATATGAAACTTTTGAAATCATCATTCTTTGTTTTCCTGAAATTCTCTTTCAAGTTTTCAAAATAATATTCGTAATTTTGAATCTTTCGCCCCTTTTTCATATCATCCGTGATACTTTATCGGATGAAAACACCAGTTAGGAAGAGTCGATGACGTCTCTAGACTGAAAATAAAACTGAACACACGCTTCGTAACGTGTAGGTCGATACAGAGTGTGAATTTTTTCAAATCCACCCACGTTGTGACTATTTTCTTCATCCTCTCTGCTCTTCATTTCTCTGTCCAATGAAAAATAGTCAAAAAAATATCCATTTTCGAAATAATCTAAATTATTTCTTGTTTCCAATTTTTTTCTGTTTCTTCCAAATTATCTCTTCTTTCAACTTTCTTCGTTTGTCCATTTTTCAAGCTGTCTTTTGGCTATTTCTTAAATCTGGCAGCAAGATCGTTAATTGTAAATCCTCGAAACGGCGTTTCGGTGTGAATTCAGCAGCGGAAGAATTTCGTAGACGCATCCGACACGATCCAATTCGCTATTCTGAAAATATCCGCGTGGAACCAGGTCGGAATACACATTTGTAACTGTCATATGTAAAATAAGAAGCATTATTTGCAACTCGAATATCCTGTGATATAAATCGAATCGAAATATAATTTTGTAAAAATATGAAATAAATTTTCAAGTATAATATAATTAAAAAATCAAAAATGTAACATTTAAAGTTTTTATTGAACTGTAGTAAAAAAAGAACTAAAATTCGAAATAAATTTTTAAGCAATATGTTATCGAAATGTCTTTAACGTAACAATTATTTTAAATTAATGCAAAAACAGTCATTTGTTTTTTTTTTACTTAATATATAACATACTCGCGATACAAAGTCACAAACATTTTCTGCAATTAAATTTAATTCATTTTAAAGCAAGCTAAAACCAGGTCGAAACAAGCATTCATTCTTGTCATATACACATAAAATCACAATTTAATTTTAACATAATATACACAATTTAAGTTACTATATATCCCGTAATTAAACCGCAAAATATCTTCATTTTATTGCTTTTATTTTCTAACCCTTCGACAGTTTATCCCGAGTGAGACTCGGGCAGTGCTTTAAATAACGAACAGTTTAACCGAAGAGAGACTTTTAGGAAGAAAGTAAGAAAGGGACGAGGTATTATTATCAGAACTGTGACGTAGGGTACACTGTGCTTTAAAAATAATCACACACGACGTAATTATTAAAAAGATACGTGTAAAATATGAATTTTATTCACTCTAATTCGTAATTATATTAGAATTGATGTTGATATATCAACCAATTTAATAACTACTTTTTTTAAATAAGTAAATTATTTATTAATTAACGAATTCTATAGCGACGACATAATGGTCGAAAAAAAAAAAAAAAAAAAATTGTGGAATAAGAAGGGGCTTACATTTTTTTTTCTTAATCAAATTTAAAGATTCGTCTGAAATATTGATCTAAATTACAAAATTCGACACGAACTTATGGGATGACCTAATATATTTCAGAATGTACTGTTAAATTTTGGAAGAGAAATTTCAAGTATTGTGGGTTGTACGGCCCCGTTTATAGTCTTCGCGATGGATGCTCTCCATCATATTGCAAAACTATTTCGCAGTAAAATGCTTCTTTCAATATTCCCATAATTCAAAGCAAAATTCGATAGATTTCAATTTTCTAATCATAAGAAATCGCTAAAAATTATGTACAAAAATTACTCAGCCTTTTCAATATTAACAATATTATACAAATTATAATTCAAAACTATTTCGAAACAAATTATTTTCCATCAGGATTCCACAATTAATCATTTTCCTCCAATATAATTCCTCTTAAGCTTTAAAGAGACTGGTCGTACATACTACACTCCACCACCAGAGGGACAGACCCTTGACCATTCTCGCTGGTCCTCGTTAAAGGCTCCCGTTCGTATATATACAACTTCCAAGATTGAGTCTAATGTCTAAAGCACAGGTCTCCTAGGTAGCTTTACTTCAGTCCTAAAAAAAATAGAGCAATCAGCCTTTCTGTACGATGAAGATATATCTAGTGATATTCTAAAACTAATATATCAAGAACTATCGTTCGACGACTTGTTAGAAAGGTATCTTGATTCAAACACACAATATAGTAACGAAAGTTTCAATTCTTGTTTGGCATCTGGCATTGGGACATTTATTTGGCGGCAAAAAAATTTTGGAAATTGCTACTTACTGTGCACCTTGCACTTTTAACGAAGGCTTCCAAATTTTATTAAAAATAAGGGACAATATGGGTGTGAAAATTGGTCCAGAAGCAATCAGACACAGGTGCTCATCGTGAACCGCCGCAGTTCTGATGTCTCAATGGAGACTAGAACAGCTCGTCGAAACGAAAGACTAAAATTAGATGATAAATAGGAGGAAGCCGAAGATATCTCGTATAGAGCTGAGATCTGTTTTCACACATTTAGCACTCTTTCAGTGAAAAACTTTGAACGCGTTTTTCTCGAAACGTGATTTTTTCACCTGGCGTAGATAAAATCTCTAAAACTACAAGGCTGATTGCGCTGAAATTTTTACAGAATAATCCACATACCACTAGCTATCGTCCGTACCAAAATTAGATTTTTATGTCAAGTTTATCATACTTTTTTTTATCAAGCATCGTATGAAAGAAATGTGAAATTTTGGAGTTTGCACTTTAGGCATTCGCCATTTTGCCAATTTTCAACATTTATTTGGGAAAGGACGATAGCGACAAACATACCGAGTAAGAATCTTCTCGAGTTCTTTGTTTTGGTCCACCCTGAGATCTGAAATAATCTACGCCAGCGGGACACGATTTTTAAACACGGGTTTATTACAAGTGAAATGAAAACAAGTAACAGTTGATTAAAACTGTATAAAAAAAATTGTTACGTGTGACGAAAATGTAACTAGGGAAACTGCAAAAAAGATCATAACGATAGACGTAAGTACGTATTACTTAAAAAAAAAATCCGCGAGAGCTGTTGAATTTTACAGCGTTCACAGAGGAATGCCCCTTTAATACACAGATAAGTATTGTTTTCCTTCTCTATACTAATTTCGTAAAAGAAATATTAGATACGTCTAATAGAATTTTCAAAGTTAACAAAAAATCCATTTTAATAAATTTAATAATTTTCATTTAAACATAAATTCACTTAAACTTTAGATATCCAATTAAAATCTTCAGGTTAGGTGATTATGGAGACGGTTTAATTAATATCGAAACATTGTTACACCTTATTTCTGTTCGCGGCTCCGCTTTCCCCGATAAGGTCCATTGTAAATGCGAGTGAATGGCCAAAGACACCAAGAGTGTCCGTGGTAGTTGTTAAAAGTCTTTCGTAGGCTGGCGAAACTTGTCCCTTAGCACCGTCGAAGCGGCACATAATGCTTTAATGGACCACTGACAGCGTTCTTAATTACTGGCTCGACGAAAAAGTCAATAATAGTAACTGGTCTTCCGTGAGAGTGACCGACAACGGAACGTTGGATTACCACGAGCCTCCACTTTGGCTTAAAATGGGGGAAAAATGAATTTCACCTTTGAAGAAGATCAGATGAATTTTCGAGGATTTTAGTAAGCTTTAAAAATTATATTCGGTAATTCGAAGTCTCTATTTATTTTATGAAAAATTGAAGCTTGGAATTAGTACTTTTTATCGAGAAATTATTATAATTTTACAACAATTTTCTTTCGCA
>NW_017100254.1:1382052-1384713 GCF_001263275.1 Habropoda laboriosa
TGATATTTCAAGAAAAATTTTCATTTTAAATTCTTCAAATTTAAAATAAGATTTCCAGTGAATTTTTTTTTTTAATTGAATTCACAACTAAAATCTCAAAGCCTCGATATGATTGCAAACCCTTTTATACAAATATTATGAAATTATTTTCGGAACTACCGATTAATAGTTTTAAATTAACAATTTCCTTCTGAATGAATTAAAGTTTAAAGAAGATTTCGTCAAGAGGTGTTAAAATATTTTCACTCGTGGATTAATATCGACTTTAATAGCTTCGTTTGAAAATTGAATTACAAAGTCATATCAATCGATCATCGAGTGATCCATTCATCCGAAGGAAATTTTGGTTAAAGGAAATTTCCCAAGTTTCTTCCTGCAAGGGAACTGGTGAGAGGAGAAAAGTTGCGAGTAAAATTGATCGTGCCTTTTAAGAAGTTCGAACAGAACGAAGTTCAATATGCACGCGGAATGCTCGATTCAGCCTTGGCTAGTCATCCGTCACGTTGTAAAAGGGAGATCTCTATTTGGATGAGAATGTGTTAATTTCAGACTGTCGTCGATTTCCTCTGCTAGAAATAGCATCTGACTAGTTCGTTTAACAGTGAAAAAATTATCGAAAGGATCAATTCATGAGAGTTTTAATACTCAATAATGAGAGTTTCTGTTCCCATTTAATAAAAAAAATTCCTCAATTTTTCTGAGACCTTCGTCAGATTTTTTAAAAGAATTTTATCTGTATTCTTATGTAAAAAATTTTCCAATCTTATTATTCGACGTTCAGTTACACTTGGTACTGGACTTCCAAGTTATTGGACACTTATAATTAGTATAAAATTGACACGTTGATTGCCACTCCAATTTCACGTGACTTTCTATTCATGCCGCGTGGGCCACCGATGGTCCACGTTATTTATCAATAGCAGTAATGTGGGTCATCGATGGCCCACGGTATGATAATTTTTCTATACATAATAACTATATACCAGTTAAATGATATTATGAAAGATTTCACGATAACGTTTCTTTTTATACAAAATTACCAAACGGTTTGAGCGGGAAGTCCAACGTGGCTCACCGATGATCCACGCGGCACTGAACATGTTAAGATTGAAATTTTAGTCGTAAATTTTAGAAAAACTTTCTGCCTTTTATATATGTAAGAAGTATTATATAAAGAGAATACACCACGACTTTTAAAAGAACCGACCATACCGAATATCACAGAAATATGTACCAAAAATTTCGAACTGAAGGAGAAACGGTACGTTGTTTGCGTTCTGGCTTTAGTGATGTCGATGTAAGATACATTTTCCGTCCTTGTTGGGGGCAGATTTATCGGCCGACCAACACTGTACGAAGGTTTCGGTGCAGGTTCAGCTGCCTTTTTCTTCAGGTAATTTAGCCTCACCGGGCATTGCCTGTAGCTGGCCACGTGCTGGTGGCCGCAGTTTGCGCACTTTATTGGGGTGTTCGTGCGATCGCATTGTTTGCTTGCATGCTGTTTTCCGCACCTAACGCACTTTTCTTTTAATAAATTGCAGTGTGCGCTCGAGTGTCCGAACATCTGGCAACGGTAACATTGCGTGTCTTGTGTTTTCGCCGTGTATTTTTTGAAGGTACATTTATGGTTAGAAGACGACGGGTAAGCTGCGGAGGTAGCCTAACGCAGTGTCCGGGCGGGTTAGTAGGATGAACAGAGGAAACGGCGTCTTATTACCATCTGGGCTGCTTCTGGGTATCTGATGGATGGTGACACTCGTATTAAGTTTGCTTTCGAAGTCGTTTTTTAATTTCTTCGGTTGTAGAGTTGTACGGGAGGCCTCTGATGATGAGCTTTCCTCTTTTGGTCAGCTTTATACCCAAATGTGTGGAATTTCGTGTTTTTCGCCTTCAACATTTGGAGGAATTTACTGGTGGTGCAATTTTGTTTGAACAAAATTTGTTTCTGTGCTTATCAGGAAGAAGTTGTTCCTGATTTTTTTAAATTCTTGAATGAAAGCAGTGATATCTACTGGAGTGCCGTTTAGAACAATCGGGGGTGAGCTTTCCCTCCTTTCGGGTTGGGGGGCTGGTGCGTTTCGCAGTAGTGCAAACGCGTTTGCTGTGGAAATGTTTGGGATAGCCGTGTCTGTCTCCTCCATAGCTGCTTTAATAGATTCTGAAGTAGGAATACTTGTACTTCTGCTTTATTGGCGACTGTAGGTTGCTCCTCCATTTTGTTGGGCAGAGAGGCCCACCGCATCTTTGACAGTCCAATAAAATTAGGAATTACGATGAAAAAATTTTAAATTTTACACGTATCTTTTTAATAGTTATGCCATGTGTGATCATAGTTACGATAATAATATCTTCCTGACTTTGTTTCGTTGGAGTCTGTCTTGAGTTAAAACGTTAGATTTGCCCGAGTCTCGCACGGGATAAACTGTCGAAGGGTTACTGTCACGTGCTTGGTCACTTGTACGAGTTTCCGTAAGGCGTTTAAGTGAAACTACATCACCTCGGTATTTGTGATTATTCGCGGAAACGTGTGCGTCTAACGCGTTGGTAATCTGTAAAGGGCGTGACTGTCGGCAGCCGTTTTTCGGTCAAAGAAAACTCAGGTCTATTTTACAAGCGTTTAGGAGACGTCCAAACTCTTCGGAGGTCTGCACAAGACTGGTC
>NW_017100254.1:1384755-1390835 GCF_001263275.1 Habropoda laboriosa
GTTTGAACCTTACCTGATTATTTTTTTTTGTAAAAGAATCCATCTCTTGATTTCCCAACGTTAAAGAAATAGCGTTTCAATTAACCACAGAATAAGGATATATTTTTAAAGTTAGAATTACTAAAATTATTCATGAAAATTCAAGAGAATTCTTTGAGAAATAGAAATTAACACAAAATAGCTGCTCTTACATTCCACTCTTCGGTATCCCGATGTCAATCGCGACTTAACGAAGCCGACATTGTTACAATCGCTGAATGAACGCGTTTTTTATTTGCAACCGGTGATGGTTGCGCAACTTTAGCTTGAAGAGAGAGCGAAAGTGCATCGTGGAACGAGTTTGAGAACATTGAAAAGTCCATATTGAAAGCTGCTGCACGTCGTGATCGTGGGTGCCAAGATAAAGGCGCGTTTTCAAGCCTGTTCACTTTTCACTCGATAACGAAACAACTAGCTGAACATAGGCACCGTTTGGTTCCCTTGAAACCTGTTATATCTCCGAATAATTAATAAGTCGCGAATTCCCGGCAGGCTTGTGTTCTGTACACGAGAAAATTCGGGCCAACTAATCGAGTGTTTGCCGTTTGATACCTAAGTGGCGTCACGTTGCGCAAATGGAAATTACACCTTCTTGGTTGATTTTCAGAATTTTTTTTGCAATAGAATACATTTCGTTCAATTAATTTTCAAATTTATTTACGAATTGAAGAAAAAAATGATAAAATATATTTCTCTCTCTCTCTCTTCTTTTCATAAGTGGAAAAGCTAAAATAAAAACACTAAGGAAAGTAAAAGAGAACCGGAGGAAATGGAAAAAGGAATCAGAAAATTAGGTAAAGGGAATAGTAACAATGTAAAATTAGACGACAATGATATATTTTTATCACATTGAATGCCTTGGGAATGATTTTTTCAGATATTTCTAATAATTATTGGTTTCTTATGCTAATGTTAAAAATTGTAACGAATCGTGATAGCAATTCTTTTACGGAAAAGTTCTGTTTATAGAATGTTACGATAGTGTTTAAGTAGATTGTTCTGCGAGTAAAGTTGGAAGACTTAGAAAACCGTTCTTGCATAAGCTAAAGATTTATTGAGGCGTGTTTAGCGTAGTTGTATAGGATTGGAAGTGTTTAAGGTAATAGTACGTTTTTCGAGAATTTACTCGGCTCACCTGGCGAAAGGCTTTAGGTTGTAATAGTGTATTTTTGCAATAAAAATTCGTTATTATTTTTTCCCATAAACTCTGCATCTTCGTGGTACGATGATTCGTGTAACTGCATTCGATCGATCTAATAAATGAATGTAATACGTAAACATGTAACAGAGAGTTCTCAGATGCACAAAATAAAAACTGAAAATAAAATGTTAAAAGAGAATGTTGGACATAAAAAATTCGAAGCGAGGACTTGACGCAGAAACGTAATATAAAATCTTTAATGTAGGAAATTAAGATACGAAGTTATACAATAGAAATTTAAAATAAAAGCTTCTGAAATAAAAATTCTAGACAAACTGCGAAAAAAAAAAAAAAAATACATAAGCTGGCTAGTGTTTGAAGTTACTGAAGAAACATAATAGCACATTCGCGGAGCTCGTAAAGCCAGGAATAACGATGCCGCGGCAAATAACCGGAAATCGGGGAGGGAACGCGCCTCAACAAAGAACGATGACGCGACGCAAGCGAAACGAGTTAATCCACCGGTGTGCACGATCGAAGGATAATTCTTTCGCGGGCTTGAATCGAGATGAGTCAACGTTTAAACCAACCAACTCCACTGCTGATGCACAATCCCTCCACAATCTCTGTTTCATCCCCTCTTCTGTTTTCTCTTTTCTGTCTCTCCTCTCTCCTGTATTCTCTTTTCCGTCTCTCCTCTCTCCTGTTTTCTCTTTTCCGTCTCTCCTCTCTCCTGTTTTCTCTTTTCCGTCTCTCCTCTCTCCTGTTTTCTCTTTTCCGTCTCTCCTCTCTCCTGTATTCTCTTTTCCGTCTCTCCCCTCTCCTGTTTTCTCTTTTGTGTCTCTCCTCTCTCCTGTATTCTCTTTTCCGTCTCTCCTCTCTCCTGTTTTCTCTTTTCCGTCTCTCCTCTCTCCTGTTTTCTCTTTTGTGTCTCTCCTCTCTCCTGTTTTCTCTTTTCCGTCACTCCCCTCTCCTGTTTTCTCTTTTGTGTCTCTCTTCTCTCCTGTTTTCTCTTTTCTGTCTCTCCCCTCTCCTGTTTTCTCTTTTCTGTCTCTCCCCTCTTCTGTTTTCTCTTTTCTGTCTCTCCTCTCTCCTGTATTCTCTTTTCCGTCTCTCCCCTCTCCTGTTTTCTCTTTTGTGTCTCTCTTCTCTCCTGTTTTCTCTTTTCTGTCTCTCCCCTCTCCTGTATTCTCTTTTCCGTCTCTCCTCTCTCCTGTTTTCTCTTTTCTGTCTCTCCTCTCTCCTGTTTTCTCTTTTCCGTCTCTCCCCTCTCCTGTTTTCTCTTTTGTGTCTCTCCTCTCTCCTGTATTCTCTTTTCTGTCTCTCCTCCCTTTTCTCTCTTCTTTCCTCCTTTCTTTTTCTGTCTTCTCTCCTCTCTTTGTTCTATTCTCTCTCTTTTCTCTCTTCTTTCTCTTCTCTCTGTTTATTCACTTTTCTTTGGCTGGCCTGAAATTTTGCGTTGCATGCATACAGACAGAATGCAGAGGCAAGCAAGTTGCTCCTCCTCGATTAATCTAATTAAGGTGCCGCGCCGCCGCGAGTGAGCCACGAGTAGAAAGACCCTTTGACAAGTTAGAAACGGTGGATTCGATTGCCACGCGGCCGAAATATCAGACGGGAAATGAACGAGAACGAAACCGGGTCAGGATTTACCGCAACGACGAACGTTTGTTTGATAAACTTCGCGAATTTCACGATTCCTCTTTCTTTCTTTCGCTTTGAAGAGGAAATGAAGAGATGAAAAAACGTGCCGAGTTCAGTTGAAACGATTTGGAATCTTTCTGCAAAGCAGAATCGATCTTCCGTTATTCCAACTACGAAACAAAGTATGCAAAATAGTTTCTACACACTTGCTGATAACATTATTTTCACCTACTTGATCCTCTTATTTGGAATGAAACATTCGGTAGGAAAATTTACAGATAATTTTACAATGATATAATTAAACAAAGTACCCAAAGTTTTTATCAATAATAGAAATAAATTTCTCAACTTTGTAAATTGGCTAAGCTTTCCTGACTGTTTACGTTAACTTTAATAATTCTACTAAAAGTTGTAATTATTTAAAAAAAAAAAAAGAATTCGTCCTTTGATATATTTTCTAATTCTCTTCTTTTATCATTAAGAGAAAATTGTAGAATACTGTATGAAGAAGGAATAATGCAACATGCTGGATTGTAATGAGAGCGACGTGGAGAGCTTGGCTATACGAGCAAGATCCTTAATGCGGAATAACCGAGCGTAGAAGGAATCTGCAGCTTGTTCAGCAATGATTAAACGCTGAGAGAATCAGCTTACTCCTGACGTCGCGTCATGCTACGGAGAATATAACGTGCTCCCGAGATACACCGTAATCCTTGAGTAACGTTGAAACTCCGTGGAAGGTCTCTATATTGAAGTCACTTTCAATTCTAAGCATTGTGAGGACTTCTGGTTAGATCTTGTTTATCATTTAATTGAAGAAACTACTCTCTATGCAGTGACAATATTCTGGCGAACTATTGGAAATCTATCTTTCATTGTCGTCTCGATGAAACATTTCACAATCAGATCATTTCTAATTGTATACTTGTAATTGCACATTTTAATTTCTTACCGATCGAAAATTCTTGTAATTTTCTAAACAAAAAAGAAAACCTTAAGATTTCAAAATTAATGTATTTACCGTAGAAGATAGTGACCCAATTTCTGAATCGATTTTCTTGGAGATGATTTTTCCTTTCCATAGAGAAATTTCGTTTCATTTGTTCTCGAGGAAAATCAGATTTTATTGAGTCATGCTATTCTCGAATAGCAGGACGCTTATAATTCTCCGTGTTTTCGTGTCACAGTAATAAAGCGAGAAACGCACGGATTTCCGTGGATATAAAGCAACGAGCTACTGGACCGTGGTAAATCCGGTCGGTGCATTCGAAATGCCCCGACGAAAGCTCGGAATACAGTGGAAAAATTACTTTCGGTTCAGGGCTCGCTCCTTACGAAAAATCTTCCCTCCGGAGAGAGATACCCGGCTGTAATCTACATGGCCATCTGATTTCTCCAGCTACTTTACTTACTATTCACTTTCTTTTCTGGACGTTTGAGCGCAAAGGGAGATATAAGAATTGAAATTCGCCCAGTGTCTTCTTTCAGAGGAGCGGGGATCTTTAGAAGACAATTCTGAATGTGAAATGCGTTACGATCTTTAAGCAAATTGGAATAGGAAAGAAGAAAGAGTATTAGTACCCTGGAATTGCGATGCCTACGAGTTCAGTTCTTTGAAGTTACGAATCCTAGAATTATAATGCTCGAAATGACAATTCACGAAATCTCGATGGTTTGGAATTGCTCGCCCCCCTCCCCGGAATTTCAACACTCGGAATTACGCAATTCCCGAAAATTTCAGCGCCTTGCAATCGCAATTCCCGAAAGCAACGTTGGAATCGAAACCCCCGAAACTTCGCTGCTTTGGAATTGCGCGTTCTTGGGGATTTTATTGCCCGCAGTATCTCAGAAATTCGGTACTTGGAATTGTGCCTCTCCGGGAATTTTAGTGTTCGATAGTGCAAGATTTGTAATCGTAATTCTTGAAATTTTAGTGCTGAGAACCGCAGTCGCCCGAATTTCAATACTTGGAATTGCAACGCAGAAGATTCAAGTGCTTTGAAATTACAATGCTTTGCAATTGCGATAGAATTCGAACTCCTTCTGTTTCGAATTTCATTGAATTCGGCTATCTTTTAATCGTGATACCTTTTTAACCGGAACATCCTTCGATTTAAACACCTTTTAAGCCGAACCCCTTTACCGCGCCCTTATCACACTTTTTTCCCGAGCCTCGAGCGAAAGAAAAGAGGTTTCAGCGGCAGGTTTCTTGATACGTTTCTATTGTTCTCGTTTCAGAGAAGTGGGTGTTGCGTGAATTAACAAGAAGAGGGTGCAAGGTTGAGCGACGGTGCTCGACTCGAATATTCCTGTAGTGGTTCATCGATTGCGTCTTCCTGGCTTTCCTGACGGTGAGTTTTCCCCCTCAATTTTTCACCAGGTCGTCCCACCTCCCATTAAATTTCCAGTATGCACCCCTTTCTTACCCTTTTTCCCCCTTTCTTAGAATTTATTCCCCGCTAGTAAGAAGTCAATCATTTCCATTGGGAAAGAAGTTATGAAACATTAATTTTCCTGTAAATTGAAATTTTTTTAATATTTCTCTGGACAGTTCTAACGTAATTGATTTTCACGGAACAAATTATAATATCAATTCTCATAAATACCCACAAAACCCTCGAATAATTCACAAATTTTACTTGACAATCTCTGCTACGAAAAAATCCTAAAATTACCCTCATAAATTCACATAAAACGCCTCAAACGAGAGCCACATATTTCAACATTAATGTTCCAACACAAATAATCCAAACGTTACTCTTGATACGTACCCATGAAACATATCAGCAACCCACAAATTTAGTCATCAAAATCCTTGTCCAAGTATATCTGAAAATTAATCCTCGTAAATCCATCGAAAGCACTCTATAAACGAGTCATAAAATCTTTGTCATTAATCACCACTCAACCTCCACGATGTTAATCGTTATATCAGGCCAAACAATACCTCCACACGATTAAGAAAACAAACCAGGAAGAAAGGTACAATTTTTCTGAAAAAGAAAAACATTTCAAATGAACGAGCAACATATCCCCTTCCACTTTTTGTTCCTCCTGTATTCCGGGCACAAATTCCGGGCAACGTCAATATTTGCAGGAAAAAGAGTGGCGAGTGGCCGTGTCACAATGAACTCTTTCTCTTTCTCTCTGAGAATTGTCGTCGTCGTCATCGTGGCGCTTGGGTATTTATGTTAATTAGAGGCGAGGACGCCGGTTGAACAAGGCGAAACACGGCCTCGAGGCCCTCGAAGATGCA
>NW_017100254.1:1390870-1412370 GCF_001263275.1 Habropoda laboriosa
GTCGAGTCTCTCTCTCTCTGTCTCTTTGTCTCTCTGCCTCGCTCTGTCTCGTTCGGAAGGCACGCGTGAAGCGTGCTCGAAGCTCTAACGAAGCGGAATTAACGACAGAGAACTATCGGCTTTTCGCAACTTTCACGTATCCTTTTTACGGGCCTGGTGAACCCCTGCTGGCTATACCAGTCGGACGATGCCTCGTTTAATCGAGTTACACAGGTTACAGCAGCTTTTACAACGGCGAAACGGGGGCTGCGTGTCTTGGACAGACTGTGAAACGAAGGCGGAGAGGGAAATGGAGATTTCTTTTCGGAGTTTAACTGACTTTTTCAGGGACGCTTCTTTTTTTTTTTTTAATTCAGAAAAAGTTGAGCTAATTTTTTGGTATACGAGGGTCGTGCAATATTCAAAGAGACAAAGATTATTGTTATAACTATTTTAGTATAAAAAAAGAAAAAATTGAAAAATGTTTCAAGTTAGGAAAAATTTATAGTCCACATCTTGTCCCACCAGATTTCTTTTTCTTCAAAAAGGGGGTTGAATGATTTATTTTTCATTCAAGGGATGAACAAGTGTTGTGGAAGTTCGTGTGACGTTGGTTGGATCAAAGTAATTGGATATTTTTCGAAGTACGGAAGAAATTGAATAATTTTTGTGAATTTAAGAATAAGACGATTTCATATTTTCTATCATTTTAGGAAGTGAAAGGTAATTGAAGGGTTGAAAGTTGAAAGTGGGGAAGATTAAATGATTCTGTAAGTATTTCATGGGGAGAAAAAGTGTGAAGATTGGCGTGAAATTAAATCGGAAAAAGTACAGTTAAATATTTGCTGTCATTTTGATAAATGATGGCTAGTTGAAGCAGAAAGAAAACTGTTCAACGAAAATAGAAAAAAAAAGGGGGAAAAATGCGAAACTTTCTAGATAAAATTAGAATTGAAAAGGGTAATTCGATATCTGTAGCGAATTTATAAAATAAAAAAGAAATTTGTATAATTGGAACAAAAATAAAAAATTCATTGAAAATCTTCCGAAAACTTAAACAACCAGGTTCCATTATTCTCCCGAAATTCCTGATGCATGTATCGTTTCACTTCGTTACGAAGATTGATAAGAACAAAAGAAGAGAAACGGGTCTATCCGCATTTTTCTCATCTTTTCACTCTTTTCTCGGAGTTGTAACTCATCTCAGTGGAAAAACGATAACAGCGCAATATCTTCGCGTAAAAATTACTTCCGCGAGCACTTAGTAAGTGCAATTTATTTCAGTGACACGGGCAAATAAAAAAGAACGGAGAGAGAGAGAGAGAGAGAGAGAAGAAAATGTCAGGTGGCCGGGCTAAGCGAATAAGTCGGTCACGCCTGTAATGCGAATAGTAATTCAATTTCCGTGGCGTAATAGAAATTGCTTTGAGGATTATATGATTTTGCCAGATTTAACAGCCCCGCCAGACTTTCTCCTTCTACTCGCGAAATTTTCGATCGTCCTATCGATTCCATTGAGGAAAATGAAATGAAGAAATTTGTGAAAATATTTCAGAAAATTCTGTTACACTGACTTACGATTTTTTTGTTCTACTGGTACTGTGCATGTAAACGCAAGCTATTTATTATTTTAATACTGTGTGAAATAAGGAGAGCTAACGTACAATGTATATTTATTTTAATTAACAATTTGTTCATTCTCGGTGTTGTAAATTAAAATTAACATTATAATTATTACATAGTTCAACCAGACTGTTAATCATAAGAATCACGTCCAAGCTTGGATATTTCCATGAAAATGGAACCTCAAACTTTCTCGACCCTGGGTCAAATCGATATTAGACAATCCTTCTCCTTTTACCTCTTTTTGTTTTTATATTAATAACAGAACAGAATCAAAGGCTGTCGAACAAAGAAATCGATCGATCAGACAATTCGCTAATACAGCATGAAATTCATCGATTAGAATAGCTTTCGAAATTTGAAGCATAGAGAAATTGACTAGCTTAAATTTTTTTGAATTTTCCCAATTTTGACACAGAAGCACAGAATTTGCGCTAAATTTTTCATAAATGAATTATATTTAATAAATATTATTTGACGGAGTTGGAGAAACTCGGGTTTTGTGATATATCGACCGAATTTTTATTCGAAAAATATTTCCAAGCTCTGTCGTTTGGTATTTTCTCATTCACAGAGAAGCAAGATAGAGAGGGGTGAGTTGAATGGAATTACGGAATCCGTGCATCTTCTTTCATAAGGGACGTTTCTACGTCCTCTTTCTCTATTGGCTGCCTCGAGAAAGCAACGTGTGCATGTGTAAGTGCGTCGAATGTATCGACGGATTTTCACGTTTCATATTGCGCTTTTCAACGCCGTGGAAATTCACCCCAGTTGAGCAGAAAACGAACGATAAACGAGAAATCACTCCTCCAAGAAAATGCTTTTTTCCATGCTTGCTATTTCACCCGTGACGTTTCTTAACCCTACTGCGGTCTTTGGGTCTTTTACGACCCATTGCCTTCTTATTTTTTTAAATAACTTTTGCTCTTATCAGGTTTACGTTCCCTTAAAACATTGTATTAAAAGTTTATCGTCCATGTTTATACGGCGTACTGGTAATAAAAGTCGAATAGAAGAACGCACTTAGAATCGCGTTCCTTTTTAGATCATTTCCACGCACTTTTGTGTCGTTCGATCAACTGTGTCCTGTGATCCAATTTGTTTCATCATTATCTTCTACTTCTAAATTAAAATTGTCCTTTATTAGACCTTGTTCTATTCAATTACAATTCGTTCAGTGTGTTAATACGTTCGTATCAACGAAATCGCGAAACTGTAGAGGCAAGGACGATTAAAAATGAACGTCAGTCTGAGCTTGTGGTGGTGGCGGCCCTCTAAGAAGGAGAGAAAAGAATGGCGTCGACTGTGAGAGCGACGAAGGGGGGTAGATTCTCGGGGTAAAAAGCGGTGGAGACTGCTCTATTGTGCGAAACTGTGTCACAGGGACGTAAGGCAAGAGAGCAAAGTGGAGAGATTCTCTCTCACTCTTTCTCATTCGTTCTATTTCTCTTTTTCTCTCTGTCTCTCCTTTCCCTCCCTCTCTTTCATTTATTCTATTTTCACTCTCTCTCTCTCTCTCTTTCTCATTCACTCACTCTCTCTCTCACTCACTTACTCACTCACTCTCTCACTTACTCCCTCACTCACTCGTTCTATTTCTCTTTTCCTCTCTGTCTCTCCTTTCCCTCCCTCTCTTTCATTTATTCTATTTTCACTCTTTCTCTTTCTCTCTCTCTCTCTCTCTCTCTCTCTCTCTCATTCACTCACTCTCTCTCTCACTCTCTCACTTACTCACTCACTCGCTCTATTTCTCTTTTTCTCTCTGTCTCTCCCTTCCTTCCCTCTCTTTCATTTATTCTATTTTCACACTCTCTCTCTCTCTCTCACTCACTTACTCACTCACTCTCTCACTTACTCCCTCAGTCACTCCCTCACTCACTCGTTCTATTTCTCTTTTTACCTCTGTCTCTCCCTTCCCTCCCTCTCTTTCATTTATTCTATTTTCACTCTTTCTCTCTCTCTCTGTCTCTTTCATTTATTCTATTTTCACTCCCTCTCTCTCTCTCTCTCATTCACTCACTCTCTCTCTCACTCACTTACTCACTCACTCTCTCACTCTCTCACTTACTCCCTCAGTCACTCCCTCACTCACTCGTTCTATTTCTCTTTTTACCTCTGCCTCTCCCTTCCCTCCCTCTCTTTCATTTATTCTATTTTCACTCTTTCTCTCTCTCTCTGTCTCACTCTCTCTCTCTCTCTCTCTCTCTCTCTTTCTGGTCGTCCGTTTTTCATCTACGAATGATTTCTACGTCACGTATAATTGTGCACGAAACACTTCCGGACGAGTTGGGGAAGGGGGATAGGGGTTGGTTGGAAGGATTTCCACGGCCTCGTGGAAAATCGGTATTACTCTGATACACCACTACGAGATTTCGTCTCTCTTTGCTTCTTTATAGTGAAAACACGATGCTGCTGCGGAGATAGGATTCCTCTTTTTTTTCTTCTTCCGCGAATTGTTTTTTTTTTCTCCCTTTCGTGTGGCCTGGTTACTCGTTGCGCTGTGTTCCCGTTTGTCAACTGTCGTCCTGATTTTTTCACTCCTCTTTGGTAGGTTTTTTTTTTTAATTTTTCAGAGGCTATTTGGAATTTTTGTTTGAGGATTTCTTTTTTTTTTCTCTCTCGCTTTTCTTTTGAAGGAGGAAGGGAGAGTGTGTTTTTGGTGGTTGAATTTTTGCAATGTGGGAGAATCGGGTTTGAAATGGAAGAGAGAGTTTTGCTGGTGAATATTCATGCTCTGTTTGGAGGAACATTTTTTCCATGGAGGTGTCGCAGGATCAGCGAACAGATGAGATTGAATGATTTATACTGTCGTTGAACAAAGTTTAACCCTTTAATTTATTCTTTTTTCTGTTTCAATATTAATCTTTGTTATTGATAACACTATTTTTGTCACGTTTTGACTATAATCTATTCTACGAAACTGATTTCTTCTGATAAAGTAAGAAATTAATTGCAGGGTGCTTAAAAAGAGAAACGAAACTGATAAAACGATATACTATATTTACAAATATATCTTATCTTCAAAAAGAAATATGTATATATACACATACAAGTTCTTTATATAAGTGTTATCCTTTTTTTAAACACCTTGTATCAACACATTCTCAATCTGCGGTTTCCATTTCAATCTGTGGTTTCCGACCAATTTTAACAACGTTTTGTTCTTTCTCGTTGGGCGACAATTAATGTTTCAGGTTATAATTCCGCTGCAGACCCAGCGAATTATATTTTTCATATCTGCACGCGGTTGTTCGTGTCGTTTCCATTAGCCGTTCCTCGACAGAAAAGTCCCAGAAGAAAAAATCCAATGGTGTCAGGTCAGGTCAGGTCAGGTCGCTGTTCTATTACACTCTTAGCTTTAAAAAAAAAAAAGAAAATTGCTCAATAAAGAAGAAGAAAAAGATGAGTGGACCTTGAAAGCTGAACAACGAACCAGGGTCTAAAAAAAAAAAAGAAGAAGAGAAAAAACATTACGCGTGCATCCCTTATTAAGTCATCCCTACTCGAGGACCTTTTTGTTTGTGTTGTTTCTAATTATCGAGATATCGATCTGTGACGAGTTACGTAATTCGTCTTATCTTTCAATTAAAATAAACAGTGAATGTTTTTTTTTTTTTGTAAAAATTAATTTTCTTTCCATTTGAGTCGTGAAAATTCCGAGTGTCGGCATTTTGGTTTTGATTTTTAATGGGGATATTGTAATATTTTTTTACTTTAATTATTGCTAAATTTACATTGTAAAGTGCTTAGGGGAAGCAAAAAGAATTCCGATAATTACACGTTGCCAGTAATGAACCGAAACGTCGAGTTTCTGCGGTCTCACGAGAGAAGATCTCGCGATGGAGGGCGAAAAAATAGCGGGCAGAGTCTCGAACAGGCGATAAATTTAGCCAGAAGTTGGGCTCGTGGGAGATAAGTCGTCGAACTGAAGGTGGAGCTTTTTAAACTTCGGAAATCATTCTTTCTTTCGATCTGCTGATTGTTTTCCACTACTTTGGTACACTCACGAAGTCATTCTGACATTAAAAATTCTTCAAATTGCCATAATCGTGAAATTTCATTCGTCGTACAGAATAAAAAAATTAAAATGATTTTATGCCATTAAATTCCAAATTGGTTTTATCTACATCAAAAACAAAAAAATGTAAAAAGTTCAGTGCAAAGAAAGATGAAGTAACCAATAGATTTCACGTGTGATTTCGCTGTTGAATCGTCAGATGTGTATCACACTGTTGTGTGATATTTTTTCATCACGTTTCACCCAGTGAAAAAAATACAATAGATTGGCCGGGCAATTAGCGTGCCGCCTTTCCTTGGCATTATTCTCGAAACCAATTAACGGTCCGTTGATTCGGGAACCGCGTTATTATGAGCTTGAAAAGGCCGATGAAGCGCCGAGTGCCGGCCCCGATACTCTCGATCACGTGAAAATTGCCAGCTTCCCTCCTCCTCTCCCTCTGGACTAGCTATTATTGCTGCAAAAAGTGGAATACTTAAATACTGAATCTCCTCTAAAAATTACTCTTTCGATATCAGCTTTCAAAAGTATTTCAGTTATTAGATACAACGTATTGGATGTAGTAATACTTTGAGAGCTAAAAATTTGGGAAAAAGTGACTTAATTAACTTAATAATGTAAATCAGTGATGTGAGTTGAAATTAGGATTCAGTATTGTGATTTACAGTTGGTATTTCAGGTTGAAAATTTTATTACTGTACTGTGGGATTTGAAGATTAGCGAAGAAAGGACTCAATTAACTTAATAGTGTAATTCAGTGACGTGAGTTTAAATTTGGGCTGGATATTCTGAGTTGAAGTTAGAATTTGAGATAGAACTTCGATGCTGTAATTTGATATTCAATTTCAGCAGTGTAATTCACTAATGTAAGTCACTTGTGAGTTGAATCATACATTAGTAAGTCAGTGTTAAAATTCAGGGTTGCGATATAGTATTGGGAGCTCTTATTGTGGGTCAATACAGTCACACAGTGTTGGAATTTGATACCAGAGCTTCGTATAAGGTTTCGCTAATGTGATTCAATGTTGTGAATCACTGTTGCAACTTGCTACTAGAATTCACTCAGTCTTTAGGGTGTAAGTCATTACTGTAACTTGATACTGTAATTCTATACGTACAGTTCAACGTTGTAATCGATACTGTTGCTCAATAATACGACTTATTTTTCGTATAATAACCTCACATTGTACTTCTCTACTTTAACTCAATACACAAACTCACCGTAGTAACTTAATTTCATAATTGAACATTTCAACTTAATATATCTATGAACTTCGTATTAACAAACACAATATTGTGACTAATTTATCACAGCTCTAAGTACCAAACTCAACAATACTCAACCCACTCAATATCATAACTTAACAATTCTCTTTTCAAACCTCTCTCTCTCTCCTTCCTCTCGTATTTCATTTTTTTCTTTTCACGCCTTTCTACGACAATCTACTCATCAACGACGTAATACCATTTCCTCCACTTAATTACTGTCCACGAACTATCATTTCAACGAAACTCACGCGACATCCTAGTCGCGCTGTTTAACTCGTGAAAAATGAAACGCCTGGAGTGTGATTGATGCTTCAATTTCAGCGTTGGGGGAAAAAACCTCTGTTTTCCATCGAGTAATCGATCAGCTGTCGAAAATGCATTTTCAATCCCCTTGACCGACATTTTCGAATTTCTACCCACTTTTTCTCTTCCCTCGATTTCCCGGAAACGGATGCTCGATTCGATGCGTCCTCGAAGTGTGTCCAGCCGGCAGCGTCACTTTCGTCACTCGACTCTGATGAACTCTGATCAACCTTCATCGGCTTTAATTAAACGCATCAGTGTCAAGATGTCCGCCGGAGACAATTGCGGCCTTTAAATGCACAGGCACGCGATGTCCAAGTCTCTTTCATCGAGGAAAAAAACCACTTCACACGATGCTTGTCTACGAAATTGATCGATTTTTCACCACAAAGTAGTTCTCTCTTCGATAGAGAAAAAAATTTCTTTTCTTTTTGATTTTCAATGAAAGATTCGGGAATACTTTGATTCAATAATTTACTATTTAATTTAATTTTATTGATTATTTCATTCAAGAATATTTACGTTATTAAGTTTTCTTTTTATGTAAAGTTTCTGTCGACTGATAATTGAGAATAATTGTTACAAATCTCCTTTACAGAGATTCAACGAATATTTTGCCGAATCCACGATTGAAGAGATTGCATTTAATTAACTCACATTGTATTACCACGTTTTCACTGTGAAATCAAAGATTCACTGGTGGAAAGAACGGTTTTACGTGCACTGTTTATCTGTGATCTTTTAATTAACATTTCCAGTCGCCTTCCAGGCAATTAATGTAACATTTTAATGGTACAGGCATTAGTTTAATTAATTTCTTTGTTTTCCAGTTGTTGAACAAATTTTGTGTTATCTAGATATTTTCAATGAAATTTTGGTGAATTTTAGTGATTGAAGTTTCTATCGAGGTGAACGTGGAAAGAGAGTGGCTTCTAATTAGATTGTTAATTTAAAATGTGATTGATAATCGTCTCGTTGATAAGGGAAGTTTTAAATATCACAGGGTATATGCTCTTCAGAGGCCATGCACGGTACCACATTAACCTCTGACCTAAACTCTGGTCTTATAATTGTTTCGATGGTTGCAAGGTTTCGAGTTTGCCATTGAAGCGGGGAATATTAAAACTTTTTAACATTTAGAGTTTCCAATTGTACAAAGTAAATTGGAATTTCAATTTGTCTTTTATTCCAGAATTAAAATTCTTCTCCTACTCTAGATTTTCAGTGCCGCCTTTTTGGCCGCCGACGAGGACGGATGTGTTCTGCAGGACGGTCCTGCATATTAGTTGAATAAACAATATTAGATATAAGCAACAGAGTGTAGTGTGCTGCAGGACGGGTCCGTCCTTCGTTGGATAGGAGATGAACAATTTTTTTTTTTTTTTAGAGCGTAGTGTCCTGCATATTACTTGGATAGGAGATATTAGATATAAGCAATAGAGTGTTCATCGAGTGTACTGTCCTGCAGTTTAGTTGAATTTTTCTTTTTTTTTATAGAGTGAACTGTCCTGCAGTGATTTTCTTCCATTCCATAAATGAAATAATTTTCAGTTTTATGAATTGAATTATGATTCTTTTCAAATTTGAAGTTCCATAAAAATAATTATATGTAAAATTAACGTATATTTCCAGAAAGTGTCTATTTTTCTTCAATTTTTTCATTCAACTTAAATTTCACCATCCCGACACTTAACCCTTTCCAATTTCCATTAGCCAATATGGAACACCGCAGTATCTCGGCAAATAAGCAACAAAATTAATAGTGTAAGATATTTCATTAAAAACAAAAGGGTAGCCATATTCACATTTGCGCTTTAGTTACAAGTCTGTCGTTGAGTGCAAAGTTGATTGTTGTTTGAAAGTGTATAGAAGTTTTTGAGAGACGAGTTAAATAGTGAAATTTCTTAACGAAGATAAGGTAAAAGAATTTATCACTAAATATGTTTGTTTTCGAGTCTTCAAAACAACTTTATCGTCAAATTTTTTCTTCTTCTTAGTATAATTATTATTTTTCCGTCGAAGTACGTATACACTGGACCAAAAATGTTTCCATACACCGGATTAGAATTTCTCAATTAATTTAGTAGAATGTCAGAATGTATTTATAAAAACACTTTTTGCCAACCGATTACGATCTATAGTTAGAGTCGATGAAACAATTTGGGTTAAATGAATTGATATATTATTTTTATTTTGTAGTATTAAACATAAAAAATAAATTTGGTACAGAATTAGAAAGGTCAAAGAAGTTTCCATACACAATGGTTATTACTCATTAACTACAACTAATTTAGTTTATCTTTTTTTTAATACCTAGAATGACCACCCTTTGCCCATGGAAGCTGTAGCACCAAAAATTAGAAGAAAATCTTGGGACAAAGTTGCAAAAAGATACAAGATATTTGTTTATTTGTGTTTTTTACTTATATAAATATTCATTTTTCAGTAAAGTTTTTTTAAAGATTTCCATATTTCCTAGGTGTTCCATATTCGCTACCATTTGTTCAACTCGCCACGTTTGACATTTTTTACCATGATTTCAAGACATTAAAACTTTTGCATAGTTCACTATTAATATACGAATATCTATTAATTTTATCTATTAGTTTTAACGTTAGTTTCATTAAAAAAAAAAAAGAGCATGTCTCTATGTTTGGTAAGATTTAAAATTAGGTGTTCCGTATTAGGTACAATTACCCTACTCCTAATTGCACTATAACTCACGTTCTTTGTGTTTCTGATATACGAATCGTCAGCTGCGTTGCTTTTCACCGACTACTCGACACCGTCTAGTAACATTATTTGCATCGACGCAGATTTCTGACATGCTCGCGTATAATTGTCGACTGTTGTCTCTACTTTCTCTCTCTCTATTGCAATGCTGAGTTTCGGGCCAATTTCGCTAAAAGCTCTGGGAAATATGTGTTTTCCGCAGCACAGCGAAAAATCAGTTTCGAGTAAAGGGTTATCCTTGTAACAAGTCGTCGGAGGAAAGAGGGCCAGGAACATCGTAGCCGACGTTTTAATTGTCTCGGCTAGGAAATTCGGCCGTGGGGGCGGTTCTTAAAGTGGGTCACAGGTCGAACGTCCTCTGCGGACGTGTATGCGGATACCGATATATTTTTCCCGTCGGGGGGACAAAGTTTTTTGGACGTTGGCCAACCGGGTGGCTCGATCGCACGTCGACTTGTTGCTGATGCACGACACACCGATCCAATTAGCGATCGATCTTTCGTGTCACGCGATTTTCATCTCCTTTACCGATCTTTCACCCCTTTATATTTCACCTCTTCTCGGTTCGATACACATACACCACCGACCAAAAGTTTCGAACTACTTACAGATTAACCCTTTCGTGAGTTCGTCATATTTTTAAGGATTTATTTATCTAACGATATGTAATTGATACCGAATTGAGATAAATTTTTCACTGGTCACGAAAAGGTTATATTTTATACCCGCTTATCAATTTTTTATGGATTTGCGATTAATGTTTCGGGGATCGGTAGGAATTTATTTCATCTTGATAGATTTGGGCAATGAGAGATTCGTTAAAAGTTCTTCATTTTTTTTTTTCTGACTATTCTGGCGTAACTTGCAACGCATAACGATTGCTAATTTTTAGCTGATAGTGTATCTGGTGGCTTCTTCAACCCCATAACGTTCACTTCTTTTTATACAAATTGTAAAAAGGAACCTATTTTTTTTTTTTTATCCGTGGAAATCTTTATTTGAACATATTTTTGTATAATAATTACGCTTGTTGGGACAAAATTTTATGTACGTAAAATGTAGGCACAATAACTACAATAGTTCTAAACAACAAAAAGTTATAAATTCTCTTTCGTGTGATAAATTTCAAAGCAATTACAAGGAATTACAAAATTCTTTTCTTCTTTTTCCTTTACTGTCTTGTTGTGCGCAGCATCTGATATGAAAATGATCAAAAATTAGGTTAAATCATGCAAACACTAATTCCTTTTTTTATATAATAATATAACTTTCTTGAGATTATTTTGTGGTTGTATAACACTTGATAATAAGTTAAATAGCAATATATTTTGTAACAATAACTATAAACACGTAAAAAGAAATAATGATAATTTGATCAACGCTTTCTAAATATGTGTATCTCGCAATAAATTCTCACGTACTCACTGATATCAATAACAACGCGCTTCACCTGTTTTACCCCCAGTTACCCTGTATGATCCGCTCGTTTACAAAATCTCGAGACGATTCGGCATACTCACTACATTCACGCCATCACTCACATCTTATTATTAAACCAATTCCACATATTTTTCATTGCTCGAGTTTATTCAAGCATGTACATCATGGTAACAGAAAATATAACTCGAGTGTGCACATTATTGCCATTATCGTCCGCTTGAATTAATTCCGGAATGCCTGTTAAGGGGTTATTAATTAAGTTAATTTCGTAATTTTTATTCGGTGTGATTTGAACCCTTTTTCTATTTCCTGAATGGTGACATAGTGATTGGAAGGTTTACGACGATGAAGTGGACGTGAAAAGAGAATAGAAATTTATGATTAATGAAATAATTAAAAAAAAAAACGGTAAAATTTCGGAAACAATTAGAAATTTTAATTGCACTCTTTTATTCGAGGGTTTTATAAACCCGTGAATTTTTTTAAATTTCGAGCCATTCTTCGTGTAAGAGATTTGTTAATCCCTTGGATTAAAACCCTTCCTCGTGTGAGCGAATCTATTTCGAGATTTCAAGAATAATATTTCCCCGAAAATTGCCTCAATTTCTCCGCAACCCTGACTAGTTTCCAATTTAAATCTGAAAATGGAGGTTTCACCCATCGGAGAAGAGATTCAAACGAGAGAGGGCTGAAGGAGGAGGAAGAGAGGAGCTGATTCGACGACGAACACCTCTTTTACCAAGCGCGTCTCGCGACACTCTTTACGCCGTTCGCTCTGTATATTAACGCCGGACGAAACAGGGTTAATTGCAGTCCAAGTATATAGTCATGAAATTCTTGACCCGCATGCATAAAATCGCTTTGATCAGGAATTCGAAGAAGCTGGACACATCCCGGTCGATCTCTCTCGGTGTATTAGAAGCTTCCAGCCAGTTGCTTCTCTTGCTTCTGTGTTCTCTCCCCTCTGTTGCTGCACCCACGAAACTTGGGATTGTTCGTCGAATACCTGGAGCTCTCCAGTATTATTGGGGCATTTTTTTCGGTCTGATATCCCTGATATTCGAAAAATTGCGAATAGAATTTTTTAAATTCTTCGATACGGAATTTTATCGTACGGTGGAACTTCGTTCCCTTCCGCTGTAAAAACCGCTACAACTCGAAATAGAATATATTTGTCGCATGTTTAATACGTAATTTTACCTCTATAACTCGAATTCGGAAGAACTCGGACATCTACAAGTCGATCAGATCCAATAGGATCAACGGATCTACGATCGTCAATTATTTATTACTTCACAGAGATAAGCATTTTCTTCACAAAAGCAGTTTGCTGTGAATGATCGAAGGAATAAGCTAATCCTTTGATAGTTTATCCCGTGTGAGACTCGGGCAAAGCGTGAAATACTTAACTGTTTGGCTCAAGAGAGACTCTTCGGAAGAAAGTTAAAAAGGGACGAGATATTATTGTCGTAACTATGACGTAGGGTTATGTATCTCTTGTTTTAAAAATGATCGTACCCGACGTAGTAATTGTTAAAGAAATACGTGTGAAATGTAAGTTTTTATAAGTAATTCATAATTTTGTTAGACTGTCAAAGGGTTATTTCTCGTTCTTTTCTCCGGATTATATGTATCAAAATGAATGCTAAACGCAAGCGGAAAATATTAACATTGGCTGATAAAACAGACGTAATTGAAACAGTAGAAACTGGATCAAGAAAGAAGAAGGATATTGCTAATAACCTCTGTTACTCGAAAACTCGATAAGTCGAAATCTCTATAACTCGAAGGTTTTTCCCCTTCCCTTGAGGTTCGAGTTATCCAGGTTCCACTGTGTTTCCAATTTTTGTTATCAGTATTTTTCCTTCGGTGTAGGTGAATTTTCAATTTTATCAGGATTTCGACTTTCAAATGTGGAGACTTTGATTTTGAACTGTGACAATTCCACGCAATTCCATATTTCATTTTGGCCGCACTCCAATATCGACAATTTTGATCGCAATTACGACTTCCAAATTCGACAATTCCACCTCCCAAGTGTGACAATTCCGCACAATTCTATGTTTGTTTCCGCGACAATTCCAAATTTCGTGCGCGGTCTCGTGTTCAGTATCACGCAATTCCAGCTACGGTCGTTCACGCTATTCCAGCTTTTGGTTCGTTCATCCAATTCCAGCTTTATTTCTACCGCAATTCCACCTTTTCCATTCCTTTCACGATTTTAGCAATTCTTATATTCGAACACTTCCATTTCATCAAATTCCCCTATTCAAATTCCTCCTAAAAATCTTCGCCAATATTTCAATTCTGACCGAATCCGGCCATAATTCAAATACGGCCCACACCCCTCCGTCGATATTTCAATTCCACAACAATCCCAATTCCCCATTAGCACTCCATTCCTGTCGCCGTTTCCAACGTCCTCACATTCGAAATAACCTTCAACCACCTAGGAAACAGTTCAGATATTAAATTATTCCACCGGTATCCATTTTGCCCCTTTCGACCCCTCCTCCTCAATCACCCTTTCATTCCTTGTACGTGTATATACGCACGTTGGTGCCGATTGCCAGCACCAAGAACCAAACCAAGAGATCGAGTGTGGAAGATAGCCAGCGAGGGGTGGGAGGAAGAGGGAGAGAGAGGTGAAACACGTTTGCATGGCATGTGGAAATGGAATCGTTGAACTCATAGAAGCATCTTCCTTTCCCGGAAGGGAGCAACTGCCGACACTTGAGGTCCAAACCCCCGGGGCGAGCCTGCAAACGCTTAACCCCCTCCTCCACCGCGTGTTTTCTCCGAAGAGGGTCGGTTTAACTGAAAACACGTTGCATTTTTCTCTCCTCTCGCTGCCTCTTCGCTCTCGTTACCCGGGGAAAATATATATTAGCGCTCGTTAGCTTCGTTCAAAAACCGTGGACTGTATGTCTGAATATTTCATTTTTCCAGTCGGTTTTTCTGTTTTCTTTTTTTTTGCCCCTTTTCTACCGGTAAATGTAGGATGTTCTTTTTAAATCTTTTTTTTTTTTTTTTTTTTTAAAAGGTGTTCGTGTTTGTATATGTACATACATATATGTTAGATACGGTTGATTATTGATTACTGTTGCTCTCGTGCGTAGCATTTTTGGTATTTTTAGAAAAGCGATGCTGGGAATTGGGATTGAAATTAATTGATCATTAATTAACAGATCGGGACTGCGTTATCGGGTTCCCTTTGTACCTTGAAATAATGGAAATGGTGGTGAATAGAAAGGTATTTTTGAAAGCTTTTATTTTGCAATAAAAGGAAATTACGGAATAATTAAATGGAAGAAGAAAAATCAGTAGAAATTATCTCAATGCTTCTTCACAGTCTTCAAACGAATAAAAATATTCTTTTATCCCACAAAATCATGTTGAACAGAGTTTTTAGAATTTTTTTATTTTTTCCTTTACGATGTGTTAATTAAATTTGTTCAATTCTAACAGTCCTCGCGATAATAGGGTGTGAATTGATCGTAACGTAAGATTCTCTTTAAGGCGAGATGTACGGTCCGCTGTGGCTCGTAGTATCTTGAAAGAGACGCGGTAGCGTAAGCGGTCCCATTCATAAACCTAAAATCAATGACGGATTGGTAGACAGAAATTCGTGGCCGGGGATTGGACGCGTTCCGTCGCCATGATGCCACCGCTGGCCAATCCACGCGCTCGCCTCCTTTTACATAGCTCGTGCACTCGTGACCAGCTCTCTATCAGTCTCTCTGTCTCTCCTATTTCTTTGTCTTTCCTCTCTCCTTTTGTTCCTCTCTCTATCTTCCTTCATTCTCTTCCTCACATCTCTCCCTTCAGCTCTGTTTCTTCCCTTTTTCTAGCTTCTCTTGAATTTCCCGTGAGTCTTCATTCATTCTTTTCGCAGTCTCCTCTTGACCCTTTTTAGGTTATGTTTTCTGTCATCGTTTGTCAAGGAAGATCTTAATTGTGTCTTATCCTCTTCCTTCTCAATTTTCAGATAATCTCTTCCTCTTTTTATTGTGTTTTTTTCCCCTCCAGTGTTCTCTCCAGCATCTTCTCAACCCCTTTTCTAGCACTTTTCTCTATTTCTCTTTAACACACTCTCATCTTTTTCCAAGTCTCTCTTTGTAATCCACTCTATGACGTGTCTACCTCTGCAGCTTCTTCTTGATTTTTTCCTTTCACTTTCTTTCTTTGTTTCCACAGTCACTCTTTAATTCATCGTCATTTTTTTAGAGTGCTTCGATTCTTCCTTCAGATTACGTCACTATAATGGTTTTTGGAATTTTCACATTTTTCCTATTTCCGGTTATATTCTATTAACTTACAGTACCGTAGTGAACCTAACCTAACCTTCTCACACAGTTTCTTTCTTTTGTTACCTCTGAGTATATTCCAGTCACTTCAAAATACTTTTATCATTGTGAAAATATTGAAATGAATAAAGTATAGCTATATTATAAATATTCCAATTAACCTAACCTAACTTTCTCGCACAGTTCTCTTCTTCTTTACCTTTCAGTGTATTGTAGTAATTTAAATGTACATTTCTAATTGTGAAAATATTGAAATAAAGAAATCATAACTATATTATAAATTATTCCCATATTATTATACTACACATTCTAATAATTTTCTTTAACTCTCCATGACGCCACGTGACTTGAAATTCACGTAATCCATTCATCTATATTTTATAAGTTTAATCCATTTCTTTATTGCTATAGTATTATAATAATTATTAATCCTTGCTTCTCACATTAAAAAATAAAATTATAATCAACGATAATTTTTCTTCTCTAAATATACATAATGCAAAAAAAAAAAAAAAGAACACAGTTTAATTGGGACGAAGTATCGAATGAGATTTACACATCAAAGGAGTTGACATCGTTTCCACGGTGGGGGAGAACCGCGCGAGGAAAAATTCCTCTGCCTAAAACGGCGCATAAAACGTGTTCCAATTCTCATTATGACGAGTCCCACGGTGCGGCAATCCGGCGGGTTTGTCTAGTTTTTAAGACAAATGGCGCATTGCGTGCACCAGGCAGGCGCAGTGCGCTAGTTAAACGACGAACCGAAGAAACTTCGAAAGCAGAACCGACACACACGTGGAGTTTCAACATTTTCTAACATTTCGATTCCAAGTATTTTTACGATTCCTGAAATTTTCCATCGCACGGTTTCTAACTGTTATTAATAGACTCGAATCAGAGAGATTAATCTATTCACGATCGATTGGTCGATTAATTGGATAGCTGGTGCTCGATCAAAGCGATCGTCGTCGATCGGTTAATTATCGATGGAATTAATTGGTATTTGCTGAGCATACTTTCGACTGTAGGCAGGTGACCGGAAACGGGATGGCTGGCTTGCGCTGTAAATCGAAGCGTGAAATCGAAGAAATGAAATCTTGTTGAAAATTTCAACTGACGATTCTTGAATAGACGTGTTTCATTTTTATAGATTGTTAAATAATCATTGTTCTGAAATTTTTCAGTTACTAGAAACTTTCTGGTTTATATTCTTTTATTGTATCTTAATTTTGTTTATAATTAGTATACAATATTTTCTTATCGTTAATTGAACACATTTTCAAATTCAGAATTATTGGAAATATTTCATTCCTTTCGTTTTAAATACAATTTTTCTCGTTTGGTAAAATGAAATTACTGTTTATTGTTCGTTTCAATTTTTAAAATTTCTGCCCTTCAAATTCCTACTTTTCAATTGTTTTTTATCATTCCACTTCTTTTGTAAAATAAAATACTCTCAAGTAAATGAATGAACGCAAACGTCGACGCAACTTGCTCTTTCAATCCACTCTTCTTTAATTCCCAACGCTAAAAGTGCTCCGCGTGAATTTTTTTGCGGTCTATCCAATAGTAAATTAAAAGAAAAAAGACACAGAAAGGACAAAATGAAAATGTGGAAAAACAGAACGTTCGAAAAATATTCTCTCTCGAAAAAAACAAAGAAAAAAAGATTTAACTTGACGAATGAAAACAATTGTGATAGTGTAATCAGTGTCGCAGAAGAAGGGAGGAGGAATTAATGCGTGGAGTGATTTACAATAACTATTAACGTCCCCTCTAGGAAGGGGAAACCGGAAGTACGACGTTATATTGTTCCGTGACTCTATGAAAAAGTGGGTGAACCCTCGGGCAGGCCATCCTTCATTTACAAACAAAGGTTCAGGAAAAAGTTTTCGAAGCGAAGACAATAGGAGTGTGGAAAAAGCACGCGAGATTCTCGATCCTCTTTCGACCTTCCTTCCACCCTCTTTCTTCCTCGTTTTCTTTTCTTGCTATCATTCGTCACGGTGAAATTTCGTAATTTTATCTCTGGAAAATCTTGCCCTGGTTAGTTTTAGGATTAGGAATCTGGAATTATTGAAATTGAGGAATTGTATAATTTGTTAAAATGTAATTTTCGAGAATATTTCAAAAATTTGCAACTTCCAAAATTGCCAACTCCTAAAATCAGTCAACTCTGAAACTTATCACCTCCAAAGAATAGCTTCTCAATAACAAACAAAATTAAATCCCCAATAATGAAAAATTTGCCATTTTCCGCAAAAAGCAAAATCAGCACATAAGATAGGAAAAGTATTTTCGAAGGCGTGAAGGAAAAAGAAAATAAAGGTCCCTCCTTTTGTTGTCCGCAGGTCGGGTCTAACTGAAAGCAAAGAGGAGCAAAACGTGGCGGATTCGGTGACCCCTCGGCTGTGACCAGAGGCGCACAGAGAATTAGGGCAAGGAAATGCGTGAATATAAAATAGTGGTGTTGGGCAGTGGAGGTGTAGGCAAGTCCGCCCTCACTGTCCAGTTCGTGCAAGGAATCTTCGTGGAGAAGTACGATCCGACGATCGAGGACAGCTACCGCAAACAGGTCGAGGTCGACGGTCAACAATGTATGTTAGAAATCCTAGACACAGCCGGAACGGTGAGTTTTTAACACACTATACGCCTCTTTTATCCTTTCCTTTATTATTTCGGCTAATGTTTCATTCATGAAATTCTAAAAATATAATCATCTGGCATTTTCATCCTTATACAAGTTCTTTTCAACATGATTGCTGTTATTATTATAATTTTATTGTTAGAAAACAAATTAAATTTTTATTGTTGGAAGATTTTCTAATTAGTTTAATTGTACGGTATTATATATTTAATTAACAGTACTTAGGTTTCACATTTTTATGTTCCATAGAAGATAATACTAGATAATAATTATACAAGTATTATCTTTTTTTATTAAACTCTTCTCTATCATTACATAATACTGGTATCTTCAAGGAAATAGATTAAATACAAGTATGATATACTATATTGTTAGATAAGACTACTAGGATCTTCAGTTGCAATGTTTCAAAGAAATAAAGATACATTGCTACTTGAAAATAATAATTTGTAAATATGTACTTATGTTAGATGATAGATAATACTGATAATAGAATGACTGTAAATCGGTACACTGGGAAAATCCATCTTATGAGAAACTTATACAAAAAAATTCCAAGAGAAATCACTAATCAGATTGTTCAAGTATCAATCAAATAATTCACTTTGCCTCTTACAAAGGGATCATAAATTATCACTGTCCTCTATTCTGCAGGAACAATTCACAGCCATGAGGGACCTTTACATGAAAAACGGCCAGGGATTCGTGTTAGTGTACTCGATAACGGCGCAGTCGACGTTCAACGACCTGCAGGACCTCAGGGAGCAGATCCTGCGGGTAAAGGACACAGATGACGTGCCTATGGTACTGGTGGGCAACAAGTGTGACTTGGAGGACGAGAGGGTAGTGGGCAAAGACCAGGGCGTCAACCTTGCCCGGCAATTTAACTGCGCGTTCATGGAGACCTCTGCCAAAGCCAAAATTAATGTTAACGATGTGAGTAGTAGTTGGACCTCCCTCTGCATCAGCCTCCGCTTGCCTTTTGTTCCATCGGTATAAATCATTGGTAGAGATGCTGATTATTGGTAGCCTTGTGAAGAGGATAGAATTGGTGAAAAGACATGTGGAAAGATGTAAAGTAGAGTTTGTTACTGTTAATTATCAAAGAGATGACTTACTTGTGAGTGGAATGGAACATAATTCAATAGAGTAGAATAGAACACTAATGGTGCATGTTAAACTGTACAAGATTTTAGAAGAAGGACAGTATTCGTTGAATATCCATGAGATAATTTATAGAGAGACACACAGAGTACTGTGAAATGAATAAACTGATCATTCGCTGTCTATTAATGCTGATTATATGTACAAAGAACGACTTAAGTGTTAAACTATGTGGATGTTATAGATTGGAATGGGACATAGTTAAGTAGACATAGAGAGTAGAGCAACAGATAATGCATGTGTAAGGTTCTATAAAAAGGGAAAAAATAGTTGTGCTGTTACAAAATAACAGTAGTTGTCTGATGAGAAGGCATTGTTGATTTTTAATTAGTGCTGTGTGTGGGAGTTCAAGACCGTTATGGAGGCTGAGATATTCTAATTGAATGTGGGAATGTAATCGCTAAGTGTGGGAGTGTGACTCGCACGTCGTTGCTCTCCGCTTGTGTCTGTAATTGTATGGTATGACTGGTAGTTTACAATCTTATTAAAAAAAAAAAGGAGAGAAAATAAATATCAAAAGAATCATATGAAAACACTTATTTCCATTACCCAAATTAATTTTTTATTTTATTGAAAAATACTTAATTATTCATCATATAGAATTGTCTTCCATGTTTTCTTTCGTTTCCGAGACGTCTATGTCGAGACGTTTCTAAAGATTCCACGCTAAACCGTATTTCAGGCAGTTCTGAATAACTTCTCTTTCCTGGAGAATTCATCTCCGGTTGCTGTGTTTGATTACTTTTGTTATTTCGTTGGCCCGGAACTACGATTCAATTGTATAATTGGAGACACCATTTTCTCGGTCTCTATGAATGTAGAATGGCATTGTGTGGCTTTTTTTTTATTGTTTGAAAGCGTGAAAGAGTGATTAAATTGCAGGGATTGAGTGTAATTTGTTTCTTTTTTTAATTTCTTATTTGTTTTCTTTTGTGGGATAATTGAAACAGTACAGCTTATTTTAAATAAATTTTTATTTACATCCATGTATCAACTTCAGTAAAGAATTTATTTTTTCATGAACTTCCACACTGAGACACACCAGAAGCATTTTCATTTTACTCAACTATCGATTAGACTCTTTGCATTAATAAGAATAATGTTCTTTCATGGGAACAGCTAACTTTTTGTACTATCACAGCTAAAACGGAGATAGATTCTACCTCATTAATAGATAGTAACTTATAGGTTATGTAGCGGTAGAACGAATAATCGCGGCGAAGTAATAATTGCTTTGACTAAACCTCTCATTTGTGTACATCCAATTTAAAAATCCCCACTCTTTTCCCTTAATCTGTATGAAACTTCAATTTTATTGAATCGCTACGAGAATTTCTAGATATAGTAATAAATTACTTTCTCTTCAAAACAATACTCTTCTTACGAATGTGTATTCAATTACTCTTAATATAGAAATTTAGTAAAGCAAAATTGTAGTAACTTCCTATTCTTTGATATATACATTTTCTTTGTATTCTGACGACCAACAAGATTCGCTGACCGTGATAATACCCATTCTGTTGCAGATCTTCTACGACCTGGTGCGACAAATCAACAAAAAGTCACCAGAGAAGAAGATGAAGCAGAAAAAGAAATCGCTGTGCCTACTTCTGTAAGGTAAATCTAGCAGAAGCCCGTACTCTCCTGCATGAACAAATAATAAAAGAGGGAAAAGAAACTATAACAATCAATCAACAATAACCAGCAACAAATCCGGACACAACCAGCGGATGACACAGGGGTTCAGGCGATCACGGAGCAAACTAACCTAGTTGACAAGGAGGGGGCTGACGGAATCTCGAGTAAATAGAGGGAAAAAAGGGCAACACAGTGGTGAAGATAGTTAGAAGAACACCAAAAGAAGATGGGAAACAAGAAGAGGAATAGGTTAAACGAAGACAGATGGTGACAAATGAAAGACAGGAACGAGAGAGAGAGAGAGAGAGAGGGGGGGAGAGAGTGGAAAAGGTTAGAGCGAGTAAAATAGAGAGAGAGAGAGAGAGAGAGAGAGAGAGAG
>NW_017100254.1:1413549-1413814 GCF_001263275.1 Habropoda laboriosa
CGAGTAAAATAGAGAGAGAGAGAGAGAGAGAGAGAGAGAGAGAGAGAGGATAAACAGCGAGTAAAAAATAAAATAAAAACTAATAATGTTGTATATACGTTAGTCCCGGGGTGGCTCGTGTGCACGCGCAAACACAAAGGCGCACAAAGAATTTTTAGTGTTAACGAGACCCCGTGGAGTCGGTTATCATTGTAGTAGGAGTTTTTGCATTAAAACACGAAGAAGACGACGAAGAAAAGAAGAAAAAAAAAAGAAATCCAGAAGA
>NW_017100254.1:1413966-1456840 GCF_001263275.1 Habropoda laboriosa
ATACGAATGATTATTATTACTATTATTATTATTATTAATTATTATCGAAGCATCAAAATATTCATAAGTTATATCAACCGTTTGTTTCTCGAACAATATATGTTTTTTCTATATCTCTCCGTATTAAAGCAAATAATAAAAAAATCTCTCAGTGAATGTTAAGAAAAAGATAAAAAAACGATAACAAAGAAAAAGCCCAAGGCTCTCTGGTTCTCCTCCTCATTGATATAACCCAAACACCCTTTTTTTTCTAATTTTTCATTCGTGTGATACATCCGAGTGGTTTAAGTTTGTACCCAAGCCTGTTTCTTGCAACTGATAATCATTTAAAGCGTCTGAACGATTGGAACTGAAAATTTCTATGAACTTACACCACTTGCCTTCTCAACTTCTTTAATAAATCTACATTTTTCTTTGTATATTAAGCGTTTTAGTTGTTTTTATGACTAGCTCGATTTATAATCACATAAAATGCTGAACGATACATGTGCATCGACGTTTCCTTACATTCAGGCCTCTTTTATGCATACGTCGCCACTGTGAAGATACAAGTATAGAATTGATTGAATCTGTTTTATAAACCAATGACAAAATAGTCAATCAAACAATTAACTTTTTATTATCAAGAACTTATTACAAGCCAAAAGACAACCTATATACAGCAACGTTTGCATAGAAGAGGCCTCATTGAGTACACCCAAATAAAAACCCAACAACAACCTGTACTGTCAACTACAACTCCAGACACCACAACATCATGACAACAGCGAAACCACTCAAAACAACCCCGTGAGAAACTTCTCTCCACGCAGTGGAGCTACTGGTCACGTTGCAGCAATTATCCATCGCATGTTCAAGAACCATTGGATAATATTCATTCCAAAAAGCCAATGCTTTGTAATCCACAGCATTCGAATCACTCATATCGATGTTTCTATCGATAATCAGGATCCCAGGCTCTTCCTCAGTGTATGCTTCCCACTTGACGTTGTTCAGTGATGGATTGCCAACTTTGGCAAAGCCAGCCATCATCATCATCACTACCTCAGCCATCTTCTTGTCAGCAAAGTTCCACTGAACAGGACTACTAGGTGCAACTGGAAGTCCCCATACAAATGGAAGTTCGAACATATGGGGTACACCAGCCCACTCAGGCACATCTTTAGTGACAGATTGTGTCTTTGGTCTATAATCAAACCTGTAAACGTATGCCACCTTCTCTTTGGATACCTTACCAGCCAACTGAGTGAGCCCAGCTGCGAAGTTCTTCTCAGTCTGTAGATCCAAGTACCTGTCTCGAAGCACACCCTGATCCTTGCTTGGAGGCTGAGGTTTGTAGAAGAATAATACCGCCTCAACTACCATCTCTGGCTTCAGCACACAGGTGCTATTGTCTTCTGGACTCTGGACCACCGACACAAATTCATCGGTGATCAGCATTTCAAAGTGGCTGTACGAAAGTTTCCCATCTGTGTTCCCTTTGCCCAGAGACTCCATGTAGGCCAATGCCTGTTCATTGTTTGTGTAGCCAACAAGCAAGGGAACAGAGTTCAAAGTGCCACTATCTAATGCATCTTTTGGATGCATAGGTAGAAACGGTTCTGTGAAGTTGTTGGTCTCGTAATCCACGATGGGACCCCAGGTTTCTATTTGTGAAGATTCGCGTACCAGGATGTTCACATCTACTCTGCGAAGACATTCCATCAGAGCTGCTGTAGGATGTCTGTAGCAGCCAAACTTGTCAGCAATGAAGTCAACTACTGGCAGTTCAGCTTGAGGGGATCCCACAGAGCTCACTGCATCTCCACTCATAGCTATGGCCTTGGAGAACTTGCCTCTACTCATGGGACTCACCAGGTGTAGACCTACACTTATAGCACCTGAACTGTGACCATAGATGACTACGTTGGATGGAGAACCTCCAAAGTACTGGATCTTCTTCTGCACCCAATCCAGAGCAGCTATCTGGTCAAACATACCATAATTGCCTGGAGCCTCTGCATCTGTGGTTGTGAAGAAGCCAAGGATATTGAGTCGATATGCCACTGTGACCACCAGAATCTGCAGGAGAAGGATATGATGATTAGATTGTTAGCATGTTAGGTTTAGAGATTCTAAGGAGCTTTTTTAAGAGGATGCGCAAGAGGCAATATTGTTAATGATAGGATGATAAGTGTTTCAAAAAATTACATGTTCCTTTTTTAGGGAGGAGTTAGGATTGTTTGATGATGAGTGACTGCAGGTGACTGCAGTTTATATTTTCTGAACCAGTTTTTTTCAACCTTCCATAGATCAGATTCGAAAAGAAAAGGAGAGCTTGAAAAGTTTTAGGAACATGTGAATGTTACGTCGACAGTTTACACTCCATGGTTCGTTCTGCTTCAGATAACAGTAACATGTTAGATAGGAGAATGTTTATAAGGTAGATTATTAATATTGTCTATATAAGATTTTCTAATTATATAACGTCGTTTTTACATTGCTTTGCAAGACTTATTAACGAGAGGTAAAACAGTGTTAGAAGAGAGAGAGGTTATAGTTAGAGTATAATGTAGCTAGAGTACAAGTCCCTAGTATTACTGTATAATACAATCGTTGTACGTTTATATGACAATTTTTAAGAGTCGTTAAACGTGTTCCTCCCACCCTCCGATAATGAACGCGCGTTAATAGCGTACCAGTGGCCACAGTTCCTTAAATTAGCATTTACAGCGGTACAATAAGGCATGCATCATGGATGAACCGTGGCCCCGTGCGATTCCAAAGGTTGAATTTACCTTGAAGCAGTTAGAGCACGCGAGAAACACCCTAATACCTTTCGATTTTCTGTCGACTTTCAACGTTCAACCCCCGATTGATTCAGAATCAGGGATTCTTTTCTACAATATGTACAAGTTTTAAGGTCAAGATTATCACTTGTCAATCGCATTACGCCTTTTTCCAATGTAAAAACCAAGAAACCAAGTTGAAATTCGTCATTTGTTAGACAGTATCTTAGTAGTGTTAGAACGTCCTTCTATTTTGAACAATTTTAAAATTGTATTCTTAAACTGGATATGTTTGAAACACCCTGTATATTGTAGTTTTGTAACGATTGTTCTATTATGCCTTAGGATCAGTTTTTTTTAGAATCCGATTATTATCGTATACGAACATTGTAATTTTTAATACTTTCTAGTATCTAATATATTTGTTAAGCAACTCACTTTATGTTTGGTGACAAAAATGGACGCGTCCCATATTGCTGGTGTGCCTGTGTTGAAGTCGCCGCCATGAAACCATACCATCACCGGCCATCCACCATCTGGTCTGTTTCCTGCACAAATTTCAGTCTATGCAATATATAAAATATTAAATAACACAATATATTCTACTTGTTCAAATGACATTTACATTTTTAAACTCCTTGTGTAATTTAAAATTTAAGAAACTTCATATTTCCCGCTTAATCATTCCTTTATGGTAAACTATACATACTCATAATTACCGTTTTATGAAATTTTTATTATCCATCGTTTTAAGAAACAATCAATGGAAGAGATAAGAAAGAAAAGCACTATCGAAAAATTTGACAATGACGTCGATCTCTAACGTGTTTCACGCTTGGAATTCGAAGAATTAACGAGGCTGCATTCAAGAATTCCAAAGATCGCGGGGAACACGTGCGTGCTCGCAAGTATGCATCCCTGTTTCCGGTCGAACCGGTAAATCGATCGTGACAGAATTTGCATACCGTCATTCGTCGCCGCTTTGAATCGCTTCGAGTGACCAAACATTCCCAGAAGACTTTCAGACACTTGAAGGAATTCTTAAATTACTGTAAAATCGACCAAATTTATTGTATAGAAGTTTTACAGGTTATGTAAGAATTTCGAAGATATAGGTTAGCTTGTCAATTGTATATCTAACCTTGTACAGTTGAAAAATTACAGAGAGTAGTGGAAATAAATTATTGAAAAAATATTTCAGAAAAAAGAATCCAAACGAATGATATAAAAACGACAGCGAAAATCTGACATGAATCAATTAAAGATTCATTGTATAAAAACATCGAAGAAGTATGCAATGAGTGCGGTTGAATGCGATCCGTCGGAAAAGCTGAAACTTTGATGAAAACAATACTGGTTCTGGCTGAAAGGCACGAAGCCCATCTGGCCGAGGGCTAGCGCTTGAATAATTAATTTCGGTAATTTCTTCCATCGGGACGGTGGTGTGTGTGCGTTGTGGCGTGTGGCCGATTTTTGAAGCGTGCCAAGGTCGAAGAAAATTCAGGCCATTGCACGGTGGGATGCTTTAGATGGCACGATATCACGGCAGACGATAGAGGTTCGGTAACCGGAAGTTCGGCCTGGTCTTCGTTATCGGTGGCCCCCTCTGATGGCGTCTGAAATGGCCAGGAATAGCCTTTCATAGGGATACAATCCCACCGCCACGATTCATTAGAATGCTTATCGTGATTGCACACGGCACGAATCTTTTTCCTGGTATACATCTGCTGGATTATTTAGCTGGTCTGAGGGTCTGTTTTTGGTTTTAGGGACGTCCCGTTTACGTAGGTCAAGAAAGAGGGGCATTTTACGAGGCTGGATCTGGAGTTTGTAGTTGATTTTAGGTTAGTTTCACCCAGATGTGGGAGATTGAGAGAAGGAAATGAGGTTTGAGGTGATTTTATAGGAAGTCTTTGTACAGATTGTTTGTTCAAGGGTTTTTTAATGATTTGATTTAGAAAGCGTTTGTTAATAGTGTTAGTTGAGCTTGAGATATGTGAAGTTTGGAATAAATGTTTACCAATTTCGAGATGTTATGTGGTTGAAGTTAGGAAAAAGGTTAAAAAGGTTTATCAAGTTTGAACTGTTATATTGTAAAAATTAGAAAGTATATTACAAAATTGTGAATAGTTGTAAAATTTATTGCGTTACATTACAAAAATTAAGAAAGAACATTTGAAAGCCATGAATAATAGTAAGATTTAAGATATTACTTTACATAAAGTGCTAGTCCTTAGTTTCATATCCTCTGACTATCAAATTCACAGAATGCCCACAAGATACTACAAATTAACTATGAATCACAGCCTTAAAACTACATCTCACACGTGATTCAACTACTCTATACATCCTAACCTCAAAAAGATCCACACAATAAAATACCTTTACCTATGAACTTCACTTAAGGGTTTAAAAATAACCTCAAACCTGCAAACATTACCCAGACATATAAAAACAACAGTCTTCTTTACATTTTACGATACGTTTCCTTGTAAAACAACATTCTACAAAAAAATTTGAGCGATAATTAAGAAATCACGCCGATTAGGGGACATTTGGTGACAATGGTGCATGAAGAGAGGAGGTTAGCCAAGACAAAGAGAGAGTAAGGGGGTGGTTTCGTGACCGGCCTCAGCAGTATCTTAACATCTCGACCAATCCTAAAAGATCGCGTGCCACGACGTGCGCCAGTTACTGTTACTCTTGCTTCTTGCTGTTTCTATATCGACCGGAGTCGACTTTGCGGGATCGACACGATTTCCCGATTCGCCGTCTGTGTCCCCTTTCCTATTTTCCCCCTTTTCGAGACGGCCACCGTGACACGCGTACCTTGCACGCGTTCGCTTCTTCTTAAACCCTCTACAGGGTGATTCGAATGTCCTATTACACTTATATCGTAAAATGAGAAAAAGAAAGGAGTATAATAATAAACGTGGATCCAGAAATTGTTGGGTTTTAGAAACATAACCATGTTAGGTTGCCATAACCTGATTTCATAGGAAATGGCAGCCATGTTGGAAGCCATTGATGTGTAAATGCCACAGGTTGAATTTCTAACCTAATTACGTGCATTAATTATGAATTCTGTTAGCTTCTGAAAAGTTTGCACTGTGGGAAAATGTGGTATCTTAGTGAGAATTAACGTTTGAATTAGTTTTATTGTACTGCGTGAGCAAAGAAGTTATAAAGTTTTATCTCTGTTTGCAAAAAAACGTGTAGTAATTGTTTTCTGGTGGTAATAATAAGAATCTATCTTTTTATTGAACTCCAGTGATGTCACTGATGTCTAATTTTTAGTTAGAATAATTCGCACTGCTATAAACCTGAAACCTAGAACCTAGGTTTACCTTCTTCTTTCCTAGAATCCTTAAAATAATGAAATTTAAAATTCAAAACAGTAAAATTGCCATCACTTAATGCATTTCCACTCAATGTAAGGAATATTTAGCAAATTGCTCTTTCTTTTGGCAATAATTGCCATCGTAAACCTGTCTCCTATGATTGATCTGTTTGATTCACAGTAGCACACGTGTTCCCTTTCTGTTACCTATCTTATAGATCAATCTGGCAGTCTTTACTTTCTTCACCTACCATGCAATTGTACAAAATACTTCACGCCCTTATCGTCTTCCTATTCCAGCCGTTTTCACATCTAGCACTCTTATGTCTCGTGCAGGTCTTTATAAAGGAAACTTTATAAGCGACCCTAAACGAATGTCCTCGACCTATATTAAAGAGACTTATAAAAATGGCCATATGATAATCTCGCTGGTGGCATTTATCAAGGGTTTTTCCAAACTACATGAAATTATAGTGTTCAAGTTTTCCTGGTTGATAATCGCTTGTTCTACCAATGTACTCCACTAATCTCTCGACAATCGTTGAACAAGAGCCATGTTATTACATGTCACCTGGACTGCAATCTCAATGTTGAGCAAGTGCTATCAATTAGATCAGGATTTATCTGTTTCTTGGAATCTTGCAAATTCCTAGAAATTTAGGGAAGAAAATGAAATTAAATTGAATTAAGTAGAAATATATAAGAATTTCAGCGAGAAATATTTTTCAAAGAAATATTGTTGTTGCAGATACAACCTTCGAAAGTTCAACTTTCTTCTTGCAATTTATGAGCACCAGGGTGCACGAGACAATCGAAATTAGTTGGAAATGATGCCCGTAATGGCGCTATTAGCTTAGTCCTTAACCGACATCCTGCAACGACGAGATTTACGTATCGCTGACACGCAGCCGGTCTCATTTATTGTCAATCGAGAAATTATTCTCGATAGGTCACCGTATATATTTTACATAAAATGTATAAGCGAAAATTGCGGTGAAAATGCTGCAATCAACCTGTTATAATATGGAAGCATATGTATATGTTTTCGTAGAGAACAGTCCAAATAAGGGGACAGCCTATAATAGAGACTATAATTGAGTGGAGTGGTGGGAGTACGCCACTTGGTGGCCTTGAGCTACGTTGATTTTAGACAGGCTGTACGCGAGCTCTGAAATGCTTGCACGAATACTATGCCAAGTTTGCAAATGAGACTGGAATTATTTCAATTGGATTCTCAATTCTTTCACCGATTTTTCACTCTACTTTAATTACATATATAATTTTTTAGTGTACATTAATCACATAGAAATCATCAGATTGTTAAATCTTCGTTTTTAAGTACACTCATGGAAACATCAAATTAATGATTCGGACAGCATAGAGAAATTCGAGATCAATTTTATAATATATACTTTCTTCCTTCAAGACTGCTTCCAAATAAAATATTATTAACCTAACCTAACCAAACAACTAACGCCACACCAATTCCTCAACTCGCTAATACCAATCGCTCGTACAGGTCTTTAAGTGAAATTACCACTGTGCACACGGCGTTATTAATTTTCCATGCAAGCGCGATAAAGAAAGGGCAGCTTTCTTCGCAAGTTTTTCCTCGAGAGACGAGATAGCCATCGAGTCACACCAATCGCGCGCGCGATACACCGCCATGAGAATAAGAAACAAGCCTCGGTGATCATCGTCACTCGCGTGCCTCGGCGAGTTAAATGTCCCGAGAGAGGAAACGTTGCCGTGTCGAGTATCGAAGGATTTCATCTGATCTTCATCGCTCTTTCAAGAGTTACGATTACTTGCGGGTTCTTTGTGTCGAGCGAGCTGTAGCGAACGCGATTGTAAAATTTTCTTTAGCAGGTAATGACGCCGCGATGCTAAGTGGTTAATGAATACTACGAGAACTGGTCGTTTCGAATGGAAAGTGGTTCGGTTATTTTTTCGATGGTTGTCTGAATGTCGGAGAATTATAGGTATTGCGTTGTAGTATCAAGTGGTGTAAGTGGAATTATTCTTCGGCAGAGGTTAATTGATCGTAAACGAAGTCTGTAATTAAAAGTTTATTATGTCTGGTAGCCTCGAGTGAAAGTATCGCTTGCGTAAAAATGTAAGGTTATGAACGAGGTTAATAATTTAGTATTTATGGTGGCAGGTAACTTGAAATGGAATTATACGGTCATGGATTAGCTCAGTAGTTGGACATTTATGGTATCAGGTGGTATACAATAGGATTATCTGTTGTTCAAAATTAAATACCCATAAATGGGGGTCAATAATTGGGGATTTATGGTGTTGGCTGATTTTAAATAGGATTATCCTTTGTTTAAAATTAAATGACCATGAATGGGGTTAGTAATTGAGAATTTATGGTGCCAGCCAGCTCTAAATAGGATTATCTTTTATCCTGAATTAAGTGGTTATAAGTAGGGTCAATAATTAGGGACTTATAGTATCAAGTGATTTTCAATAGAAACATTCTATAATGTTAGCTGACTACTGAATCACTGTTGCCAACAGCAATAATTTCATATTCCTAGATAATTCCTACTTGATTCAAAAATAAAGAAAATACTTGACAAATTTACAGAGTTGGTGGTGCTTGTTTACAATTTCTACTTCCTCTTTTTTATATTTTCAATTTATTTAATATTACTTTCACTTACCATCTGGTGCAAAGATGTTCAAGTACAGACAATCCTCACTGACTCCAGGATCAAGTTGATCAGGTGGTAGTAGCCTTTGATAATGTTTCTCATGCAACTTTAGACGATTTGTCATTTGTTGGCAAGATGGTGCAAATTGTGTTGCATTTCTTATACCAGTCCAGGAAGGAAGAGGGTCAGTAACAGCGGCAGAGAAGCGTAGTTTTCCTATTGGTGGTTGGGCGTAAGGGATTCCCAGATATTGTATTACCTTTTGATTTACACTTAGAAGTACCTGTAGTTCAAGCAAGAAAATCATTTTTCATATATTTATTCAAAAGCGAAAGTAAAATAAATAAACCTAATTACTAGAAAATTGGACAATTACTGTAATCGATTCTTAATTTTTAGGTTAAAATTATTTTCAAATATAACCATTCCATTCTTAACCTACAAAAAAATTATTACGAACCGAAACAAATTACATGTTATTTGCTCATATGATGAATTTCTAAGGAAAAGCTAAATCTTCAGGGAGATTTCTCGACGAAATACGAATTTACGTGTGACAAATTACGCCTCTATAGGCGATCGAAACTAATGTTACCAGGTGACTAGCAATCAAAGTTTCAGGTCGTTTGAACTTGGCATTATTAGGTTTGAACACAATGTAACAATAGTTGACTTATTTTTTCAGGCGCAATTAAAATTGCATTATTCACCGTTCACACAATTCTTCGTGATTTTTATCGAAACAACATTTCTTATCGTGCGAGCATAAAATTGCAACAAAATGGAACTTTCTCAAACGAAGCTTAATGCACACTAAAAAATCAATTGAAACACTTTTTAAACTACTAAAATATCTACTATTACAATACTGTGAGTATGGTAACAAAAATTTAACGAAGAACACATTTTTGATTAAAAATTTTATTTTTCATGAAAATAAACTCACACTACTATGGCATAAATTTAACTATTAAACTAATTCAATTCAAAATAGATGTTTTGATGAAAAAAGTTTCACGAGTGATTTGAATGTTATATTTTCCAGGAAAAGTTGATTTCATCGGAATGAAGGAGAATAATTATACGCGTGACTAAGGTATAGCAAGGTCGAGGAACTTTTTCTCGGGGCTTCCTTGAAATTACATCGTAGCTCGAATTTCAAGGGAACGTATGAAAAAATGGGGAAAAAAGCTGATCTATACGTATTAAAATTCATAAATGTTGGCCCAGTTAAGTATTCGTCATGCATATTATCTGCATGTACTTAATTCAAACAATTGAAACTTACGGTGCTTGCATGTTATTGTTCGTCACGCGGTTAAAATGTCAAATACTTATTCAGATGTAGCTTTCTCGTTTCAACGTTTCTATATGGGACAGTGATATATGCGTTTCTGCTATACTAGGCTTGTTCGTTATGCAGAAACGATGTTATTAAGAATATGAGAAACAGGTTCAAAGGGCAAATACGAAGTAATTATGGTTTGTGGTTGGGCTGGAGGTTTTTTTAGCAGATTTTACATATGCAAATTTAAAAATCAGAGAGAAATATTCATTGAAAAGGTTCTTTTAGATGTAGGAGAATTTTAACATTTAAAAAGAAAACTTCATTTTGCTATATCAGCAAATATTAATATTAAAAACCTGCTGTGATAGTTTTTGTTCCAAAAGTTACAATATTTTGTGCTATTCAAAAATTCTATTGTTTACAGTTGCAATATTACTGGTGCCAATTTTTATTCTAATTAAATAGGTACTTCCAAATTTCTTCTATCATTTCTTCAAACATTATTTATCCAATTACATTCTGTCTTAGTGAAATTTCTTTAAACTCAGCTCAATCGTTAAAAATATCTCTATAAAATCTTGAACCCCTGTATAAGGAGATCCTCACAAACTATCATAGAAGAAAATTCGTGAAAAATTCTGAAGTTCTTAAAATGAGAATTTCAACCTACAATTTGCAGTACATCTGAAATCCTTAAAGAGTTAAATCAAAACTTAAAGAGTAATTTCAAAGCTTCTCAAAAAGTCCTCATAAAATTTACACACTCATCATAGAAAGTACCAAATTTCTTTAAAAGAGAACCTCAACCTGTAATTTGCCGCAGGTCTGAAATCCTCAAAGAATTAAATCCATGGAAAACGTACTTCTACAACTCCTGAAAAGATCCTTCTGAAAACCCTAAACCCCAAAGCACACTAATGATCAAACAATACACACTTCCATCACCAGCCCAAACAACCAAACAGCACCTGCGTCCTCTCACCAGACACCCATACAACAACCACCCCATGCAACTCCATTTACCAATGCTAAAAAGAAACTCAAGAAAACTTTCCCTCAATCTCTCAGCAACCAACTTTTCAACTAGCTTAACATGAAATACCCAATAAATGATGGAAAAAGTGTCACACCTCCTTGCCAGCCACTGTTCCTTGTTCAAAGATCCTCACAAAAGGCTGTTCCCTGCCTAGACCTTGCCTCGCGTGGGTCCTCTGGGAGCGGATAACCGGTAAACCGGCGAAGAATTGCGGGAACAGCGCGAAAAGCAACCACGCGGAACACCTCATTCTGCAGACTGACTGATTTGCCACGGAAACAATCGGCGGCACGGGTTTCTCGGTTGAACTCTCGCGTGACCACCCTCGACCAGCTTCTCCTCCTCAGCTTCGGTGGTTCGAGGCCTGCGCTCTTTCACCTGCAACCCCCCTGCACTGGCAAAGTCCTGTTTGCTCGCCATGGGTTCGCCCCTTATGATGCATTTCGTGTACTTGAGGTGTTGTTTGAGTGATTCAGAAAGAGATGGATTTTGGTGGATGTGGGTGAAAATTGTATTTGAATGATTTCGTTGGATTTTGGAGAAATGGAGAATTAGAAATTGAGTCGATTTTTGTTGGAGGAATTCAGAATTGAAAATTCAGTAGATTTGTGTGCATTGTATCTGTGTTACTAAAGTGTTGATTTTTGGGAATTAAGAGTGGATGAGATATTGAGTCGGACTACTTAAACTGTTGTTTGAGTTGGCTTAATATTTGAGCCACTCAGAAGCCAAAATGACTAACTCCATAAAATAAAATTTATCAAATTTGCTTCATTTATGAAAAATTAAGCACCAAGCATGTGCTTTGATACTAAAATTGGAAGAATATAAAAAATTGGCGTTAATCATTTTGACTTCAGAATGGTTCATTTATTACCACAACACATTGGCTTAATGTTTATTCAACTTTTATACGGCACAAGATCAGTGGTTAAGCATCACGCAAGAGGAAATGAAACTAAAACTAAAATTATCAAGATCGTACTGAAATTGTTTACACGCTTAATTTCTTCATAATTCGGGAACCAGGTAGAACCGTACCCAATCCATTTGCACGCAATACAAAATATTTATTGCGTAATTTATTCATAATTCAGAAATCAAAAAGCACCGTGTAAAATCCTGTTTGCATGTAATAAAATTACTGGAAATATTTATTGTTGCAATAAAAAATAAAAAAAGGGAAAACAGAAAATGAAACATAGATAGAACGATATTTATCTGCTGAATCGTTGTCACATCCATTTAATTTCAGTTGGAGACTTATCTACGGTGGAAACGAGAGTACCGATACCATTCAATTTCTTAAGTAAAACTTTAACGGAGGTGAGGAACGTTTATTTTCAGGCTAAGATACGCCGCGAACGATAAGAAGAAAAAAGGCGGAGGTACGAAGAAAGGAGTGATTGAAAAGTGTGGCGGTTAGCGTGACCGCAAAAATCGAAGGAACGAAGAGATAATGAACGGGAGCATTATGTAATATGCGCGTCCGATATAGGTGAAAGGTGATATTGTAGTTTACGGACCGAAGGCGGCCAATTAGGCCGATGAATTCAGTGTTGAAAAGATTCGAATGCACAAAAAGGTACAAACTGTCATACGTGACCTATAAAGTCCTCCATTCTATCGAACAACGTCAGCGTAACATTTCAAACTTTTTGTCGTAATTTTGAGACACCTTGTGTATTAAAGAACGAAAGAAAACACTAATCAGGAGAATTTTATTAAATAATGTCAATCTGATATTTCAAATCTTTTTCCCCTTAATTTTTAGACACCTTGTATATTAGAGAACAAAGATAAACGCTAAAATTTCCTATTCAGAACCGAAAGTTGCAATAGTCTTGTAATACTTACCCAACCTCGCGTAATTTTTGCCTCATTATGCAATTATTTCCACATTATTCAATCTTATCAGAAAATGCAAAAACGAATCAGAAATTCAAAATAGCGCGGGTTATGGGTATAATTCACGAAGTTACGTGTGTTTTGGCAACAACGATTTTTCTGTTAGGTTCAGGTAAATTGACCAATGTGTGTTTAAGCGGTGATTTCAGTGGATAGAGTGTCTAAGTGTCCTTGAAAATCGATATGGAGGGTCTTTCGCCCCGGTGGCGTTGCAGCACGCTATCATTAAGATGCGATCTTCATGCGAGCGTCACCAGCTAGCACGACCTTGAACGTGGTGTCGCTGAAAAATCTCCAGAAAGAAAAAATATTATAATTACACCCTGTATCAAGGGAGAAAAGTTTAACGGGCGTCATGGTTGATAAAACTGTCGAAAGATTTATGCACGATTATCACGTCAAACTTAAGTAACAAAGGGCTGTTGCACTTGAATCTTGGGCACCATGTTGACAGTTTTGATGGATCTTAAGCGCATGCACATTGAGGTTAAGATATTGTAGCATTGTTTTTTCGTTTCTTTATTTATTTTTTTGTTTTTATCTGGTTCTGGCAGAGATTTGAACATTAAATATTTGGATTTTAACGATTTCACCTTGAGAAGCTGAAACTGTTAAGCTGTGGCCTTGAGGAATGAAGGTCAGTAACCTTTGCCCTTGGAAGACAGGTCGATGAACCATCGTCTAAGACTTGAGATCAATAATACTTACCTTGGGAAGTTTAAGGTCAATAATCTTTATTCTGGAAAGCTCAAAGTAAATAGTTTCTTTTTTCGAATATAGAATTGTTGAAATTTAATAACACTGTGATTGAAATTATGCGTACATAATGTGGTGTCTCAGGAAATGCACAAAAAATATTTCACTCAATTCATTTGAAATGGGAAAGACACGCAGAGTATGAAAATGTGTTTTATTTTATTTTACTTTAAGAAAGATAGAAAGAGAATTTTATCCATATTTAGGAAAGACTGATTCAAGCCATTTCAAGACCGTTGCGCCATACGTTGCCTTTAGGAAGTTTTTGTGAGCACCGATGGTAAAAAGATCTCGCTGTACTATCGGTAACCGAGTTCAACTTGATGAAGAACATTTTACAATAAATAGAAATAAACGAAATATCAAAATGCCAATCCTAGCACCATTAAAATTTGCGTGCTTTCACGCAATGAGAATTAAAACTGAAATTTTTATAGCTTGAACTGTGCCTACTGTATTAATTTATACATTGGTATATTAAGCAAATATATTTAAAAATATTCAAACAGTACATTATAGTTGAACTTGACTTTATGAGTTTTAAATTACGAGTGTCGAATTGAAGTTAATTTTTAATAACTTCGTCTGCACATGCGCGTTCGTTGAGATTCAACAGTGGGGGAATAGAATTCGTGTCGGAGGAAGATTACTGTTAGTCCATATACGTCTCCTATTCGAATGTTCATGCCGCGGTCAAATCTATTTGCGAATATTTGTTTAACCGAAAATAATGCAAATTATAGGTAATTTACATTAAACAATTACACATACATATTCTCTTAGTATGTACAATATGTTTTGTAGTTCGTTTACAAACGTAATATTCGTCGTACTTAATCCCCGAATATCTTCAATTGCTACACGAAGATTAACTTACTGTTTTAGATATATTGTAACCTAATATCTTGAGAAATACAATTCTAATCTTTCTAATACAACGATCGAAGAGTTTAGTGTTAAATTATCTCTACTATATACTTCTATTATCTCTAGTATTTCAAAGAAATATATACTTCAAACTCTATAAACAGTAAAACTTTGAACAACTGCGTCGCCATATTGTGACGTCATTCTTTTCACAGAAAAAGGCGGTTATTTTATTCGAAACTTCATATTGCAAAATATTAAATTCTCACCTCTGTTTCAATCTACGACAAATTTCATAAGATAAACATTATAAAGAGTAACCATAAAACTTCCATTTCGAAATCAACCAATCGCGATCAACCCGCCGACACTCGACTCGTTCAGCCACAGCTCTCAAAACCTCCAATCAAACGACATCACCTCCCCGTCCAATCGCAACACTTCACCGAACAATTCTTACCTCTCTCAATCAAAACCATGCATCAATTCGCTCAACGCTTGCAGTCGTTACGTATCAGCCGAAAAGCTACGACGAGCAGCGCGCGGGAATCCCGGGAAAAGGCGCAACAAGAAGCTCTATATCAGCAGCAACGCAGACGACGGGTGCACTGTGAAGGGTTAAAAATACACGCATATTCGACGGTCCTAATTCAATGACCGGCCGGCGTACGGCGATTTACATGAACGGCGGTCGACGGAGGAGGCGAGGACAGTCGGTGCATTGAGCAGCTCGCGGTGGAACGCGCGCGTAGAGAGCGGTTGTGTGCCGGCTGTTTGCCGATTCGTTGACTCGCCGGCACACTCGGTCGACTCGGGTCGAAGGCTGCCGCTCTCTCAGTCTGTCTCGCGACCGCGTGCAAGGGGGATGTTGTTCTCTGCTCTTCCTTCCGTGATACTGACTCGAAGATCATTTTACCACACTGATCATTGCGTTTCACACATGACGGATAAATCGATGCCGCGCGCGATGTGACGTGTGTAGGACGGATATCGTTGGACACCATAAAACCGTATCGGTATTGAGGGAGATTCTGTGGCTTCCTGTGCTCGTCGCTGGACCCAGTGACAACCGGGAGAGAAGGATCGTTGGTTCTGTGTGAAAAGTCGCGGGTATTTGATGCGAGGAGATGGGCAGCGAGGCGGACGCAGAGAGCACGGCTGCCAACGCCGTGGATTCGGATGGATCCGTTAGTTGGGAGGAGTTTTTCGGTAAGCTACGTTGTTTTATTTTTTCTTACAGACGAACGTCTGTATCACTACCGAAGCACCTCGTAATTTACGTTTGTTAAGTAGTATTTGATGTACGTATGTATGTGAGTTCGGACACGTGTGTGTATGTGCGTTTCATCTAGCATGGATGATGTCTTTGAGAGATACAATTATCGTCTTCGTAGGATTTAGGGTTTTAAGATTGATATTAAATGGAAATACGGTATTATTGTTATTGTAAGGCTTCGATATGGTGTTTTAAGGTTATGGATGAGCAACAGTTCTCAGGTTTCTGCAACGAACTTCGAAGTTGGTGGCGTGCCGGTTTTTTCTCGCGGGCACGTGCGTCGTTATTGTGAGGGATCATGGGAATATTATTGCGAAATATAGATTGGAACATTCGTTTTGTAGACAGAACGTTCCACGGACAGAAGTGATACGTTTCGATTGATATTCGTATATTTTTTGTGGTTTGTTGATGTTTAACGAGGCAGACGAAATTGGTCACGAACGGTGGCGAAAAGAAAACGCCAATCATGACGCTTGTAAACGATAGTCGCGTGTTCATTGTCTCTAATGCAATCGCGCGTCTTGTCGCCAGTGGATAATTCGCCTTGTTGTCGGGACGAGGGTAACTCGAGAGGAAACGTAAATTGAAAAAAGGAAAAAGTTTATATCGTTAGGTTTAATAAAGACACTTTAAGAATATTAAATATGAGGAATGATAAATGTAGATGGAGAAAATCTATGTTTTTATCTAGGATAGTCAGGCGTGGTAATGTGTAGTTTATGTCGAAAAATTATATTGCAATATCAAGATTTTTCAGTAGAATGATTCAGAATTTATCTTCTTGTGAGATAAATGTTCCCGATTGATAATACAACATAGAAAATTATACTTAATATAAAAATGGTAATATCATAATACAAACACTTCAGAGTTATCATTTGTCAGAATTGCACATGTTTGCCATTTATCTGCACGTGTTTTATATAGTTCTTGTCTTATGAGAAATATGTCCTTGTTGGTAAGGCAAGAGTTACCCAGTTCTTGAAATTCAGAAGAACTTCATAGCGGAATGGGAAGCGCAGAACGGTTTAGAATTTGCTATTCTAAAGTCTGTCAGCACAATGCTTGAAATTGGTGGTGTAAGCAATTAGGTTGTATAATTGGTAGAAATCATACATTTTTTTTTATATGTGAACTAGTCAATATTTGTTTTTATACCTGAAGTACAAAAGTTCAGTACGTAAAAATGAATTTCATCGCCGACTACAATTTTTATAGAAATTCAGAAATGATAATGAATACTGCATTGAATATTGTACTTTACGAGCGATTTGATTTGTCCGCATACGTGAAAGTGAGATTATGTAGTTTCTCCCTTATCTGTGGATTATCTGTGGAGTTTCCAAGATGCATTCGATATAGATTTTATAATTTTTTTTAATGCTTCCTTACAACTTTACCTCTCCCGTTTCCTTAAACCAGCTTATTCAGTATGAGGTTTATCACTTTTTCACGGATTATCGTGTAACAGATCGAGAAAGAACGGAAAATAAGAATTAATATTTTTTTAAGAGTCTGGACGTTTTAGCGGAAATCTTTTAAGGAAGTTGGAAAAGTTTTCGGTTTTTCTTCAATTAGAATCACGCATTAGGAAGGAACCTGTAGTTCCGACATCTTTTTGCTCTTTTTCCGTTTCCGTCGATAAAATCGCTCGGCGAATAGCGTATTTTATTACGTGAATACTGCCGTGATCGGAACAAGAGAGAAACCGTTGGAAAGAAGTGTATCGATACCAATTAAGGATTTCCCTAAAAGAAGCAGAGCGATAATCACTGTTGCTTACTTTCTACTTGTAAAAACTGATAATAAATATCACCTTGCTTGTTCTTGACTCTTAATGTACTCCTAGACGGCGGTATTAATATCTAAATTTCTTCAAATATAACAATGTTTAAGAGGAAAAAAAAATAACTAGTTTCTTCAAAGATGGCGGACAACCTTTCCCCTACTCTTGCCTTAATAACTTAATAACCTAACCTCTCGCTAACTGCATGTACTACACAAAGATTGAATATTATTTGCAATGTTACCATAAAATACGTTTCAACTTCAAGAATTCAAAGTTAGCCATTTTCCGTGAAACACCCTGTAGATGATGTCACGTTTTCAGTACGTGGAGTTCTTCGTGATTCTGTGATCTATCACCGCGAGGAAATTTCTGATTTTCATTTGCATGCCACGGCGAAGAAGCGTGCTCGTGGATGCACGCGCGCGTACGATAGCCATGAAGAAGAGGCGACTACTCGCGAGACAAGTGTGGCGAACTTAAGGATGCGACGTGGTGCACAAAAGCGTATTCTCGGCCAGTGCACGCCCAAAAATCGAGCAACCGACTCCCTTTCGTTCCGTCTGGATTTTTATAGGACCAGCCAACCGGGCCCTGGAAATTCAACGTAGCAAACGGGCACACTCATTACGGCGGTTTCTAACGAAACCTCTTGTTGAAGTTTTTGAAAGCTTGTTCAGTAAATTAATTCACTTTTGAAATTTTTGGAACGGGAAATGTTAATGAGTAGTGTCCATTGAATAAAACTACTTGTTCCTGATGCTAATGGCGGTTTCTATGAAACTTTCTTTCGAAATTGCTGAAATCTTGTTTGATGGAATAATTTGCGTGTAAAATTTCGAGGCGAAACAGCATTGGTGGGATTTAAGTAAATCATGTATGGGATCCACTAAATAAACTTTTGCTGTGTGCTCATGAAGGCGGTTTCTATGAAACTTTTTGTACGAGTGTCTAAACTTCTTTAGTCACGATAATATCAGGAGATATTAATGGAAGTTAAATTTAGTGATTCAAGGTTCGTTTTCCCGTGTTCTCATTTTCAAAGAAAATCTGCCGTAAGGTTTCTGTAATTCGCACGAAATCGAGTCGATTATCGAAGGTCATTCGGTCATAACTTCACAATTACATTTCGCTTGACGTTGCAAGTATAGGATGACCCTTTCAAAATGGCGGCTTCTTCTCGCAATTCATTAACATTCCTCGTCGAACGGTCGGCTGACGGATAACATTCCAGGATGTGTGACACCTGGGTCACAATACCTACGGCCCTGCGATCGTGTGGGCTTAGTAAAGCGTAGGCGTATCATGCTCCTCCGGCTGCATTTGTAACGCCAAGTGCCTTTGCGCGGCGAATATACTCATAGGTGCATCTACAGGCTGATTCACATCGCGCCTCGATGCGCGTCCATTAATCCTGCGTTTCGAAGCCGATGAAGATAAGGCGAAATATTATCTCTAATGCTTATTGCTGGCTCATTTGTAACCGGTGTAAGGAATACGTTTTATCGTTCCTATTATCGTGCACAGGCTGATTCACAATTATGTTTTAGATAACGTATACTTGTATTTCAAATACTAGACAAACTTTCAAAAGATATTTTAATTAATTTCTATATAAACTAATGTTTGTTGATATCCTTATTGTAAATGAATTCAAATTTTTTTATAGGGAATTCATTTTTGGTGATTCAAATTTTTTCCTTTCTCTTCATTTATTATACATTGTTTCATTTTTCCGAGGAGATCTTTCCAATTCCTTTCATTATAGTAAATTTAATTTATTACAGTAGTTTCATATTTGTGGTCCAAATTTTTTCCTTATTCCCTCTTTCTTTTTATTTTAATATGCTAACCCAATTATCTAACTTCGACAATATCCTTGGACCTTAGATTTCTCTATTTCGCTTTATCACCGCTTAAGCAAACCTGAAGGATCGTTTGATAAATCGAATTTAATCGTGCTTCCTTATGTCCTTTCTTGTGCACCGGTCGTAAAATGAGTCACCTGTATACGCACATTCGGAATTATACTTTTATGTTACAGCGCTCTTAGAAAGAACTCTTTTTACGAGTCACTTGTACCTGCTTTTCGTCACAGTTTGCATAGGACCGTGTCGGACAAATTCGTGCGTTTAAACAGAGAGATCAGGCGGATAGAGCGCACACGGAAGAGGCAACCTGTATCACGCGACGCGGTTGAGAACAAGTGGGCGACGCAGAGGACGTCGGTATTCATGTGGTAATAAGATTAACGGCGGATAAAGGAATAATTGCTGGAGAAATAGTCTCGTTCATTGTTCATTCCAATGTACATTGAGATAAATTATCAACTGGAAGTTTAATGAAACAATATTTTTCATTAATTTTTTATCAACTGATCACCCGATAGATTCTTGGAATCTTACAATTGAATTTAATTAGTGGATAACTATAAACTCGTTTATTCGACACTTTGGTGAACGTTCACATAAATATTTGTATTAGTCGGTGATAAATTAGTCACCCGGTAGATTTATAAAATTTCATAATTGAATCTCAGAGGATTGTATTGTAATTTTATGCGCTGTAAATGCATCTTTTGGTAGCGTGATTAACGAGGAGGTGTGTTTGCTTGTTGGGGAATTGTGAATTGGGCTTAATATGTTGATAATTGGATCTCGTTACGTGTGTCGCGGTATAATATACAGCCCCGGAACGTGTTAAAGTTAGGAAGCCTTAGATGTGAATATTCCGTGGCAGGAGACACGACGTTTACCCTCTATCAGCAAAGGGTTACTTGAACCCCTAATGAGGTTCGTGTATTATGTTTCTTGGGGATGTTTCTATATGCGAGGTGTCTCGCGTAACATCACCCTCGTAAATTTGAAACATCTCACCTCGCCCAAAAAGTAATTCATTTCAAACCATTAACAAATTATCTACGTCAAAATTCTGATACTTGCCCTTAAGGCTGGTCTCCATTTAAAGTGTTTCATATTATAGGTCCTGCTAACCTTAACCTCCATCTTCACAATCATTTCCTCCCTATTAATATATATAATTACTTGAACAATCATTTCTTATATTTAAGCCTGGTTTTCACGGATAATCTTTCTAATTATGGATACTATACACTATTTAGTATAACCTCAAATTGAAAAGGAAATAATTTGAAAACCGGTATGAGAATTATTGTCTTAATACACAGATACATTCGACAATTATTAAGGCTGGTTTTTATCAAAAGTGTAATACTAAATTATATAAACTGACATCATAATTACCATGGGGTTTCATTGAACTCTCAGACAGTCTGCACATGGCAAGGAAAAGGCATAGAGTCCTGGTGAACTCTCGGTTCTCCGGAATAGCTTGTTCCGTCGTCGCGTTCACGAAAACGTGCTCGTATGCGCGCGGGGATCGATGCTCGTCCAACGAGACGCCATTGAACTTGATTTCCCGACACCCAGGTCCCCGTGGTTGCACGTGCAGAAACTCCAAAGGAGAACGGCGTTGCCCTCGACGCTGTCTCACGTATTTCCAGGCCTGGGATTGCATATGGATCTTGAGAACGGGTCGAGCCTCTTGCGGATTTTCAGCGTTTCTTTCCTTTTTTTTTTTCTTTCTTTCTTTCATTCCTCTCCTTCTTCTTTCACGAACGTGTGCTCCTCGTTATTCGTCGAATCTTGGTCGAATAACGAACTTTCACTGTCACGAATGTGAGAATCTTGGAATTTAGTTTTTCTTTCCGGAGAATTAGTGCCAGCCTCATTTTCATGATTTTTGGAATCGTTGCTTTGAGAATTCCATTCTTTCGGAAATTTGTTTTCCGCTGGGAAATAGTCTCGTTTTAGTAACGTTTGGAATCGTTGCTTTGAGAATTCGATGTTTCTTTTGGAAATTTCTTTCCGACAATTTTTGGAATTTTGGAATTTTTATTTCTCTTGCTTCGAAGGAATCTAGAGTCAGAGTGAAAATTAGAATTTCTTCCAATTGTCCAGCTTTTTGTAAGTTTTCTTCATTCTTTGTCTTCTTCGGTACGAAAAAAATTCAATTTGAAGATAACGAAGATAAAATCGTAAGCAACTATCGATTACCATCAGATGGTGTTGAAGTGTCAATTCGTCGTGTAATATTGCGATATGTCGATCGAGATTCTTGTCGAATTAATTAAACGAAATAGAAGAGATAGGAAACGCAACTATGTTTCATAATCAAGATGGCAGAGAAATCATTTTACATGCGGATTTGCCCATAGATCCGACACAATGGCAAAGAAGGAGGGCTATTAATTGCGTGGAAAGTCTGTTCCTTCGAACTTCATTGCTTGTATTGTTTTGTGGTTACTTATAGCTTTCGCATGTACATTATTTTACGTAACTAAGATTTCTATACTTGAAATCCAATACGCTGATTATAGTAGATCGAGTCGATCTGGAACCGGTGCGTCCACAACTACTAACATCTAAAAATCGTTTCTCCTTTTTCAATTTGAAAAATACATCAAATATTTTCAAATTTCAATCGCCATTTTTATCTTAAAAATTCAATTTTTTAATTTACATTCGTATTTTAATTATGTTGAATTTTTTTATATTTGCAAGCTTTGCAGAAGTGTCAAAATTTCCCAAAATTCATTATAACTTTTTTGAGAATATCAAAATTATTTCCAAATTCATAGTAACTGTTGTCGTACTTTTTAATTACTAAAAAAATACTTTAATCGTTATTAAATTGGAGTAACGATCGATTGTATTAGAGACTTCGAGCTTCGTGTAACGAATCGTGTTACGAAAAAGTTCTCTCTACCAAAAAGAAAACGAAGCAACGACGATGATAATAATTATCTAAACGGAATCGGGGCACATCCTTTTCCTTGTCTGTAATAAACAGTCGCGAGAGCACGTTGCACGGAGGATGTTTACTCGCTCACGCGACACGTATCTCTCTGGCTTTTTTAATGCCATTCGCCCACATGTTGAATCATACGAGTATACACGATATCATTTTCACGCGAAAATTATCTTTAATCAACGTTCGCTCGTCATTCTTTCACAAACATTTCCAATCTTGGTAAAATTTCTCACATTCGAACCTTATACTCGACACTTTTTATTGCAATTGAATAATTTCATTCTAAAATTTTCAGCTTTTTTCTTCCTTCTCAGATTCCATCTTCCATTATATCGACTATGATCCTATCTATTAAATTTTCCAACAATCGAACTCTTCAAGTTACCCAACAAGAAATCGATAATCCTCTTAAAGTAACATTTCTTCTTGTACTATGAATTTTTTAGTATTAATTCAGTCTGCATTAATATTACAATAACTCCGTAGGTTTTAAACACGAAATGCTTCCAATAATTGGCAAGGATTCCACTATTCCTCAAATTGCCCATTATTAACCCGACTATTTTATTATTTTAATTATTATTCTCATGCTTCGAAAACTGTAGAATTTTTAATATTAAAACAGATTTGAAAAGATTCTTATCCAAACAATTTTACTGTTATTATTTTTATTATTACCTCCAACTGTATCTCTCGAATCAGTCAACTTTTCGAAATGATGTCTCGCGATAAAAAAAATTCTTCCGCGATAACATTCATCACCTTGATCGACGTTTTTAAATCAAACATCAATGGACTGTTTGCCCACTCGTCGGTCAATTCCGCGTCGATCAGGCATTCAGGTACTACAGTTAGACCGAATCGAGAAGCGGGTTGTTGTTGGCATGGTGTGGCGAAGGTGAGGTGGAAGAAAAAGCGGCTCGGTGTCGAGCGACCCACGCTTCTTAAGTCCACAATTGACTCGCGCGTGCATCCAATATGGCTGATAAAACCGGATCTCCGCCGTGAGGGGTTAAAGCCGGCTGCTGCCATGTACGTGGCAAAAGCCGATGCCTAATGTCGTTACTCGTTACGATTCCCTTATATGTAACATCCAGCCCAGGATTGAGATAAAGGTTCGTTTACACTACGCTTCTGTGGCTGTGGTTGTGGCGTCTTCCATGAGCCGCTCGATCATTCTGTTGATGAGGGAAAAATCGTCGAGTATAGGACCCTCTTTAGGTTAGAAATGGGGAGGATTTTGTTTCAAGTTTAACCGTCCATTTGGGAAGAAAACTATCGCGAGTTGCTCTCGAGAGTGAAATTTATCAGTGTTGCTAGCGGCGGAGAGATTTATACACAGTTTGAGAATACTCTCGAGAGCAACTATCGCAAAAGAACTCTCAGATAGACATTTACCCTTTGTTCCCCTGGGTTTGTTAACCGTGATACCTTGAGTTACTCAGGGCTGTAAAACTTGGGTATAGTCAAATTATTCGAACATTCCAAGTGTTTGAATTGCGCCGAATATTCGGATTTTCGTGGGTGTTGAAGTGGATTCCAAGTGTTTAGAGATTTTATGGTGTTTCAGTAATTTTTGTTACGAAAATATTGGGAATTAAGGAATGAATTATTGTTCTTCTGACTGGTGACAGATTTTTCCCGAGATTCGGATCATTCCACGCCAAATCGATCATTTTTTGACGTCGACATTAGGGATTTAGGGACTAGGGATTAGAGACAACCACACGTGGCTGGTTTCGAATTTGTTAAAAAGAATACGAACCTCTGAATTTGGCAATTTTTGCCCACAAGTCGAAGGGTTAATATGATCGTTCGATTATGAGCAGAAAAATTTGTAGCGTTAATGAATTTCAATGGAACAATTCGCAGTATAATATTGAACGACCACCCTTTTCGAAGCATTACTAGATCGCGTCGACCAGGATCAGTCGGTTCGTTATCTTTCTGGGTCCGCTTGTGCAGGGCGACGTACAAAGGTATGACTAACGCGCGAAATATGTAGAACAGTGCTCGTTATACAATGTATACGCGTTGCTTTTAAACGGGCGCCGTTCCTTTTGCAATTTGTTAGCGTCCGCGCGAGTGTCACGTCTTTCCGCGTGCATTTTTCGTCGTCGCGGCAAACTTTGCGTGACGCTATTCAAAATAACCGGCCAGCCGCGGAAAACGACCGTGAATTGCATCACCATTTTGTAACAACGCAACGATTTTCTTACCTCATACACACAGCGAAAGTTATATACAACGTGGCCAGCTCGTATTTTTGTCGTTACTTTACACCACAAGCCTTTTGCACCTCTTTTGCACCTCCGGCATTTTTCGGCACGATCGATCAGCAAACTTTCGCAACGAATCTTTTGAAATGCAAGTTTCATTTTGAAAAGGGAAAGTGATAGATTTTCATTTCTTTCGTTGAGTTTATTTATTTCAGTACGTGTTAAGGCGTAAAACTAATTATAAGTAAAACCATTGTGCATATTTCACCTTCTTTGAATGTATAGCGACGATTGCCCCTTTTGTAGTAGGATTAAGAATTTTACCTCGGCCGTGTTAATTTTCATTTACCTTGGCCGAGTCAGGGCAACTAATAAAATATTACCTGCTACGGTTAAGGCATGGGGAAAATCCGACACATGCCACTCGAAGGTACTTGCAGTACCTGAGGGTCACGGCGGCTTCCCCTACCAAATTAAAACCACCAATCAGACATCGTCATTCCCATTTTCACATGTCCACATTTATTATTTAAGCACGAATTCCTTCAAAGGACGACAGATTCTAAAAAACTATCAGCTATTCAACACAGAAATTATTATCACCAGTCTAACGCGTTTTTTTAATTCAACAGTTGTAGAATAAATTTAAAGTTTAAGTGTTATGTATACTCGTGACATCATTCTTTCACCACCTTCCAGTATCCAATTTCAACAAATATTCAATCGTCATTAACGTTGACGTTTGAAGTGAGCATACACGAAAGACTCTCTTTCACACTACAAATTGTTAAATTGCTCAAGCCTAGACAACATTATTTCTCAACGTCAGACTAAATACACATCAGCTAAAAAATCTACACACACATTAATAACCCAAACCAGATCACTTTTCTCAAATTCTTAAAGAAACATTTTTTCCATCAACTAGCATTCGTGTTTTGCGAGAATTTTCAATTGCTGACGTTCGTTACGGTAATAGCCGTATAGGTTGGAAATAGCAACGTTGTTTTCTGTATGTGAATGAACGAAAAATCGTAAAGAGTTTCGCCTGCGAATAGGTAGTCCACGGGAAACGGCGAAGACGTGACCGATTACGAATGAAAACTTGAACGTTGTAGTTCTCCGGGTAACGAACGTGTACAAGTGGATTAATTTCAAGTTTGAGGCAGGTTTTGTTTCCGATCAAATTTGAAATATTTTTTCCATCAACTAGCATTCGTGTTTTGCGAGAATTTTCAATTGCTGACGTTCGTTACGGTAATAGCCGTATAGGTTGAAAATAGCAACCTTGTTTTCTGTATGTGAATGAACGAAAAATCGTAAAGAGTTTCGCCTGCGAATAGGTAGTCCACGGGAAACGGCGAAGACGTGACCGATAAAGCTGATTGCATATTTGTACAGCTTATCGCGAGATTGAACTTTGATTATTCAACGAGACGCAGTCTATTGTGCGCGTCTCTACGAGAAGAAGCAACGCGTACGAGAGTTGCATGCGGCTTTGTCGTGTCTAATATGCAATGGAGAGTGTGAACGAACTCGTAAATCGTCAGCGTCGCGACACTTTTGTCTGCGTACGCATTAGACGCGTACACGCGTCCGCTGCATCTACGCGTTTTAATCAGTCACCGCGGGAACGTCCCGTGGAATTTTATTAACGTTTTTCTCCGAGAAGAATGCCTCGTAATTTAGCTGTGCCCAGCTCCGAGAACTTTGAGGGGAACGAAGGAAACGAGACGCACGCGTTGGCTCTTCGAGGTCAGGGAACCTTCGCGTCGTGGGTCATTGATGATCCATCGATTGAACATTGTCCATCTACAAATATGTCGTTTGAATGAAAATGCACTTTAAAATGGTGTTTCTTCATTTGTTTTTTTAATAAGCACAGATCTAATATATTTATTTAATTTTAAAACCGATAGGGTTCATTTAACTTCGTACGGTTTGCGGAGGGTTAACGTTGATTATTACGGTGTCTTAGATCGTGTTTTCATATTATTAGTTCACTTATCGCTTATCGAGAATGTGATGATACCGTGGATCACAGGTGACCCACGGAGGAAATTTCAATTCTGGCAGTTTAAACTATACTGTGACACTAACTTTACTAAATCATGTGTATGTCGCGTGGTTCATCGACGACCCACGGAGGAAACTTCAATTTTTATAATCTAAACTATAGTGCTACGCTATTTGACCTATTTTCCAAATGCTTCCAAAAATCGTCCTCAGATCGTAGATCACCAATGATTAACCAATCATTCACAGAAGCTGTATCCTTTCCATGTCAGTGAAAATGAATCCAAAACTCTTATTAAGGAGACACTGAAACGACTGTTGACGAAGCGGTTCAATTTTCTGTTCAAATGACTGTATTAACATTCGAGGACTAGAGCGATCTATTATCGAGTCTTCGTAGAACGTGCGTTTATGATCCTGGTAAGTCGACGCATCGATCGTATCGACAGGTAAATTTGCCTCGGGTCGTAAAGCGATGGCGTTCTAAATCATTGGTGAGCCGCGTAATCGCATACCCAAGACGGCTGCTCAATTTCTGCGGGTTGTTTCAATTATTTACCACGGCTTGGGGTATTCAATTATCGCGTGATCGTACAGTTACAACTAAGCGGGATGATGAACGCGACGAATTATTTCGGTGCCTTCGCGAACGTTAATTCTTCGCGTAACGTAATTACCCCGCGACGTGTTCTGTTTTTGCTATGTTTCAGGTGTTCTTTAACGCGTGATCGATATCTCAACGATATTTTTCGTGACAGCGTGAAATCTGTCTGGAGGAGATTTATCATTTAACACTCGGACAACGGACTGTGCAACATTCGCGCGCACCGCGGACGCCGGGTCAGTTTTGACCCAAAGTAACAGTACTCTTATAAACGTGCCAGAAGGAAATCTTTAGTTGTATTTCTCATTGATGCTATGTGAATCGTTACTTTTCTCAACTTTTTTTTTCAAAACGTCAGCGGTAGCAGGATTTTCAAAAATTATTTGAAGAAATAGGAGACAAACCTAAAGTGAAGCCTCTGACGTCACACAGGGCCTAAAAATGGGAATAAGGCTGTCGCAGTTACTCTTAGGTCTTCCTAAGTTATTTTCGTTTTATTCGTTTCAGTTCAATTTACTTGCAATGTGTAAAAAGAAAAAAAAATGATTTATTTACTTTGTGGTGGAAAAATGGATTGGATTCGTTGACTTTCTAAATGTTCTCGACGCAGGATGTTAACGAAGTGACTCAGAGAGCGGAATAAGTTGCATTTTCCAGCGTGTAATCCAAATAATGCCAGCGCGACTAGATCTGAGGGCGCGTGCGGCCGATATTTAAAATGCAAATCAACCCGTTCGAGTGTTTCACGGTGTCAATGGAAAACATAAGCAGCTTAAGCTTGCACGCATTAGTTATGACGCTTCCTACGCGTTCTGCTACACTGAATCGTTGGTAATTAGCGGGACCGTGATAGCGTGCGGGCCTTGTGCTGCACTGAACAAAGTATTTCTTATTGAAACCTTAATCTACGAGTGCTCTATATTTTCAAACCCTCTGACCAACATTTTGTCCTTGAAAGAAAAAAAATTCAATAACAGACAATTCTTTTATTTCGAAGAAGAAAACGTATGGAAAATGTACGATTGAAGATTGGAGAATTATTGTTTTTATAAAATGAAGCTTTTGTACAAAAAATTGGTAAAACGTGGAATTATTGTAGAAAACATATTTACAGAATTTTCTGGAAATGCGTGAAACATACATGAAGTTTTGTAAATTAAATTAGGTACGAAGAAATTCATTCTCCGTTGTTTATTAATTCCTTCTTTATAAACATTTATTTATGAAAATAATGAACGCCTTATCAATGATTATTACTATCATAACAGCTGATCCAATTTAATTCTTCAATTTGTTTTTATTTTCGTTTGCAAATTTTTATATAAACGGATCCATTTATTTTGCACTAGTGGAAATAAATAAATATATCAATAATTCTTAGCAGAAGTAGTTATCGTGTGAAAAAACTTTTGCATCTACACTTTATGACCTGTTTTTGACTGTTTTACACTAGGGATGTTGGCTAGTTCAGAAATAGAATCTCGATATTCAGTTTGAACGTGGCCCAAAAAGAGCGACTTACACTCTGGCGTTGTGTGTGCACCATTAAATTTAACAGCGGCTCCGACAAAAGTGTGACGGGACACGAATTTGCTTTGCCTAGACTGAGTTTCCGCTTCACGGATTTTAAACGGGGACCTCTCGATACTCGCGAGGAACAGGCGCGCCCCTTTGACGCGATTTCATGGTCATTTTCGACGTCCCTTGGTATGATTAACCGCTACACTAGGCTAATATAATAGCACAACTGTTTTCTAGCGTGGAATAGTTTTTTTTTTTCTTCACTTTTCAATACATTTCCGAGAATTTCCTATGTCCTCCAAGACTTCAGTGAACTGTTGCATTCGAAAATATAAGTACCACCCTATATACCTGACCCGAGCCAACCTGATCGTCCCGAAGGCGCACGTGTCCACAGGCCGAATACGTAATTCCGAGAAAACGCGTCGCCTCGGTCAAAGCGCGTGTTCTTCGCCAAGAGGCGAGAAGACTGCCGCATCCAGCTGGATTGAAACGATTTCGCACGACTCTTTTGTGGCCGGTTCACGCGCGCCTTCCCTTTGTACCCGCCACGAAATCGTTTCGAATGCGTTCGCGTGTGGGCGTTGTCGGTGCGTTGTCCCGCGTGAACGTTCTAGTTTGTCACCGCCACCGCTATTTTTCTTCTCTGCATCTCGTCATTCGTGCATGTTACACAAGAACGGTTCCAATGTAACATTTTTCGAACTGTTTTATCATTTTTAGTGGACAAATATGGAGAAAGTTTTCAACAAACTGAAATGAATGATTGCAATGCAGAATTTCGACGTTTCTTGTTGGAAAGAGGGAGAGAATTAGATGTTACTATTCTTGCTATATACAGGGTGTCGATTTATTTATCATTGCAACATTTATAGATTCTCTTTTTACACTTGTTTCTCAAGTATTTCTTCTTTTTTTAGAGTTAAAGTTAGGTGTCTCGAAGAAGGTAGATTTTGTTGTCAGAGTTCATGATGGCGGCGGGGAGTGGTTGTATGTAAAATAACGGTGTGTTTTAAGTAAGCTTGTCACAGTCTTGGAATTTGAATTATGAATAGAAAAGCGTGTTTCCTGTTTCAATATTAGTACGTGTATTGTAGTATGTTTGACGTGGGATTTTCTTTTCAGTCACGTGGTATGAGGTTAGGTTAGGTTATACCAAAATTTACGATACTAATTTCAGAGGTTTATCCACTTGTGAGGAAAGAGGTCAGAATCGAAAATTCTGGTTAAAAATTCTCAATATTCCTTGCAATATTTGGAATTTTTTATATTTTCATATTTCTGAGAACTTTTAGTATGTTTAAAATATTTCAGAACATCATCCAGGATATTTAACATTTTTTCAACATACCTGATTATTAGAATATTTTCTCCCAATGTCCCATTGCCATTTTTTCCCGAAAAATTCACATTCCTATCACAAACCTAACCTAACCTACTTAATCAGTTTCTAATGATTCAAACGTATCGACTTTCTCATCGATCCTCGAGGATCGACAGGTTTTCTGCATGTAAATCATGCTCGTTTCATAATTTAGCCGTCGGCCGAAGCAATCGAAACGCGGATGCTGGATTCGTCTATGGAAAAAAATGTTATTTAATACCGCGTGGGCAAAAGCCACGGTGCGCCGTGGTGTCGTTGCGTTTATCTCGAGGATTATATGGGTGGAAAGTGGGCACAACGAGAAAAACTGTCATTTGACGGCCGGTCAATGGGCTTGGCAGGCAATACCACGATGTGGTGTTATATTTGCAAACTTGACGAAGTCAACTCAAATAGAACGTTCCCCAACTGCTCTTCTAATACGCTTTTATTAGATCTTGTTTCAAAATTATTCACATTCGAGTTAATGTCCGATTGTGTCGAGTGAAAATCGGGTGATTTGAAAATAGTAATTAAAAGTTGAACGAAAAGAGAAAGTCTATACAGGGTGTCCCGTAACTCCTCGAACACCCGGAAATGGGGGGTTGCTGGGGTGACTCTGAACAACTTTTTCCTTTACCAAAATCTTGTTTGAAGCTTCATTTTTGAATTATTAACGAAAAACACTGGCCAATCAGAGCGCGCGTAGAGCTCGCGCTCAGGGACGAAGAACAGAGGTGTTTGAAGCTTCATTTTTGAATTATTAATGAAAAACACTGGCCAATAGGAGCGCGCGTAGAGCTCGCGCCTCAGGGACGGAGAACAGAGGCTCACCCGCGCGTGATCGAACAATGCGTACGCGTTAAAAACGACCTTCGCTATTTTCTTCGCGATTCCGACTAATTGCAGTTTTTTTCAAAAATTTGTACAAACGTCGGAACGACGGCAAAAACCCATTTCTCTAAGCCTTATAAAAATAGCGGTGCAAAGTGAAATTGTTTTGACAGCGATCGATAACCGAGAAGTCACGCGTACGCGTCGTTCATGATAGCGCGCGGGTGAATCTCTGTTCGCCCGTCCCTGAGCGCGGGCTCTACGAGCGCTCTGATTGGCCAGTGGTTTTCGTTAATAATTCAAAAATGAAGCTTCAAACAAGATTTTGGTAAAGGAAAAAGTTGTTCAGAGTCACCTCAGGAACCCCCCATTTCCGGGTGTTCGAGGAGTTACGGGACACCCTGTATATTTACATTTTAGCGGTATTTTCAATCGAAAAGTCTATTGTTAGAAGAAAGAAATTGCATTCGATAACTTGGTTAACGAAGTGTAATGTTCTTCCAATTTTACGTAGGTAAAATAGAAATAGAAAGGTATCAGTGGTATTCGCCATAGCCGATGTTCGAACACTGGACGATCTGTAAAGTGTAGCAGCATCCTTCTCTCAGAACATACATAATTGGAATCGTGATCGAGAAAATTTTAGGTGGATGAATAATTTTATTCCTTTACTTGGGCCATTTTTTCCGTGGGAGGTCTTTCACGGTGTATTCTGGGTACTATCCAGAGTGTGTCCATCCAATTTCTCGGACTCTCCTCCGGAGAGAAAACAGATTTGCAATTAGCGTGATGTATATGTCGGCCTAGTTAATTCCGTAACCAAAGCCTTTGACAATAGAATATTACATTTTATTAGGGGTTCGTGTCTCTCTCGTGCGTTCCCTTTGTCTTCGCGATGGCGGCGCAGCAGGGCTGCCAACAACGGCAAAAGTCGACGGGCGACAACCGTCACGCTGTGACGGCGCAATTAGCGTCGTATTAGCGAAAGTTTCCAGGCGACGTCTCTCGTGTGTTCCCGTGGATTTCGCGTTCGTCTGGCATTAATCATAATTTCAGTCCCTGCGGCGAATGTGCATCATTAACCTTCCCTGTTCTTACGTTGAATTAAATTTAACCTGTCTGCTATGTTACTTAAGGCAACTGTTAGGTTAGGTTTTTTTTCGGCTATTCATCCCTCCTGTGCTTTCGTTTTTAGAATGTCGCCTTAATGTCGGGTTTTATGATTGTGTTACGAGGATAATGGTACGTTTCAGGTTGCTCTTTTTCTGCTGGAAGAACGTGTGATGAGAGGTTATGTTGTTGCATTAGTGTCCCCCTGGATATTTAACTCTAGGAAACTGAAAAGTTCTCGGGAGGTTTAATTACAAATTTTAAGGATTAATTTAATTTCTAAAGTGAAGAGCTTTGCAATTATCGCAAATACCTAACGTTGCCTCCAAGACAAAGAAGACAGTATATATCTGAGAACCACTGTTGTGCCGTAAGGACGTATCTGGTGAAGAAAATAAATGAACAAACTGTCAGTGGTGAAATAAAAGCTTTATGTAACGCTGGTTTCCTTGCTTTGTCTAAGTGGTCCACGTAAGGGTTGAATCGTTTCCTGTGCCCAAGAGAAATCAATCCGGGGAGCGTGTTGCTACTGCATATGTCCGTCGTTATTTTTTCATCCACTGGCCGCGACGGTTTTTCCTGGAAACCGCATACGAGCCACACGATTTCCTGCGATAATGTGCGCTCCTGACGATTCGATGAGCTGAAGGTGAGAAGATTCCTCCACCTCTACGAAGGATTTAGTAGCCGTCTAACGGTTCAACGAGGTTCACGGCGTCTTCTTAGGTTTACCAGCGTGCACGATGCAACACAATCGGCCACTGCTGTGCCACCGTCCACTACTCTGGCCTTCCTGTTTGTTCCTAGGCTACTCTGATACGTCCTCGTCGTCTTTGCCTTGCTTTGTTCTTGTTTCGCTGGTATCCTCTCTTTGGACTGGAGTGCAGTGACCCACGGAGGATGCTTGGATTTTTTAGAGGTCGATCGTAGGAGATAGTTCGGTCGTTTCTTGGGAGTTGCTGGAAGAATGATTGCAGATTGTGTTAAGAGAGAGCGTGGGTCATGGGATGACCCCATTGATGGTCTGTTTTGGTTGTACTGTGTGAAATGGGTGTAGTGTATTTTAGTATGTCAAGAGATTTTGGTATCCTTTGAAATTTGGGAATCAGTTGGGCATCGGTGACTTACAAAGTCTGGAATAGAAAATGTGGAGATCTTAGTGTATCAGTTGGAAATAATTGCGGAGGAAGTTTGGGTCGCCTTGGGTCACTAGTAACCTACGCGCAATAGTGATCAATTTTGAATTATTCTAACAGAAAGTAGATAAATTTCGATATTCCAATTGCAAGGAATTGAAATATAGGTATAGAATTGCATGGGTTACCAGTGATCCACGGAGGAGAACGCTCATATTTTGAAACAGTAGATCTCCTAATGCGATTGGATCGCGTATAGATCATTCGCAGTGTGACTGTATCGTAGGTGGCCAGTGGCCCAAAGAGAATTTCCTAACTAAACGTGTCACGCGAATCGTAATTTCCGGTGAATTGCGCACGATCGTTATCAAAGCAAACGGGTGGAATAAAATCGATGCAGATCCGAGATTAGTCCATTGGGCTTCAACCGGAAACGAGTTAACAGTATTCCGCCACTGTCGGAAGGGATTTGCGGCTTCTCGTGTCGCTCGCTTCACCCATAAACACACATGGTATACTTGCTACCTGCTCACGAACGTGCTTCATTCTTGCACATAATCGCCTCTGTGCGATCAATTATGGCTCACAGCCAGCAACGGACAGACTGTCACACTGAAGTGTCCAATGAAACGTTGAAAAATGTCCTTCATTAGAAGACATTGTGCGTACAAAAACATGCTTTCCATCTTTACAGTAATAATTATGTAGTATTCAATAAATAATATTCGTCAAACATATTCGATACAATATAAAAGATGAAAAACATTATTCGTTCTGATTAGAATAAAATTATATTTTATTCCTTCAAAATACCAAATAGAATGTCATAAAATTTGTTGTTCACATCAACGGCACACGATAGCTTTCCAAGGTGGAATTTTGATTAAACGAGAAAGGGTACCTAATACTCCCTCGAAGTATAAAATATCAAGAATTCAATATTTACAATTTCATTTCGAAGTTGCAATTCCTCTGCGGCACGGAATGTGTTAAAAAAACTCTCCCAGTCGTGTTATCTAAAGAACTATGAACAAGTCAGATTTCCGATCGGTGATCCGGTTACGCACCCCCAGCGGCGTTAAATCGATAATCATTGGATCGACAGGGATTACAGCGCAGTACGAAACACGTTTACCTCGTCTTTTCGCAATTTCCTCGACGACGTGTGGAAAACCGAGTGGATCGATTTGTCATGGAATCGGCACGTGTGCACCGGCGAACGATTTCTCCCGTTCGATGTATCGAGACGAGGTTTCGTGGCGGGCACGTGGGAGGTGAAACGGGCGCTAGATCGATCCTAGTTGTGTGCTGTTCGCCAATGGCGTAACCGGTAAACAAACTCGGAAAAGAAGGACACCCCGGGACGAGGGGGAGTTAAACCTGTTCGGTTAACTTGTTATCGGCGAAATGCGAAACGGGTTATTAAAAGCGATCGCTTTATGCCCCGGGATGAAGAGGGGAACTGTATATACGCGTGTTGTATACACATAGTACAGAGTGTATCACTGCTTCGTTTCTTTATGGATGCACTTTTCGGTCTGTTGGTGATCTGTGGAAGTTGCACGGAGGCGGGAATTATCGTAAGAGGAGAAGTTCCCCGCGGGATGATAAATTTTCTGATATTCGAGCAGCGGAGTAATCAATTTCGAGTTATCGGCAATTATTCGGGGGAAAAATGTAATTATTATGCAGCGGGGGGATTTTCTTTGCTCTTGTTCGTTTCTTTATGGATGTCTTCTGTAACGAAGAGGAGTTAATTACTGTTTGAACGATCGTATTTTTTGTGATTATAGTTGCAAATTTATATGGACAATTGATATCGCAGGGAGAAGACTTTCAGGATTTAGCAAGGAATTCAACGTGATGAGAACACTTCAATCGAGAGATTTAATTAGCTATAATTCTTGTGACAATTCCGTTCGAGAAGCACAATTAACAGCAATTCTACTTGTGGGGATTCGTTCGTTAAGATTTCAGGAAATAATTCAATCTTAGAAACTCAATAGCAGACAATTCCAAGACACCGACAATTCCTCGGCACTTCCAGTGAAAAATTGCCACAGTTTGACTGTGTCTCAATACTAACAATTCCATGCAACACAACCGGCAATTCCATGACAATTCCCATTAAAAGCCCAATCGACTGCAATTCCAAAGAATTCAAATTCCAGTTGATGCTTTCCGACGATTGGAATTCCATAAAACAAAAAGAACTCCAGATACCGCAATCATCGTGCAATTCCACAGCGAAACGAATTCGTAACGAAAGGGGGGAAAAATCGGTCCGTATCTCGATCATTGACGCAAGAGTGCCGTGTGGGTGCAACGACAGCAGCTGATCGTTGAGAACGGCCGCGTGTTGCCGGGCACAGATAGATAGATAGGAGAGAGAGAAAGACTCGTCGATCCACGGCGCGACGGTGAGACTCGTTCGTTCGGAGGACCGGTTCTACTCGTAGCTGGAGCGGAGACAGAAAAGTCCCGCGGCAAAACGAGACCGCACCCCGTGACTCCGCGGTGGTATTCCTGTCCCACGTGAACCTTATGCGAGCAGAAACAGTGCACCGGCTAGAAGTCTCCCGCACTGGTGCATCCTCGACCAGTGTTTACCGTGCTGCCTCGACGAAGCGACGCCGTCGACATTTTTCTTCGATTCGCGTATCGACAGGAAACGGAAGGTACAGTCGTTTGTCCACGCAAAGAAATATCAGAGAATTGTGGCTCTTTCGTATTGCTTTCTTTTTTCGTTTTATTTGTCGAATGAGGGAATTCGAGAGGGCTGTGGAGGTTTAATAGAAAGGAATACATATTCTTTGAACATTGTGTGCTCTTTTTACGTTTATTTTATTGCCGAGGAAATTTCAGTGGATTAGAAGTTGATACTTTTGTCTTTAGGGATTAGAGTAAATAGCGAGGCTTAACGAAAAGAATTTTTGACTTTTGAAATTTGAAAATACCAGAGAATAGACAATGTTTCTTTCTCTGCTTAATACAAATTCTCATGAATCCCTTCTCTCAGTGTCTCAATCAACCGAGAGGACAAATGAAGACGCACCCTGAGCACCGTGCAGAAAATTGATTCGGTAAGTGTCACCCGACAAACCTTAACACTGTCGACTGTCTCTTTAAACGCATTATGCAAACTTACCTCGCGACGATTTTAATGTCGAATGATGGAATCATGCTAATCGCTCGATCGTTATAATTCGCGGTTTAATCGGATAAGGATCGACGGTGTGGATCGTGGGCGAACCCGTGAAGCTAATGTTTCTCGGTCGTGCAGACCGATTTTTCTCCTTCGTACCAAACGACGATCCCTGTTTCAGCGACAACGTTATTATTATTATTATTATTATTATTATGGTAGTCATCATCGACGCCGCGTGTCCTCGATGAATATTCATAGTTTCAACGGAGCTGAACTTCAGCGAGGATGATAAACATCGGGCCTTAATGTTTCATTCATATCGGTCCCCGGTGTTGCCGGACATAATGAGCCTGGCGAATGAGAAATTAGCTGCGTGCATACGATTTTAATATAGGTACCTGTGCGTCGTCGTCGTTGTCGTTGCATTACGATCGATCGATGAACAATGGTGATGGAGAGTTCTTCGTTGTTTCGTTCAGTCGTTCCACCGTTTGCATGATTTAAGACAGTGATGAGCAATCATGTTTTGCAGCTGGTCAAAATTGAAAACTCAATAAACTACTTTAGAAAACTTAAAAATCTTCAGAACCTAATTTGTTATTCTAAAAATTGTTAATTTGTAGGATGGATTTTTTTATTCTCAACTTAGGTAGAAAAGATTCTGAATCTAAGAGTTTAGCGGTGGGGGAACAGCGTCTTGTGGAGGGGGTAAGCGAGCCACTGGAACCTTGATACACCGAAACATCGACGCAGGCTATAATCAGTCCAGCTGGTTCACGATATTCGAGCCTTCACGCTTATTGGACACTGATTTTACGAAGTGTGACAGGAATTCTGTAGAAAAACACAGAGTTCATTGATTAGAGGGTCACGGAACTCACTGCATAGTCTCTCGAAAAGTAAAAGTAGCTCGTCTTTGGATTCTTAATTCGCTATCCATACAGGTGCAACGCAACATCGTGCAACAACGCTAATTTGCAAACAATCGCGTTCCCGCGTGAATTTTCACCATGTCAAAAGCACTTTCTCTCTTTCTACCACTAGGTATACGTTCTCGTTTTCTTTTTCCATTTTTCGAGCGGATTCGTTTCACGAAATTCAGTACCGTTTTTCGTCTTTTTGTGAAAGTACGAATATTGCGTTTCACGGCATTAGAAGCGCCCCACGCATTTGCATCGAGTTTCGCGTTTCAGCTTTCCTCGTTTTTCTTCTAAAATGTATTCTACAAAACTATTAACGTCTTAATACTTTTTCTACACTGTGTTCAAAAATTTCGTATCAACACATACTGCAATGAACACGATGATTCTCACAGAGACTGTAAAGAATATTCTACATCGTTTGGAAGTATATTAAAATTTGCCAAACCCAGGCAAATTATTTATTAATATCTGCAAATGTAGCTCCGTTATTCATCGTTAGAAAAATTATGGTATGAAGTATTCAATTAGAGGCAATTCCAAGATTTTTGTCCAAAGTCGAAGCATCGTATTAAATAGTAAAATAATAGTGAGCTTATTGTCATTGCTATAGAGAAGCGAATGTTGCTCGTTATGGCTGTTCGAATCGAGAGAGTCCTCGCCATTGCTAGTTAGCTCGCGTATCGAATGGCTGCCGGTGTTGGATATCTCAAGACAGTTCGGTCGTTCAAATTTAATGCCAGCCTAGTATTAGGTCATTACTAAACGCGTTAGACTTTTTTTTTCCCCTCCCATCGGTGACACGACGACCACTTTCACGTGCGCATACATTACACAGGTAAACACAACACGTTTCGCAATCACCGGTGCAATTGGAGGCAAGATACAGTAGTGTTTGTGCCTCGTGGCAGAATGAATGCCATCAAAATTTAGGGATTTCAATTATATTTAACGAAGTGTAAATTTTTTAATTTTTATGTGTAACATGGAAAATTTCTGATTTGAGAATTATTTTAACAGAACAGTTATTGATTTCGTTGATTGATTTATCTAGGTTGAGGTAGACATTGAACTAAAATGGCGCCAGTTATTGATTTGGTTGATTGATTTATCTAGGCTGAGGTAGTCAGTGAGCTAAAATGGCGCCGAGTTAGTTCATCTTTTATTTATTGTGTTACTTTTGCTGTATACGATACCAATTGAAGTTTTGAAGAAGCTTCCATACATTTTACTATGGCTATTCCTGTGTTATAGCGAAACTTCTAGCCTGATTTAAAATTCTTCGTAGAAGAGAAACTTTTAAGTACGATATTGTACCAAGGCCAACAAAAGACTAGCCATTCATACGTGTAGCCCATTGAATCGGACTTGTGGACATACGAAATCCAGTTTGCCTAGGTTGTTGAATGAACGTGAAAGTATAGGTATATACAAGTTGTTCCTGTATATTGACAAAATTGTAGGTGATCTACATTCTTTGTTCAGTTCAGAAATTTATCTACTTGGAAATTTTGTCCTTTATCAATCACAATTTTCCTTTTTCGTTTCAATAAGAATTTTCTTTCTCTAATACTTCCCGGTTATCAGTAAAAATTTCCCTTCGTTTAAATAAGAATTTCTTTTTTTTTTTTTTATTATTCTGGTATTGATTCCGTACCAGCTCGATCGTGATGCAGATCTCTCATGACGCAGGGTGACTAATAAATCCGATATCTTCGTCTCATTTCCATTATTAATGATCGACCTTAATTTCACGTGCAGCTCGAAAGTGTTCGGTGCGAGTGCGACTTGGGGGCCAGTTTCCAAGTAGTCAGAGGCCACATCACGTTAATCATAACTCCCCGTCTTACGTACGTGCCTAAGAACAATGACGGCCAATTGTCGTAATTAGAACGCCGAGTTTACCGTACGAATCAAACGCAGCTGTTCACCCCGTGCATACGTACAATTCGTGTCACTTGCAGAAATTTTTAAGAAAAAGAAATATTGGTCCGTACGATCGTTGCACCATTTTTAATCACGAAATTTGACACTTGATTCGTTATCCTTTTAAATTAATTTACAGAATATTCTTACTAAGAAAAACTGAATAATTTTGGTTTTTATTTGGATAATTTAAGAACTACCATTTTCAGCTTTTTATTTGAAACTTTTGTACTCTTTCTTGTCAGTAGAATTTAACAAATACTTGAATCGCTAAGAGTTGATCGTTTCTTCATTTTCAATTAAATCTACACCGGGTTACGTCACAATTTCCCCATAGAAAAATTCCTTACAAATCAGGCAGCTGAAATTCCATCATCTTGCTAAGAGATGAGCATAGAAATGCCATAAATATTCGTAAACCAATCACATTATCGATGGTCAACGATTTCTTCCATCCTCTGTCATAAAACTTTCCTTCTTTTTATCGAGTGAAACGAACATTAAATTTTGCTGTTTTGTAACGAAGGTCGAGAGGAGTTCCTGGCCTGCACCCGTAGCTTTTCGTTCTCTTCCACCACAGATATTAGCTAAGCGAGCGGGGCGAGTACATATATGGAGGTGAAACAGCCGGTTCACAAAGGACATTCCATTCCATCTTAGCTGCATTAGCTTTGAACCAACGTGGCTGTTGCCTCCTCTCGATCCAGCGTGTCCTCGCCTGAAATATTCAGAGCTTCCCTCGCGAATGAGTATCCTTTTGGCGGGAAATCACGTAAAATTGCAAGTAGAATATCTTTGTTAATTATTCTGACGGAATTTTCTTGGGAGTTTAAGAGAGGAATGAAGTTTAAGATAGGGAATGGTGAATTTCAGAGTGGACAAATTTTGAAGAGGAAAGTTTCGATGTCGAACCTTTCAAAGTTGGAACCTCTCCAAGTGGAAATTTTCAAAGTCGAAACTTTGAAAGTGGACCCTTCAAAGTGAAAACTTTCAATAGTGGGACCTTTCAAAGTAGAAATTTTCAAATAAGAAATATTCAAAGTTTAATTCCTATAAAAACTCGTACCAATAAAAAAAGAAAAAAAGAACATTATGGAATCAGATTGAATTAAGCAACTAATTAAAACAAATTAAAGTATTCTTCATAAAGATCAATTTAATTAATTTCTCTTACTTTTTCTTATCAATTTCTCTTAACTTTTTATCATTCCTTTTCTAATATTCATGCTGTTAAGCATGATTCCTTGTTAAGAGAAAAAATTAGGGGAAAGGATTAAGCGCCATGTTGCTTTCTTCGAGCGTTAAACGCGAGGATTAAGAGCACAGAGCTGCAATTACGAGTTGGCGATATAATGTGGCGAATAAACGCATTGGAAACTATGATGAACTGGCGCGCGTAATTAGAAAGCACACGCGCGCATTTTACGCGGAATCGCCGCGTTTGTTTTGCAATTAGCGCGTTCCCTGTCGCTCGAACAATTGAATTGCAACGTTCGCCCATCCCTGTTTCTTTTTCCTTTCTTCTAGATCCACGACAGGGATAACTAGCCTCGATAACGAAGGATAATCGTTGGGCGCTGGTCTCCTTCATGTGAACTTTACATTTTCGTTGCCATTGTTGTCGATTATTGCCGATGTTTACCGGCTGACTTTGACGAAACACAATGATTGTGATTAGCATATATGATTAACAGAATAATTTCACGTTTATGTTTCCATAGTTACGAAGAAGTCTCGACATTTTGTGAGAGCTTGAATTTTAATATTGTAAGGATTGAACATTTTTTTTTTTTAATTCGGAGATTTTTTAGAGCCTGAAGATTAAGGTTGAAATAATTGGCAAAATCGAAATACTAACATTTTTCATTCTTTCGAAGTACGAAGATCAGAATGTGATCTATTTCCAACGTTTGAACTAGGGCAACTGCTGACTACTCGGGTCTGTCTCAAGATAAAGAAAAGTCTTGCACAATCAGAAAAATGTCCTGAATCACGATTCACCCGAATACTCTATTCGTGTCACCCAGATATTTATAATATTTCTGGTAAATGATAAAACAATGAAACAATTAATTTTTTTAATTAGATATCCTTATGTTTGAATCTGAATACCAACAAATCAACATTCTCAGACGACACTGTTTCCAGCTGCAGAAAATACACGTTCAGAAGTAGCAGACATTGCAGGTAAATACGTATATATGTGTACGATCGGGGCCTCCGTGCCCAAATAGGGAACCGACGAGGAAAAATAGAGAGCGTTATTGGCGTAGTGCGCAATGTCTCGACTTGCCGGCCCGGGAGGTCGCAGGTTCGATTCCCGTGTTTTGTTGGGTTCCTGGATTTTTTCCTCGGTTCCTACATACACTGCCGGCGAAAAGTTTGGAATCACCGAGCATTGGAATTTACACAAAAATTTCCAGGAAAAAGTCGGCGGCTTTGAGAATTTTTATCATTCGAATTGAGATAAACTTGAAATCTATAAAAAAATTAGCAGCAGATTTAATATTGATGAAAAGTGGTTTTGGCCGGTAGTGTATGTATGTAAATACATCTTCGCAACTTCTGTCAGTCTAGGATATTTCTTTTCGTGAGTTTTCTAGTATTCTAGTGGACGTAAATTATGATTTATTTGTGTGTCTTGTAAATACGTACATTTGTAATTCAGAATTACTATTAAAGTTTTAAGGCGGGGAAATAGAAAAAAAATGACTGAAAGGAGTTTATACATATATGGTTTGGGAACGTATATCTGACGACCATGAAAAAGTCTGGTCAAAGCCATCTTGAAGGTCATTCCAAGGTCATCGATATTTTTCATTTACTATTTAACCCTTTGCGATCGGCATATTTCTCTGGTTGGACTATCAGCTAGTCGAAGCAAATTTAAATTTTCAAAGTTATTTTTGCATAGTTTATTTATTATATATATAAGGATATTGAAAAACAGAATATTTTGAAACTGATACATTTTGTTTAATACATACTAGTTATAGTGCATAAAAATAAAACGTTTTAATTTTTGTAATTTTCCAAAGTATGATACTTGACAAAACAAAGATCATGCCGCCATAGCGGCGACACCGATTTCTAGAACAAAATTGAAATGCCGCCACTATGGCGGCACCGATCGCAAAGGGTTAAGGCAATACTTAATTTTTTTATTATATGTCCTAAAAACGTATAAATTACATTGTAGACATCGGGTTAAGGAGTAACAGGTCTTGTTTGAACCTTAAAGTATAAACTTGCTCTAAAATTTTAGCGTTTGCTACAATTTGAATATCAGAAGTGAAGAAATTTCCACTTCGAAATTTCTCCACTCTGAGATTCAGCACAACCTTTGCTTCCTTCGTCGAAACAAAGCGGCAAGAAAGCAACGAAAAGAAGAAAACAAGGAAGAGAAGAGCGTTTCAGCAATCCGTTGCTTCTTTTAATTAGCCGTGCCGATCGGGTTGCATTGCGATCGATCTTTCCCACAGAGAGACGATATGCAAAATTCGACATTAGCCGAAGCGTGATCTATCGGCGTCCTTAATTAGTGGCTTGCCAC
>NW_017100254.1:1457137-1464716 GCF_001263275.1 Habropoda laboriosa
ATTTTCTTTTTTTTTTTAATAATAAAAATTATTTCTGTTTTTTTTTAAACTGAAAATTTAATGTAAAAATTGAATATTTTACTATTCTGCGAATTTTCTTTCTTTCGCCCTTCGAAATATTAAAAATTACGAAATTTAATTTTTATGAATTTATTTTTGCAAAGCAGTTATTTCATTGTTAAAACGAAGTCTCAGGAACGATTCCTAATATTTTAACTCATAAAATTACCTTTTTCTTCCGTTCACTCTGATATAAATAACAGATACTCCAAGTCCGAACCTAACCTAGCCACTTTCATCGCTCCTCCCTCGCGAGGAATGAATGAAAAAATAAGTGAGAGTGTCTCTATGGAGGACGTGAACCTTCACGTAACGATCTGATCGAATTACTCAGAGTCGGAAACAGCTTGGGCTAATTTCATCGGTTGCCTTTCGATTTTCTATTTCTCACGACGCCGGACGTTGAACCAGTCGTTCATGTTTATTCCAAGATTAGAAAATCACACCTGATATGAAATTTTACAATAAAAATTATTAGCAACACCGTGTATATAGATCGAGCAGTGAAAATTCTTCGAAGGCAGCTGACAGGAAGCCTAATCGTCTGAGAAGGGAAACGAGTGAATTTATTAGGGGCGCGTTCCGGGTATTTATTAAATATTCCAGTTAGGAGAGACGGCCGGCTGGGCTGGTAAGTAATAAAAATTACATTCGAACGAACACGACGTTTCTAATTGTCGTATTTATTGAGCGCCGCGTCGAACGCACTGAAACGGCCATTCACTCAGCCTGGCCAGACTATCCGCGATTTCCTGACACTAAGAACTACCCACCAGACCCTTCAACTAGCCTATAAACACTAAAAATACCCAAATTATTGCCTTCTTGAAGTACCACCTTCTGGTCCATTATATTTTTTCGCAATTAATCGCTTGGGGAATCGATTCCGATCAAGTTGGCGTAAAATTTCAAATTGGATAAATTATTAGCTCCTTCAAGTATTAGCTTCTGGTCCATTATATGTTTTTTGTAATTAAGCACTTAGAGAGTCGATTGATTTTATTGGAGGTTTATGTTTCGATAAATTTTTGTGGGGTTAAAAGGCAGTTTTTAATTGGCAAATTTCTTGGACTTTTCAAGTAAATAAATATTAAAATTATCACCTATTCAGGGTAACAATATGTGATCCATAATACTAATATCGATAGGTAATTAATACACCAGCAAATCAATGAAAAATTGTATTGCCAGAAATGGCGCGAATTTTGAATTCAGTTAAATTCCACTGATCCTAAAGACCCACTCCAAAACGTTATAATATCCACAATTAACGACTTACAGCACAAATTCCAATTGTTCCAACAATATTCAGCCAAAATTCCATGCATTCTAATCAGAGAAATTTTATCTAAAGAACATCGATACACTCGTAACTGATAATGCAACAAACGAACCCTTAATAATACGCCACGAATTGGCGGGAAAGCATTCAAAATTCCAGAGATTTTGCGACGATTAAAAAATCCGAGCGCGATCCTTCTTGTTCCAACTGCACCTGCAGGCAAGACGTTCTACTTGTTCGGCAAGTATTCAGGTGGAAAGAGGTGACCGGCTTTTAAAATTGTGGGTTAACGACGCGTGCATGTGCGTGTGAGTGCCCAGTACCTTTGTGTCCTTTTTTGGAAACCGGCGGAGTAGGACCACTGAAAAATCGGTTCGAGTTATTTTCGTGAGCCGATAGATCCTTCTCCTTCTCTTCTTGTTCGCGGTTGAATTATTCCTGACAGCGGAGAAAGTGACGCACCCTTTCCCTTGACAAATTTCGCTCCGCCGCGCCGGTGCCATTTAATGATAAACGTGATCCTCCTGTGTCCCGGCCCCCGTCGTTCCTCGAATCGATCGTGAGCAATTTCTGCCGAAAGCGATTTTTTGGGAGCCATTGCGATCGCTAAAAGCTGCTTTCCACATGTAATGATTCTACAGGTTTGTTTTTTATTAAGTAGGTATTTCAGTAATTTTGGATCGTAAGATAGAAAGAATGTTGCATTTGGAAGTCATCTCTTTGGAATATTGCAATTACTAATTTTCTTTTGTGATTAAAAAAGGAAACTTCTTCGATTTTTGTGTTTTGGACTTTTAAAGGGATGAGACATTTTTTTTTTAGATTTGAAAGCCTATAGAAATTAGTAATAGTAGGTTATTAAGGCTGTTCCCATATAAGATGGAAAATTATGTACAATGAAATCACAGCGAACAGGTGGAGTACGCTTATTATGCTAATGTAATTCATACACTCGGTGCAAAGCTACCCTATTATATTTACCATTTTCAAAGGCTTAAGGCTGCTTCCATGTGGAGTGAAAAATACGCGTTCCCTGGTATATTAGTGAACAAATGGTCAATATTTGTCAAGTTAATGGAATTCATGCTTTTCTATTCAAAGTTGTTGCTAACTTGACATTTACGAAACATTAAGCCTGTTTTCATGTAAATCCAGAAATTTTATTTAACAATGATTCATTGTGACCTTTTATGAAATAACTTTACTATTCATTAATACCGTAAAACCTCTTTCAGACAGTTTTCATGCCAGGAATAAAATAACCTACAGAAGGTAAAGAGACACAACGTTTACGTTTAATGAAATTAGAGTTACGCAAAACCGTGATATAGAGAATGGGATTTCTCATTGAGAAATTACATCACCGCTGTCTCAATTTTCTCGCTATCTTTTCATCGAGTGAACTTGACTTTGATTAGGGAAGACTATTCTTGGAACAATTTTCGTATCTTCGCGGCGAAGGTCCCTTAAATTTGTCTTATCTTCATTGAACCCAATTTAATTCCTGGCTGGGCGTCGTGCCGTTGCGGTGCCATCCTGCCTCGAAGCTTTCGAAATTTAATGGCCCTTACTATGAACCAGCCTAATCACCGTGTAACTTGAACTCTACAACAGGCGCCACTGTTCAATTCAAGCAAAAATCTACACAGGTGCTGCATGTTCAAAAAAAAAAAAAAAAAATAATATTCATTATTTTCCCACGATTTTATATTGTATAAAATAACAGAAAATTCTTCGAAATAAATTATTAAAAATTAATCTTTGGAATTTAAAAATATTTATATTTGTAAGATGGAAATTTTGCAATAATTTCTAATTTTACATAGTGTTTGAAATTATACTGTAACTTTATTGCAATTATACAACATGATTACAGTTTCTACAATTTTGAACAATTTAATTTGTTCAAATTCAATTTATCTAGTTCATTATACCGGGTGACTCATAAGTCGCTTTGCTCGACGATACTCCTTCAACTTCGATCGCAAGGAGAATTCGATGAAAACAGCGTTCGCTCATCGACGTTTTTTTCCATGCCGACAACACCGCGGAGAATGATCAGAACGAGCAATCCCATGTGGAGGCGCCGCAGCTCGAAGAAAAACGATCTGGCGAGCAGACATCCGAGACAACTTGCTTTCTTTTTCTTGCCCTTCCTCTCTTTACCTCCTCCTCCTTTCTTCAACGTGTCTCTACTTTTCATTTTTCACTCTTTTCGCTTTGATCCGCCAGTTGTCTATGTATGCTCCCTCCTCGAATTGGATTCACAGCGTGTCCTCATCTTTAACCCTTTCCAACCACCATTTACACTCCCTTTTCATTTTTCTGTTTCTCTTGCTACTCTTTTTCTTCAATTTCTTTCAGTGTTTTTTATGTTTCTGTTCAAAGTAGTCTTATGGTTGCTACATTTTTCTACAGCTTTTCATTGTACCTTTTTATTATTATTTTTTTTATCAATTATTCTTCTCTAGCTGTCCTATTGTTTTCTAATTGAAATAAGATTTTCGTCCCATTTTTACCCAAATTCTTGTTCCCTCATTTTTATCTCTGTTACCTTTCGTTATATTTCTAACTTATTAAGTACTATCTTGTCTTAATTCCTCCACTGTTTATCCTATCACCCTTCAAATATTTACCACTCTTTCAAATCTTCAATTCTTTATTCTCATTTTCCTCTCCAACTTTACCGTTTCTTTACCTCGCGAATCATCTCTCAATTACTATATTTCTACCTTATTATTTTTCAATAGCTGTATCGGTTAATAATTTCTATTTAATAATCCTTACATATATTATTCAATAACCTCAACCTATGTATACATAACTTGTACGTATTAATTAATAAATTAAGCCTATTTAATAAACTTCCGTATAAAAACTGAATATTGGTATTAAAATTGAGGTTGACTATAAACAAAAGTGACTTTTGTTATATCCTAACTATAATGCACACCAGGAGTGTGACTGGTTATTATAAGGGAATGGGTTAAATCACCACTTCCTCCGTTCTGTTATAATATTACCATGTTTTTCACGTACCTTTTTCATCCTTCGCGATAAGCTCCAGCTATATTCTACTCTTCTCTATGCCTCTCTCTTAACCCTTCCTCTCCAATCCTCTAGAAACCTCCCTTTTCCCCTCTGTGGCATCGCTCCCCTCTCCAGTGGAGTCGCCAGTCTTCTCTGCAAGACGCGACGCCGCTAGAGGGGCAGGAGGGATGAGGGGCGGCGCGTACTGGCGCCGTCCTGCTGCACGCATTATTCCGCGCGCATTTTTCCGCGTCGATCTGTGCCGCGGCACGAGGCATAGCCCGCTTTCTGGGAGAGGATACCCGCTCTGGCACGTGACCGTACGTAAGTACGTGTACCGTGAGTGGCCGCTCGTGTGAACCTGGACAGGTTCGAACGTAAGACATCATTGGATGGGAGTTTTGTACTGATCATAGTGGTGATCGTGATCTGTTTTGAGGAGTAGTTATAGTGGGAACTGTTTCTTTGATGGTTTGAATGGGGCGTACGGAGGTGAGAGAATGGGAAGATAGGGAATTTTATTTTGGGGGAGCTGTGGATGCTTGGATAGTTTGAAAATTTGGGAATTTTAGGGTTTGGGAGTTCGGAAATGGGAAGTTGGAAGTTTGGGGATTTGAGAATTGAAAATCTGAATATTTGGGAATTTGAGAATTTGAAAATCTATATATCTGGGAATCTGAGAATTTGAAAATCTGAATATTTGGGAATTTGAATATCTGGGAATTTGAGAATTTGAATATTTTGGAAATTTGAAAATTGAATATTGAGTACAACATCCTCATCTTCGACTACTTTCACACCACACACCACAGACTGATACTTGTCATACTTGAACAAGCAACTATGTACACGTTTAACCCTTCTAAGACAGATCATACACTCCATACAAACCTTGACCCGACAACAAAATCAAATCAGGTCCAGTTTCTTCTTTATTCTTCTCAGTAGTTATTTCTTTCACCGGTAGCAAGTTTCCCTTCTAGACACTTAACCTACTCGTCGAACAACTAACCCAATCATCTTGTACAAATGCATTCATGTTCACAGCTGTTAATTCCTCTTGTAAAATGTTTTTACAAGAGAACCTTTACAATTTTCTTCGCGATTCCTACAAATTGCAATATTTTCAAAATTTTTATACACGTCATCTAGTATACTAATCCTTCTAACTTCTCAAAAAAACTCAAGTCGTTTGATCCAATTTAGAAAAAGTTATACTGTTCTAAAGAGTGTTCGAATATTAGTAAGAGTCACTGTACCTCAATACTGTACGTTCACTGTCGTGCCAGATTTACAGGTTGCTGTCAGGCGGCCACAAGAAAATACATTTTAAGCATAGGATTATAGTATTATGCTTTATAATTTTTTTTTTCAATTGAAAATAATGTCTAGCTAGCTATGACGTTCAAAATTTTTAGTTGACAACATTTATTTTATTTCAATTATTCTAAACATTGGAGGCACTCCAGTCACTGATGACCATCATGGCGATATCGAGGACACAAAACAACTAACTACTAAACCAAATCACCAGAAAAATTTTCGAACGAGAGTGAAAAATTGAAAGAATCAGAAGAAAAACTGCGAATTCGTATCTTTTTCGATTCTAGAATATAAGAAAATTTGAATAAAACACGCGACGAGAATTGGGGAGAAGCATAAGTTAAACGCGTAAAAATATTCAATAATAAACGAACTAGGAATGAAGCTATTATTTCAATACAGGATGCACTGACTCTAGTATTTACTAAAATTCAAAAATTCACGTATAAATTCGCGACAGGTGTCAGTAAAATGTAGGGTCGATTCCACAAGTGTCAGTAAAATGTAGGGTCGATTCCACAAGGGTCAGTAACACTTGTACTGTCACTACTGTCAGGTGTCAGTAAAATGTAGGGTCGGCCTACATCCACGCAAAAAAAAGTAAAAAAAATGTAGGGACGATTCCACAAGTGTCAGTAAAATGTAGGGTCGATAGCAGCAAAAAAGCTGCTAAACAATTAGAATTAAATGTAACGATAGAAATTATTGCAATAATGCGTAATGCAATTGAAAAATCGCAGAAAAGTCTGATACAAATGTTTGAAAAGTAAAATATATAAGATGAGATACAGTATCTTACCATGTAATGTAACTTTTTATTGTGTAACATATTAAAAACACTGTTTAAGAAAAATTTGTCACAGAATTGCATTTCTTATTTAATCTTCCTTTACTGCTACTTCTTATGAAATTTTATATCAGAAAATTGAAGAAATTCTTCTTTGTGTTTCGTAGGCAATTGATTGCTAATTTGCTATTGACAGATCGATGTTAAAATTTGATGTCAAATGGAACTTGAATCTAAAATGGTATCTACCATAGAATCTGAATAATTTTTCAAGGTATTTTATCAAGAAACGCGCACATAGTGTTCAATTTTCTATCTTAGAATTAACTTACTTTATCTTACGAACTACTTAAAGTTCAAACTTTCAACTGTGTGTGAGAATCAGAGTGTCCACGGGTACACGTAGTTCTTAGCTTGGTATCGTTTCGCAAAAGTGAGAATTTTCTTTGGAAAAGGATACCAATTACCAGGTCCCACCACGAGGAGGTGACTACGCAAGGGACCCGACAAAAACACATGCCCTACTGGCAGCTCTCTATCTTCAGAGATACGCGATTCTCATTCGTAGAAAAGGAAACTACTAGATACTTTTATCAAAAAGAGTGTCTTGTATTTCACTTTAAATCGCAACTCTAATCATTTTCTCATTCCCAATGCAATATTTAAACTCTAAAAATTTCGTACTCTTCCTTAATAAGATGTTGAAAATGTAGATGGTATTGTATTAATTATGCTACGAATGAGTCGCGTATCTCTGTAAGAGAGCGCGCACATGGTATTCAGTACAATTTTTCTATCTTAGAATATCTTAGAATAGTTTTATTCGATTAGCACGCGTCCCACGACGTCCATCGGCGGATGAATAGAATATTTTCTATTGTCTTATGCTAACTTATTTTATCTTACGAACTACTTAAAGTTAAGACACTCGTTCACGCTCACTTCATACTCGGTACAGTTTTCGATCTTAGAATTAATTAAAGCTAACATGCGATAAAAAGGTACATTTTTCAAACATACAATGAAGCTCTGTAAGAAAAGTATATTATTAAATTGCAATAGGAGGATAAATTGTTAGGATATCTTTATTATATATA
>NW_017100254.1:1464787-1466795 GCF_001263275.1 Habropoda laboriosa
TCTGTAAGAAAAGTATATTATTAAATTGCAATAGGAGGATAAATTGTTAGGATATCATTATTGTTTATATTTTATTTTCATATTTAAAATCGTAGTATCGAAGTTCTGTAAGAAAAGTATATTATTAAATTGCAATAGGAGGATAAATTGTTAGGATATCTTTCTTATATGAAATCGTAGCAATGGAATACCTAATTAAACCTCTGATAATGAAACTCATACCTCAACTCAAGGCAAAATTCTTTTTCGAATGGGAGAAAATTGAACTCTTATGTGAGCTCGAAATATTTACCTAAATCGATCATCGAAAAAACGTACAACTCCCTAAACACAGACCACAGAGGTGGACATTGTTAAATAGATTTTATTCCTACCCTGAACCTTATCAGTACTCTCGGTACTTTTTATCTCGTCAGAATTGGCAACAATAGGCTTTGAGAACTGATCTCTACGATCAAGAACGCCCAGGCAATTTATTTTCATTTTATTTAGTAAGGAAAACCGCGAATTTATTACAATTTTTACAAAATTTCGCTGGAACACTGAAACAGAATATAAATTAGATTGACAAGATAAATAATTCATACGACTCACCATTCGTAACCTTTGAGATACCCTTAGTGACCCATTTCAGTCCTCCCAGCCTTCGATTTTGACCCACAATTCACTTGGAAGCTTCTTTCAGACCCATGAAACTTTTGCAATTCCCTCAGTGGACCATTGAATTCCCCTCAGCCTTAAATTTTCATCCCACCAGTGGCCCACAATGATAGATTGAAAGACCCAAAGCCAATGCCCAAGACCCACCAGACTTGGAAAGCTGTGAAAGGGTGACGCGCGAAAAGTGGAGTACGAATCGCGATTTATTTTCATTTTCAGGGATTTTGTTTAGTACCCGAAACCGCGAATTTTTATTATCCTCCATATTTTCCTGTAGTTGATTTTAGTTGGGACATTTAGCAAAAATTCAAAAAAGAAAAGAGAAAAGAAACGCAAAAATGGAAAAAGGGACGAAGCTATTTATCAAACGCGACGCGACGTGATAAATTCTCGTATCGATCGAAAGTAAATGGGAAAATTGACTCTAAATTGAATTAACGCGGTATACTACTTTGATACTCTAATAATGGGAGGGCGTTTGCACCATTAGTGCAGTAGAGTCCATCCAGTTCTTCTTTGACCTCTTGGTAGTTCAGCTTCGACATGCACATGCACACACATATATAACCAACCACCAAACCCTCAAAAAATTCACTCACAATTCGCAGATTAAGCAGCTGGGCTCTGCAACGTAGATTTGGCTGCCTGGCTGCATTGCCTCCTTCCTTCCTTCCTTCCTTCCATCCTCTCAGATCGTCATCCTTCCGCAAATCATTCCAGTTCCTCGTCGTTGATTTCCCAAGACTCACAGACTCACAAAATGTGAGTCACTGTGGAATGGACGACGCGAAAAGTATTTCGAAACGCGATTTATTAAAGAGGGGAAACCGCGATATTATATTATTCTCGATATTTAGAATGAAGTTAACTTTAAATAGAATAAACGTTAAAAAAAGAAAAGAGATATGAAATAAACGCGATGTATATAAAGCAAAAGAATAAACCGCGAATTGATATCTTTCCCGAATCTCTAATGCAAGTAAATTTGAAGGAGGGTATCGATTAAACGCGTAAAAATATTCAATATAAAGCGAAGGATGAAGCTAGGGATGAAGCTATTATAATACTCAATGCAACGACTCTAGTATTTACTAAAATTCAAAAATTCTCGTATATATTCCGAAAACCGATTTTTAATTGCGAAACACTACTGAGACGGTTTAATTTGGGGCAGCCAGCTCATATCTGAGTTGGCAATACACAACACAACTAACTACTAAACCAAATCACCAGAAAAAAAACCCATTTTTGTAACTCACTGTTCGCTGATTAAACAGCTGAGCTCTGCAACGTGGATTTGACTGCATTTTCTCCTTCCTTCCACTCAGATCGTCATCCTTCCTTCCAC
>NW_017100254.1:1470085-1491717 GCF_001263275.1 Habropoda laboriosa
ATTTTATTCAAATTTTCTTATATTCTAGAATCGAGAAAGATATGAATTCGCGTTTCTTCTTTTGATTCTTTCAATTTTTCAATTACATTATGCATTATTGCAACAATTTCTATCGATACATTTGTATGTATTCAACGTTTGTTTGTATAGTATCGTGAAATGAATTATATTACACATTTTCTTTATTCACACTGAATAATTTAAAGATTATAACGATTAAGAAGCAAGTTGACCTGTGGTCCTTTTTCAAGAATAATCATAATAAAGCTGAAATTATTATGTTAAATAAGTTTTTTAACACGAATTAGGAATTTATTCAACGTTTGCTCGTTACAATACCGTGAAATAAATTATATTATACGTTTTCTATATTTACACTAAATTTATCGTTCTGTTTACATGTCATAACAATTATAACTTCACGTTATGCTGCTTCCGTTTGTTTTTTCTCTGCAGTTCAACCTAATTATTTAAATTTACGTTGCGAGACAGTATAATATTTACAATTCTGCCTGAATTTTTGAAATTCAGAAAAACACAGGTAAACTTCCATTGCATTTAAACGATATTCACCACCAAACTGGACAAAGTACAACTAGTACTTATCAAAATGATTTTTCTCTCTCGAAGAAATAGACTACCAAACTGGACAAAGTACAACTAGTACTTATCAAAATGATTTTTCTCTCTCGAAGAAATAGAGTTTGTATAGTGAATTTAATACCGTTTCCATCGAACTGGCGAAATTTCTACGACGCGAATTAATGGTCAAGCGACGGCTACTCCACTCGCTGGCACGACGGCCTACTTTAAGCTGGCGCCAAGCGTAAAACGGGAAAAGAATCGCGCGATTCTTAGCGGCCATCGCGACTCGATCGTCCGGAACGAACGAACGACCAGGTGAAATGCCCGCAATTTCTGTTTCCTCATTACGAAATGGACGATTGAAAGACTTCGCTGCGTCTTAATTCACTGGATTTAACCTGTTCAAGCTGTGCTTACTGGAGAACGGTCATTATTATGGGCGTAGTGGCTTATTTATCGGTGGAGATTGTAATACGAATATGCGTTAAGATTAAATTTAAGATTAATCTGCTTTTAGCGGTGTATTTAAATGCCAGATTTCGAGAGTTCTCTTTAGAGGGGAAATCATTTTTATTACTTAAATTTGTATACAAACCCGATGATTTTTTTTCGTGGAATTTTTCGTAAATTCGTGGGGAAAGTGAGAAATATTCGAATGAGAAACCAAAGAAGCTTGGATAAGACGATTTATAATTTTCAAATATTTAAATTTTCGAATTTCCAACAAGAATACGATTACACTTTTTCATAGAATTTAAAAAAGTCAGCACGTATAAGATGACATAATATTTCAGTTTGAAATATTTAAATAGTTTAATAATTCATATTTAAGCTAGTGTTTTATAAAGTGATACCATTAGAATCTACAAAGCCAGATTAGAGTACATATTTTTATGAATGATGAGAATTTTCAATGTACATAATATAAGAATTTGTTTTAAATATTCTTTATATAGCGTGTCATGATCAAAAGAGTTAAAAAAGAACGCTGCTCTTGAGGTCCATTAAAATACTTCAATAAATCTCCTGTTCGCCACTTCATTGATCCAAGAACAATTTTTTTAATCATTATCTTTAGTTCTTTAATAACCAATATAGTACGGGAGACCGGGGCTGGTAGGCCAGTTTTTCAGTTTTCGATTTTTAATCAATTATGTAGGCGAAATATCATTATAACGGTTACTGTATTTGGTAAGACATATAGACTTAACCCTTTGCACTCGGAGGTAATTTTGCTACAGGAAAGGTTGCAAGTCGGATCTTTGAAATTTTTTAAAACTAACGTAGAAATAAGCCTTGCTATTTTACTGAAATATTCAATGTATTCTCTATTTCACTATGGTGGACAAATTTACAGAGGCCCATAGATCTGCTCTCTGTCTTGATTAATTATTTACCAAGTGAGAATTATTTAACGTCGCTTCTCAGTCGCCACTCGATTGCAAAGGGTTAATGTTATAACAGTTAAGGTATTTTAACGTTTTTCTAACACCTTGCAAGTTGGTCAACCAGCCCCATGGCCGAGGTTGGTAAACTTACAGTATGGGGTAGGTTCACTGTATGTACAATCAGTTAAAAAAAATGTTATTAGCAACTGATCTTAGTGGTGATAAAGTAACGTAATGTCAAATATTAATTATCTTTCTCTCATATTTTAATAAGAAACTAAAATTTTTTTTCAACAAAATAAATTATCATGTACACATATCCCTCGAATTACACGGTAGATACGTTCCACACAAAATCGTGCAAATCGAAACCGTGTACAACCAGACAGAGCTTGCATATAAAACAGAAGGATTGGAACTAAATTTTAAGCCGTGTAAATCGAATCGAAACACAAATTTGAAACCGTGTAATTCAAGGAACGGGTGTATTTATAAGTTAGTCAATTTTAAACAAAATATAAAAATCGCTTTTCTAACAACAAAGTTGCAATTTAAACCTTTATAGTAGCAACAAAAATTTAGAGAATTACAGAAACATAAACATAAATGTATACCTATAGTTCTTATGTTACCTAACCTCGGACGTTATTAGTCAACCAGCCCCGAACGATCATTTTTACTTCAATACTCTACGTAACCCTAAATTATTTACGTATAAAAAAGAACTGTTTCAGTAGGTCGTCTAATAAACAAGCTTTAAAATATGCCTTTAACATTTATTTCATTGTAACTACATGTACAGAGTGTGAAAACATAAAATCTTTAACCCTTTCGTTACTATAGGCGCTTTGAAAATTTACTCACACTGTACAGTTCGCGCCTTTTGGCGCGCTTCCCATTGTAACTACATGTACAGAGTGTGAAAATATAAAATCTTTAACCCTTTCGTTACTATAGGCGCTTTGAAAATTTACTCACACTGTACAGTTCGCGCCTTCTAGTCTAATTTAATCCTTATCTCTATATTTCAAGTATTTCCACCTTAATTGAACGAAACAAATTTCAAAACGATACGGCCAAAATAAGCAATTTTGCAGCCGTGGTTAAAAATACACCGTCAGTCACTCACGTTACGAGGTTAAAATCTGCCGTAGCGAAAGGGTTAAGAAAAAATATTTACTTACGTAGCCAATTTTTCGACAAACGCTGATAACACTCGAACAACCTGTGATCACGGCGTCGAAAACAAGTAAATGGCATAGTAGAAGTAACTTGTTTGTACAATCAATTTTTCTGCAGTAGGCTGTAGCGTCCCATATCACACGTCGGTGCATTGTTATTAGCAGTTAGTGAACCTATCCTTAGAGACAACCAGCCACGGTCTCCCCTATAATATTAAAAATATACTTCTAGTATATTTATGATATACCTAGTATCACTAAGAAGAGATATTATGATACTTCTTCTTTCAACGAAGTCCACCGACTTACATCATATATTCTAGTAGTAAGAAGATAACTGGGTCAAATCGATATTAGATAATCGCAGTTTTCCAACTCAAAGGCTTCAAAGAGGCAATCAAGGCAGACTTCATATACTAAAGACGAAAAAGAAAACATCTTTCATGTAACAATAATTAATAATCAGTTCACCATAATCGTTTCAGTTGATCATGCTTGAAGTGTGACAGGTATAAATAATTAAAAATCTTTTTTTCTGAGCAATTTACAGTGGCATGGAATTCTAACATTCTTCATTTATCATGCTATCAGTATAACAGTAATAAAAATGACCAATTCTGTATAACTTACAGTGGTTTAATATCCCACCACATTTCATTGTTAACGTATAGCTATAAAAATGAATAAGTAGACTAACAAACAATTGTCCATAAATCACAACGTAATATTTCACACTATAGATCATAAAAGTTACTAAATCACCAGCAATAAAAACGAATAACGAACACCTATAAAACACGACAATGAACCAAATCACAGTATAATAGTCCCCAATATATTTCAATCACCATACTGTTATCCAACATCGATAAAAATTACCAAATAGTCCAGTAATCAGTCCTAAGAGAAACGAGAAACCACTTAGCACAAAAAATCACAGGTTTTAGCAGAACTTTGAAACGAAGTTATAAAGACATAAAAATATTAATAGCGTTAAATTCCTTATCATTTCGATTTAATTATCTTTATGAGTAATTTTATTTCACTCCTGAGTCTAATACTCGTTTATTTTCAGTATTTTCTGCATAATGAAAATTCTATTTCTAAAGAAAATCGTAATTTAACAAGGATGCTAAGAAAATCATTTCAGAAATCTCGCTCTCGTATGGAATAGCTGTGAAGAGAAATGACAAATTAATGTGATTTGACAAATAAAAAGAAAAATTACCGAAAATTATTTATATTAATTTCGGCTCTTTTTCTACATCTTTTTATTGATTTTTCCTTAAAAGGGGAGCATATTTCATAGTTTTATCCTAAACGTTGCACGTGTCGTTCCAGCCGGCGCGTTTCGAGGTCCTCCAGGTCTCCAACGTCGAAAGTACTCATATACCCGACGGTTCGATAAATATAGAGTCGTCGAAGGAGGTTTTTCCACACGAAGCGGAATCGTGGAGCACGGTCACACGCATTCGCGACGCGAAATTACAGATTCTGTTAAATAACGCTCATAAATAACGGCAAAGCCGCGACCTGAACGAGATATTTTATCAGCTCTCGCGAAAACTACCGTGGAAGTGTTACAAGCGCCTTGCAATAACCGCGGGGCAAAAGGAGGGCTGGTAAATCGATCTTGGTCGAGATTTTTTCACGATCTCTCTCTGTGGACTCGACTCGCGTGAAATCGAGCCTTCAAGGGCCATTAAGTAATCCGATAAATCGTGTCCTTAATGAAATTGATTTTACGGAGAACGAGTTTGGTCGTTGATTGGCTCTCGCGATTTTTCAAGCAACCTGCTTATCTCTGCGATTCTTTTATTTTTACTTTTAAGTTGCGTGTTTTTCTTGCAAAGTGAAATTTTTTCATTATTGATAGAGGATAGTAGCGAGCTGATAACTTGGGTGAATTACGTTGGAAAGTGGAGAAAAGTAAGAGTCATATGGTGTTCTTTTTGTTGTTAACCCCTTAACCTATAACAACGAGTCACACTCGTGACAGAGATTCTACTCAAGATATGACAAAAGTAGTTATATTAATAAGAAAAATTAATTGCAATCCTAACTTTCGTTTGAATTTATAACACTGAGAATTACTAAATGTAATTAACCTATAACAGACTAACTTTTGTTACCTGATACAGTACTGAAACACTGAATGACTGACGCTTAGATGCATAGTCAGAAAAATATCATAGGTTAAGGGGTTAATTTTGTATTATTTAACGAAAGAAAGAAAAACGGAAAATTTAATTTGGAAGTAAAATTAAAAATTTCATTCAAGTCACCAGAGATATTGAGAATATTATTTTTATATTAATTTAGACTCTTTTTTATATTAACAAGTTTAAGTAGGCGAGATCGGGGTCAAAAGTTCCGATTTTGAGAAAACAAAAAATGACAGCAAAATAATGCAGTTATTCTCTTCTCTATTAACTAATTCATTGTACTGTAGGATTTTAAGATTATATTTAATATATTGTAATTGGTTTTTCATAAGGAGTCATTTATTTGTAACTGGTCGAAGCGGAACTTCTTACCTCTTTGGGCAAGTTGTTATCGAATTAGGGTAAGTTGCTTCTAAGAAATAAGAGTTGCCTTTCAATGAGATATTTCATTTTCCAATGGAATAAAATACAATTGTACGAATAATGTTTATTTATTAAAGTTCAGATCAACGAAAATATAAGTATTATCTTTAAAAGAAAACTAAAACAATACAGGGTGATTCGCCTAACTTGACGTCCTGAAATTGCTCCCGAACTATTCGCTGCACGAAATAGTGTATGAAGAAAAAGTTGCATGATTTCAAGGGGGCATATGTCACAATAATTCTTTTTTTCTACATAAAGTTCTGAAGGTCGCCATAATTTTTTAATTTCTTTCCGGGAATTAAGAGAGCATTAAAAGCTGAGTAAATAAATATTTAGGTGTAATATGTCTAAAGTGTGTATTCATTGAGATATTTGTCTGTCCGGCAAATACTCTATTGCTCGCGATTGAAATATAACAACCTGCGCCAAGTCACAGGTTCTGAATTATATGGAATTTATGTGAATATTCCGCTTATAGGTATACTGAAGTAGTCTGATAAAAACTATTGCAACGTGTTCTTAGATGTCATTTGATCCATCATGACGAAACAATGAATAATTTCGACGTTAACACGTACTACCGGCCCAAAGTTTCGAATCACCTCCCAATTTTCATCAGTACTGAATCTGCTGCTAATTTTTTATAGACTTGATATGGATATTGTGGAGATAAATAGCAATTTATCTCATATCGATTAATTTGAATGATACAAAATTCGCTAAAAAATTCTTAAAGCTGCTGACTTCTTTTTTTGGAAAATTTTTGTGTAACTTGCAGTGCGCAGTGATTTCCAAACTTTGGGCCGGTAGTGTTTGTAGGCTGCAACGTGGCACGCTTTCTTTTATATTGCAATTTTCATATGTATAAAATTTTATAAGATGTTTTTACGGTTTCGTGTTACTTTAAGGAAAGAGTAACGAGCATGAACTTTTATTGTTTATTGAAAAAACAGGAAGGATCGTAGGACAAATGAAAATTGTGGCGTGAGGTTTATTTAAATCCCACTTGGTGGTTGTGAGGTCGAATTACAGCTAAAACGGAAGCGATTATGCCTCGAAGACGGTTGGCGAGAGTGCGCAAATTTGACGTGAGTCAAATTTGACTTGGCCAGATCTCCCAAAGGAGGGGGAGGGGGGTTAGGTGGAATAGGTTAGAGTGAGAGAGAGAGGGAGAGAAACTATCGTCTGTAACCCGCGAAGGAGACGTCTGTTGTCTCGGGGAAGGTATCTTGGATAGTTGGAGCCAATCTAGAGGTGTCGCTATGATCCGCGAAGGAGCGTCTGCCTCTAGAAGGTGGATAGGTAAGGATGGCGAGGGTAGAGACAGGACAGGAAACCTGGTCCTGGAGTCTTCGTTCGCTCCGTACTGACTGTAGCAAAAACAAGGAGTGTCGTCTGTAATTCGCGAAGGAGACGTCTGCTCGGTGTACGCTTGAGTAGTCTTAGATTGGGTAGGACCCAGGCCGAGGACCGTAAAAACTGATTTTCTATGACGAAAAGCCGTCTTTTACATGTTTTAGGAAGGCTAGACCCGACCAATCAAGGTGGGTCAAGCCTTTTCGCAGGGTTGGGGGCGCACGAGCCGCTGTCTGCTACCTGAGGCCACGGGGGGTCTAGCGAGTACGCAGCTCGTACTCGGTATGGTAGCGAAAAAAAAAAACGGTTACTCTACAAAATCAGTTTTTAAGAAGGCGTACTATTGTTTGACATGCTGGCACCTGGGGAAAAGAATGTGGAAATTGTTCAGGTAGTTCACGTGTTAAATAATCGAAATAGACCGAAAAGTAATTATTGAAAAATATTCCTGATACGTGATTAAATGGGAGCTTGCTTATAAGCACAAGATTCGCTGTCGCGGACGCTATTAAAACGAATGACAAAGTGGCGTGATCGACTCACCTATCTATTCCTATCTCTTTTCATTTTAAAGATATAACCATCGGAGCAACTTACCCCGGGAACTTTCAGCCCCGGTTTCGGGGCTATTTATTATTATACAGACCATTTCGTATAAAATACATTCGCAACTTTCGCTTGGAACTACTTTTCTATTTCTTCAATTATTTCGAAACACTCAGAATCATTATTTTTAATATTTTTTCACAATTTTTATTCTCTGTTTTATGTTTCACCCAGAATTTAAATATAATCCGGCAATCATTGGTCATTTTTTTGTATAACGAAACATCCGGTATATGTAAGTGCCTACATTTCTTTCATAGATAAAGAGTTAAGGTGGGTTTTTATGATCACAGAAAGTGATAGAAGAGGTAGATTCGTAATTGTCTTTGTTCAAGGATAATCGTACGATTGTGTTAGCCTTGAGAGTTACCCTTATCTCTGTTTTCAAGTGTTATGAGTGTTCTGGAATAATGCAACGGCGTCATAGAATTGACGTTATTGTGTTTGAGATCGAGTCACGAGCATTTCGTAATTCAGGGAAGTGAATCACGTGAAATGATCCCTGTTACGGTCGACAATGGTACTCACTGGCGAGGTATCTTCAGATCTTCTTTCTTCTAAGTGAGACGTTTATAGTCGAAGAAAAAAATCTCGTTTAACCAAATGGTACCATTAAAATTCATACTTCCGAGCACATTTTCAATAAAGATTCACAAAAAAGGAACAACTCATTTTTCCCTCTGTCCATTCATTCACTAATTAAAAAATGGTGTCACTCGGTTGAATTTTATTTAAAAAGAGAAAAGAAACTCGAGGCTGTGTAATTTCTCGAGATTTCTCGTCTTCGGGATTTTCGTGCATTTTAAAGGAACAGAGTAGAAAAAAGGGATGTAACGAACGCGAGTGGCGTGCAGTGGGTTAAATGGGACGTGGTTTCGTGATCAATTCGCAGAAAACGTACTTTCATGGGGGGATAATAACCGACAAAGCCGTCACAATCGCCTAATTACACGAAGCGTGTTGCATAGGATGCGTTCTCATGTGCGCGCCAATTCCTATCCATTCCACGGCGAGAAAGTTCGAATCCAGAGCATAGTTTCCTACTTCGATCTGAATGATAATATTTAACAAGGAAATGGACTGTAAAATTGTTTACGACCAATGATATCGAAATGAACTGCTCTTTGATAAATATTAATTCGCTACATCGTTGAAAAGATTGATACAACATGATGTATTAATTATATCGATTGATTTAACTTTCTATGTCCTTGTCGTTATACTCGATGATAAATTTCTAAATAATATAAAATCGTAACGATACGAAAACATCTTGAAATTTGAAAATAATTATCAACCCCTTCGCTGCGGCCGATTTTAATACATTTTGTTTTGGCCGTGTTGTTTTAAAATTCGGTTTATTAAATTAAGGTGGAAGTGTGTAAAGGATGAAATTCGGTATTAAAAGGAGATGGTAGTGCGAGCAAATGTTCAAAACGCTTATAGGCGCCAATAGCGATGCGCTGTTCCTAAATAAAAGGGGTTAATTGAAAACAAAATCTGAAATTTTCAAAAATATTCATCGTGGTTGAAAAAATCGAATTCGAAATTGTGCATCACTTTCCACGCGGGGCTGGGGGGGGTTAAATTTTCTCTTTCCCCGCGACATTACGCGGCCGCGTTCGCCTTTAAATATAATTTTCTTATCGGCGCCCGGTGAAAGGTATGAATAAAACATAGGCGCGGAGTGCATCGACTCTCGCATCAATCTCTCACGCCAGGCCGTGGAACTTCCGTGCAGAGAATAATTGGCACGGTATGCGCCTGGCCGAGAGAGCGACCGTTCAAAAAGAAACCGGGAAGATACATTGAGGAGGTTGCTCACGTGAAATCCGATTTTTCACGATTGTCATACGTCGCACAGTGGAGCAGAAACGAAAAAGGAAAAGAAAAGTGCAAAAAGTAACGTATTGAATATTTTACAATATTTTTTGGTTTGTTTTATTGTACGCCCGATGGTGATTTCCTCCCCATTGCATCTCGAGCTGTTGGACGAAGTTATACTGTAGCTTGATCGATCATTGGGCGATGAATTTTCGAAATATTGGCTCACGAGAGAAATTCTTGAGCGTTTCGTAACAGGGTTTGCGACAAGTGCTGAATTTTAATGTTTACTTTTATGTTAGAAGTGTGACAGCAAGTGGTCATGGTTCATTGCTGGTTTATTCAATGTGTATTTGGTATTCTACAGGCGGTGTCGAAGATTTTGATGGTTCAAGGTCGCTCTTTCACTTTCTCTGTAAGCGCATTGAATTATTCCTTTACTGTACTACCTTTCCCGCCTGTTTCTTACATAGAATGGAAAAGTAGTGGGGGAAGCGTCCTTGAGGAACTGATATCTCGACGCTGCCTGTAGCTTTGTCGAACTTGTGTTTATCCAAATATTCCCTAAAATAGTTCTCAAACACAAACCACGATACTGTCCTAAACATAGGAATCTTTTTGTTTGAACTGAAAAAAATGTTTCCTTAGGTGATATCTCAGAATTTGATTATCGAGGTTTGCCGACATCTTGGTGTAACCATTAAAAGAGCACTAGAAATCCCGTTGGTCCACGGAGCGTTTTGCCCGGATGATTCATAAGCGGCCGCTTCTGTTCACCGCCTCTCTTTGCCTCTGGCTCTCTCGAATTCCAGCGACACGAGAGAGGGCAAGAAAAAAAGAGTGCTTTATCGAGCTGCTGCAGCGGCTAGAGCAGCGTATAGTGAGTCACTCTCGGTGACTGGCTCGTTGTAATTCATTGCGATGATTGAACCCCCCACCATTAGAGACGGTCCTGTGCGCCGCGAGTACGGCTCCATTCACAACGTAAGCTCGATCAATCCGGGCCCAGCTGTTTTTCTCGCCTCCACTTTCGATTGATCATCCGGTGAATGTTGCGTTTTTCTTTTCTCTTGTTTTAGGGGGCCAATTGGTATCGCAGACTGAATGATTTCGAGCTGTTTCATATTATATGAATGGCATATTTTATTCTATGTGCTATGGATAGTATCTTTGCAGTATATGCCGGATTAGAAGCTGTTAATTATATCGAAAAAGGCTTCAAACAAAAGTTGAATGGTTGCGAGAGGGAAATTGTTTAATATGACTAGCATTTTTGTAAGTGGATGCGTAAAGGTATATTTTTTAATGCATCGATCGATTCAGCTGATCATTAATTGTAAAAGAAAGTGTTAAGCTATTTATACCGAGAAACCATTACTTTAGGAGATATTTTAATTAAAATATTGCGGAATGGTGGACTTACAACCAGAGATATTCAGTCGTGTGCGATATTTTTTCAGGATTAGATTGCAAAAATGTTTAGATGCCAACGGTCATTTTGGACACATATTTTGTAATAGGTAATGAATATTTATTTCAATCGAATCACACTGAATGAATAAACATTACATGACCTGTACACGTTATAAATTCTAGTCTTATACAAATTTTTTCAGAAAAGGTCATGCGCAGAGAGCATAATTATAAATGCCAGAGATAAATTTGTGCTTGTTAGCCTCTATCACTTTGTAGAAAAAAGCACCTCTTGTAATCAGCAGCCAACTGGTTGTAAGAGTACCATTCCATAATATTTTAATTAAAATATCTCCTAAAGTAATGGTTTCTCGGTATAAATAGCTTAACACTTTGCTTTTTATAAAGCATGATTAGCTGAATCGACTGATGCGTTAAAAAATATATGTTCAACATAATTGAAACAGTAAAAATTGGATCGAGAAAGGAAAAGGATACTGCTAATGACCTCTTACTCGAAAACTGGATAAGTCGAAACCTCTATAACTCGAAGATTTTTTCCCTTCCCTTGAGATTCGAGTTATCGAGGTTCCACTGTATTTCTAATTTTTTTTATTAGTACTTTTCCTTCGGTGTACGTGAATTTTCAATTTTATCAGGATTTCGACTTTCAAATGTGGAGACTCTGTTTTGGAAGCGTGACAATTCCACATGATTCCATATTTAATTTTGGTCGCTCTATAACTCGAAGATTTTTCCCTTCCCTTGAGGTTCGAGTTATCGAGGTTCCACTGTATTTCTAATTTTTTTTATTAGTATTTTTCCTTCGGTGTACGTGAATTTTCAATTTTATCAGGATTTCGACTTTAAAATGTGGAGACTCTATTTTTGTAGCGTGACAATTCCACATGATTCCATATTTAATTTTGGTCGCTCTATAACTCGAAGATTTTTCCCTTCCCTTGAGGTTCGAGTTATCGAGGTTCCACTGTATTTATAATTTTTTTTATTAGCATTTTTCCTTCGGTGCACGTGAATTTTCAATTTTATCAGGATTTCGACTTTAAATGTGGAGACTCTGTTTTGGAAGCGTGACAATTCCACGTGATTCCATATTTAATTTTGGTCGCTCTATAATTTTGGTCGCTCGAAGATTTTTTCCCTTCCCTTGAGGTTCCACTGTATAGAAAAATATATTCTATGGTAAGTGTGGCAAGTGTTGTACTATTTGGAGATGCATTACGCGTAATTAATCCAGTGCTATAGTACACAAGGATGTGTTGTATATAGAACATTTATTATAATAATATATTCAGATGCGTTCTACATAGTGATTCTACTATTACGTTATACTATTCTAGTACAATGAAGTATGAAGGTGGTTTGATGAATTCTGACGAGAACTCGAGCAAAGTTTCCTCATAAAACAGCGAGTTAACAATTACGTACGTAGGTGTGATGCAAAAAATTATGTAAAAATTTCTAATACCGTACATGTTTCATACATATGCAACAGGCAGTCTTCTACTCTTCATCTGTTAAGTAAATTAGTACTGCTGTATAGTGTGAATTTACAAATTGAATGGGAAAAGTGAACACAATGATGAATAGAGAATTCTATCGTATACTTGCAATCTTAATAAAGCAAACTTCGAGCAACCCCTCGTCTATGAGGTAGATTGAGAGTTTGATGGAGGCTTCCTTCGATTAACTCGTAGATTAACTCCTGGTGTATACCTATCTACTCTAGATTTTTCAGAAGTTGATCTTAACGGAAAGCAAATCCTCCTTCGTGTCTGGTCATGTATAGAAACCGCTGTTAATTGAATCTGTGGATTACCTGTTGCGCTGGTATTACCTGTTCGAATCAACCTACTTTTTATCGTAATTATGAAATCCACGGGGGACCCGGCGAATAATTAACCTCTTTGAAGATAATTATTAAAACTCAAGATTAATATCCGTGGACCACGTGTCCGTTGAAAGTTTGAATATTTCCGAATAATTTTAAATCTTTTAGGCTCCTTTTTTAATATTGCGTTCGCCCAATTTTTAATCTTTCACTCTTTGGTTCGCCTAATTTCTAATTTTCTAATATCCCAAATTTTTGAATATTTAGTTCGTCCAATTTTTCATTTTTAATTCGCCTAATTTTTGACTTCTCGGTTCGTCTAATTTTCAGTTTCTTAAATTTTTGAATATTCAATTCACCCAATTTGTAATTTTTCAGTTTCCCAAATTTCTGGGAATCTAAACTACCCAAATCAAAAGGAATCTTGAATCTTGATTAAATTTTCATCCGAAAATAATTTCCAAATGAAAACTTCGATCGTAAGAAAATCTCAACCCTATACATACTTGCATCTCATCTGTGCAATCAATTACTCACCACGGAACGGTACAGCCGGTGTTACATAATTGCTGAAAGAGACATAAGAGCATAGAGATACGCGTGACACGAGACGCCGGACAGATTATGCGATAATCGTAACACGAGTCGATCTGATAGATGACATCCTTAGCCGCACAATTTGTTAACCTTCTCGTTACGTACAATTGCGCGATACGTTCTTTCCATTTCATGCAACCACGTTACGCTCGTTGAATGATTAATAAGCCTGATAAGAGGAGACTGCGTTACAGAGCGGCAGGACTGGCCAGATTACTTCCCTTCTCCTCCTCCCTGTCTTCTCCCTCTCTTACACAGTTTCGTAAAAGCCTTCGTTATACGAGAAATTCGAGAATTCACGTGGAAGGTTTCGTTTTCTTGACATAGTTCTTGAAAAGAGAAAAGAATTTGGGACGTACGGAATGGTTTGGACACTTTTGCGAATATTTTCTCTACTCAGAATTCAAGGTTAGAATTCTTTAAGGTTATACTTTTGTAGTTTTTTAAATATACTAGATTTATACTCGTTAAAATTTGCATTAAAAACTTGAAAAAGTAATTAGAAGGGTTTCATAGAATTTTCTGTTAAATTTTTCTACTCTGATGTATTGTAATGAACGACAAGGTGTGGGGATTTCAATGCTTCGTAACACAGTGAACATTACAGTGATTTTTATACACTATTAATATATGGCACTTCAGTGTTAAATAATATTGAATAAAAAATACCAATTTTACTATCATATTAGAAACCTGATATAAAATGATGATGTTACTACAAAGAATTTCTGTACCTTTGGAGATTTCAATGCTTCCTAACACCGTGTCACGGAATTCCACGAAATAATATGTGTAGCTAACTTCAGCGATAACACTGAGACCCATGTGACACTGAATTTCACATAACTATAAAATAATCTCCGCATGAAAGACAATAAAACGTTATCTCCACTGAACTAGAGGGTATTCAGTGCCATCCGTTATTCGTCACCACATTGTGAACGTCGCCTTAACTCGAGTCCCGCTCGTCGGCATTCGGATCCGTCTATTCGAGTGTGCCACTCGCTCCATTCCCATCTTCGCCTCTCTCCACAGTATCTACCTGTTGCTCGAGCAGTGCACTACTGCGCGCTCTACCTGCTTCTCATTCGTACTCTCTTGACACGATCCACGCCACCTGATCTATCGTCACGTTAATACCACTTACTCAGTGTCCGTGTGAATTCTATCATTCTGTGAAAAAAAATCGTGTATATATATATATGTATACCCGTTCAATGATCTGATTGAACTAGTGAATTGTGGCCAAACGCGTTCGAATCGCGATCAAGATCTTTCTTCGAGTGAACAGTGAGCCGTTCTTTTCCGTGAAACGCCAATCGTCGGTTACACAGTGACACGCGCTGCGCGCGCATGTGCAGTCGTCTTGTTGCACGAATCAATTGCTTCCTGAGCTAATAAGAAGATTTTTATCGGGATGACAGTGTACAACGTCGTTTGAATTGATTCTTATTATTATCGACTGTCTTGGTGAGTAAATTTGAAGTAAATTTAAGCGTATATCTGAGAATGCTAGTTTGATATAGTTAGGTTAATGTTAAAAATGTAGTTACGGATGAAGTGAGAGGCGAATGTTGTGATGCAGTTTGAAGGGAGTTGGTTCTTAGTATCGTGGCTTTGGAAGATGCTAGTGTAAAGAGTAATATGTAATATTTCATAGTAATTTGAGTCTTGTGAATTTCACGAATGAAATTAGGAATTTTTATTTCTATAACGTCAACGTTAAAAAATTACTTTAAAAAGGAATCTCCATAGGAAATTATCGAGATCACGGTGCAATTTTAGAACAGATAAGAAACACTGTTACTATTTCTGTTGGGAATACAATTATAGAAAGTTTTGAAAGATGCTTTTAGAATAGATAAGTATCCATTTTGTTGACACTGGTTATCTCAATGATGGCGTCGATAAGTATGCACGAATTTTTCGGGGAATCTTTATTTCATCACGAGACTTCGAACCCACTTTGGTGTTGTGTTACGCGACAAAATGATTCATTGGAATCGAGTCACAGTCTAATGGTCGTTCTCGTGGGAAGTTTGTCGACGACATATCGCTTCCGGTTAAAATAAAAATTATTAATGTCTTTCGATATTTAAACTCCACCATATAATCACGTACGCAAATTAACAAACATTGAATAATAAATAATAAAAAATAATAAATTACTATTTAATCTCCATCGTATAGTCACGTACATAAATTAACAAGCATTGAATAATAAACAATAAAAAATAATAAATTGATACAAATTATAGAACTTGTTTTTTAAAAATTTCTTTTTCTTATCAAAGTGATAATGGAAAATACATTTCGTGTAAAATACAATAATGACCCTGTTTATGGAAGATACGCTTATCACTCCAATAATCTATTATTTAATCATCCAGGCACGAATGCTATCGAGATATCGTCGTTCAAACATCGACTCGACTGAGTTTTCGCGCGATTCTTACTGTCGATGTGTGATTTACTCGATTACGTACAAACGATGGCGAAACGGAATAGCGAACCATGCAAATTTACAGTAAATGTTACACTGTTTTCATATCTTCGTGATAGATTTTTTTGGAGAGATTAAGGTATCTGCAGCTTCCTTCTTCGATGTAGGTTACTTGTTTCGATTAATAGGTCTGCTGCTTCCGGTTGCAATTTTGTTTGTACTATAACTGTTCACTGATACAAAGCAACGATGTTCATAATTATTAATTTTATTAAAGTTAAGTAGGAAGGATTTTTAGTTATTTCAATTGTAAAATGGAAATTTTGAATTTTATAAAAGTTGAAGATGCTTTGATGTTCATTTAGAGTTAACGAAGAATTTTCTTAAAAAATTGTTTTCAATGTTCCTTTTCATTCTTATTGCAGTGTATTTCAATTGTTTTTCTTTTTTTTTTGCAAAGCCAATCTACTTTAAAGTTTTATTTCTAACGATCTAATAAAGAATCGTAAAATAATTGAATATACATTTTAATTAATAGGTACAAACAAATAATAAATTGCTAATTGAGCAAGAATATAAAAACATAACCTAAAACTTAATCATAAAATATTATTTTTCCAATCTTGAGATCTCTTATCGGACTTGGACAGTGGATTGTTAATAAACTAATGTCTTTCTTAACCTTTAAATAAACTTTCTTTATTTAACTAGAGATTTACTGGAGAGAACGTTCGAACTGTACGAGTCACACAGCAAGAATGGAATGGAAGTCAGGTGTGAAAAATATCTGCTCTGACTCTTTATAAACAAAAGAATCACCCTTTCCTACCCAGAACTGCAGACTCTGTTTAGGGTATCCCTTCTCTACGTGTTGATTCATTTTTGACCGTAGCACTTCAAACGTACACTCGAAATATCCAACACCTCTTACCTCGTTACAATTTTGATTAGGGGGAGTTCCCCCAGCGCCGGACTCTTAAGGTTTTTCTTAAATAAATCTCTCTACCTGTGCACACGCGAGTGAAACGCGTAGAAAACTTATTTTTATTCCTTTTGTCTCCTCTAGGAGATACGCGGCAGCGTTTCAGTTATTGCAGATATAATTAATGTCCGATATTAGGTGCCGTCCGGCGTTAAGGGAACTCCCCCTGCTATCCTAAAGGGGCAACAAATTCGATCACTATGACCTGAATAATTATAGGGTTAAAAACCAAATGAATCTTCGAAATTGTCCAAAGGTGTTCCCTCGGGTATCTTTAATTATCCATAAATTTTGAAATAAACAAGCAAGTATAGCAAAGTTTCTCTTAGACCTGAGAGTGGACACTTTTGACGTGGTCACGTTGCATTATCCTGCGGAATGCTTGGCTTCCGGGTGCATCTCCAGGAACAGATAAGGGGTTACAAAAGGCAGAGGCTGGAATTCCGGAGCAGAGGAGTCCCACGTCGGTGCAAAACGTGATCCTCGCGCGGCACGTTACGTGACGCGAATAGGATCTCTTCCTTTTTCTGCGCCGGTTTTCTCTCTTTTCCGGCATTCCCTGCACCCTGATGCACGATCGTGAGCTACGTGACCGGAGGATTCGCGGATCCATTTGCTTCGAAACCCTTCGAGAACTGGAAATTTGGCCGCCTGCCAACAATAGGAGAGAATTCTTCGTGCACTTGGAAAAGCGAATTCAGCGATGAAGGATCGAGGGGAATCTCTTTGGTGAGAGGTTGGCTTTAAGGGAGAGTTGAACATCGTTCAAGGGGGAATTCTGTGATATTTTGGATGTGGAGAATTTTCGGAGGAATTTTGGAATTGCGGAATTTGAGGAATTCTGAGGCGTTTTGCGAGGAATTCTATAGTCATGAGAGTTTGGAGAATTCTGAGGTATTTTGGGAGGAATTCTGAAATCATAAGAAATCAGGATAATTGTAAGGAGAGTTTGAAGAATTCTGAGGCGTACTGTGAGGAATTCTGAAATCATAAGAAATCACGATAATTGCGAGGAGAGTTTGAGAAATTCTGCGACACTTTGTGAGGAATTCTGAAATCATGAAAAGTAAAATATAAATTAAAAAAGTAACATGTGGAGTGACGGACGCCACGGTGGCTTCGAAACGCATTCTAGAAGCTTTTGACGAAGATTAATAAATACACACGTGGATGGAACGAGTTGGAAGAATGCTGTGGAATTCGAATGACTCATGGAAAAAGGTTTGAACGCTCTAGAAGAAGCTGCACCGTGAAAACCAGCGTTTGAGCAGCAGCCAGTCCTGTAAAAAGGTGAACGGCTTCCTCGTAAAAATACAATCTGCATGACGGTGCTCTATTTGAAGCAAGTTTCAAAACGAACATACCATATATTTTCACTATTTTCTTCTTGCACACGTGTGTGCATGTGTACACGTGACACGGCGAAAGAAAGACATAATTCATTTTTCTTTTTCTTTTGTTTCATCTAAGGCAACTTTAGTCAGTCAACTGGATCGGTTCCAGAGCAAATAGAAAAGGCGGCGTCATCTAAGACGTGATTTATGAAAGTAACGAGCGAAAGTGGCGGCTTGCAAGCGTAAACGTTCACCGCGAATTACGTCCTGTAATCGATCGACAATTCCACGACGCAAGATGACGTTTATTGCTTGTTCATTTGTCGATGTTACGACGAGAAGAAACAATGAAAACGAAGAAGAAAATTACTGTTTCTTAAAACTGGTTTTTCGTAGCGATAGGAAGACACCTGTTCTTAAGCTCTAGTTGAACGTTTTATACTACAGAATCATTATGGTAATTTATTGAAATAAAGAAGAAGTTAAGATATAGAAGACATTAGAGGTTCAGATTTAAAATAACTTGGACGAATTGTTTTACATTATCGATGTTGCAACTGGGGAGAAAATTATTATTTAATATAGCAAAATCTCAAGTTCACCATTAAGTTTCATTTTATAAAATGTTATACAGTAGCTCTTCTTTAACAAATGAATATCTTCTGCGTTTCTGGAACAAGTCCTCAAACAGATGATTGTACCTAATATTAAAAAAATTCTGTCTTTGTATAAAATAAAAAGTTAGGTTAGAATATAACCGACACGGATAGAAATATGGGTAATTTTCATTAGTTGAGTTATTCAACTTCTCTAATTTATATATTGTTCTATCGAATGTAAGATCGCGTAATATACACACTGAATAAAGAAAATGTAAAAGTTCGAAGTAGAAGTTACTTCTCCGCGCGAAATACCTTAAAAAAAAATCGGTGTTTAATTTTATTTAACTACGGTGCACTTTGCCAAAAAATCTGAAAAAAAATTGAGGATAATAGTTGTGTGAAGGTGCTGCTATAACAGAAATATAAAAGTAATCGCTTCAAAGATGTCCCCTTTTGTTTACGTTTTTTATTTTTTACAATTAGGATTTGCAACGAAAAAATCGGAAAAAATTCCCTAACATGCGCCTTAATATACACAATGTGCCAGATTTTTTTCAAAATTTTTGCGTACCACTAAATAGGGAAAATAGTTCACAGAATTATGCACATAAACCACCCTGTAACTACCCTCGAGCTAGAGGGTTGAAAGTTGGCGTCGAATGTTTTCTTTCGGTAAGCTATCGAATGGTACATTGTACGACTTCATTGGTTCAAGGCCACTTTTCACCATCTTATCCTGCTAGATCCTCTGACCCAGTGACAGGTATAATAGTGGAGGAATTCTGCAGAGTCTTGTCTTAATTTCCAAACTTCACAGTCATATATTACCACGTTACTCTGAATGTTTCATCGATATTTCCATTTGTGGGTTAGGTATGAAGCAACAGAGTTTCTGTGACTGTGCCTCGCACCTGGCCACCGTAAAACCTCACCGCCATACCTCACACCTTTGAATCGTGAATGTTTTCTTTGAAACTCCATTAACACTCTGAAATGAACTCTGAAAAGAACACTCTGCAAATCACGTTATTAATGTCCCAGAGATTCCTGATATTTTACAAATTCTTCCTGTCTTATGTTCTTTACCCTCGAGCGACGAAAGTGAATTATTATGGAATTCTATGAAATTTGAAGATCAAACGAAGAGAATCGGAATTTTATCATTTTTATGTGAATAGCGTTAGAATTTTCTAAAGAAAAAGAATTGGAATTTTCGTAAGCAATAGAATTTCGAGTAAAAAGAAATAGATCTTGAATCATTTTCTTCGCAGAATTTTGTGAAACTCGAAAGTCGAATGAACAAATTCAGAGATTCTCTGAAATTAGAAAATAAAAAATTCAGAGATTCTCTCCAATTAAGGAATCAAAATTTCGGAGATTCTTTGAAATTGGGGAATCAGAATTTCGGAGATTCTCTGAAATTGGGGAATCAGAATTTCGGAGATTCTCTCAAATTAGAATATCAAAATATCCTAGATTCTCTGAAATTGGGGAATCAGAATTTCGGAGATTCTCTGAAATTGGGGAATCAGAATTTCGGAGATTCTCTCAAATTAGAATATCAAAATATCCTAGATCATTAAAATCACAGAGATTGTTCACAAGTGCATGTGACAAACCCGGTAATACCTCAATGGTCAATAATCACCATCAATCATTGTTCATAGTCGATCCTCCTCGAGCAGATCGAACGCTCGTAAGAAAAACATGGCGTCGTCGCGGCATGGCGCCGGGTAGAGCCGATAAAAATAGCGAGGAAGCTGATGGAAGAAAGGGAAACGTCGGTTCATTGACGAAAAGCAATAGGAACGAGAGAGGTCCGTCTCGAGTGGTGCGTCTGCATGCCCACCACGTTGCTGTGAATCACCACGACGAACAACGAGCAGAGAGTCGTCGTTGATGCAACGAAACAACTGGATGACTAACGGAGTCACAATGAAGACAGAAAGTCTTTCTCCCACAGAGAGGTGAAAATATCTGCTTTCGATATATGGAAAACCTTGATTTGCACTCTACACGTGACTTGTTGCTGCATTTCTGTTGACATACGCGCGATTATGTGGCACGATTATGAATGACATTGTAACACAAACCTTGATTCTTTCCGTTCGCTGGAATTCACTTATTATACAGGGTGATTCAAAAAAGATACCGACACTTATAAGTTGTTCTTTTTGGAAATTTATACGCTGGACACAGCGTATGACAACATAAATATTCCAAGATAAATTACCGAAACCTCAGTGAAAATCTGACGACTTTAAATGTAGGAAAATCGAATCTCTGTGTGGATTAATTTTCCCGTAAAATGTATATTTCGATTTAACCCTTATGCCAATATCCGGGTGCCGACCTGAATACATTTTGCGAAATTTCTTTGGTTTCCAGCGAAAATTTCAAAATTTGAACCTTTTAGAAGCGAAATATCTTTTCCATATCTTTTCTTCGTCCTTAACCCTTTGACTACGAAAGGCGTATATGTACGCTCTCACAGATTTATCAATATATGCGAAAAACGTAAATATACGTCCTCTACGTTTCATTTTTCTTACTGTAACACCTTACTGTAGGAACCCAGGAAAAATTTTGAGGGACTCGACGAGAATCGAACTCGTGAGAGACCTTAGGCTGGCAAAGTTGAGCCTTTGCACACTACGCCAAGAATTCTCCCTCTATTTTTCCTGGTCGATTTCCTATTTGGGTATAGAGACCCTGACATCTTATTGTAGGAACCCAAGAAAAATTTTGAGAGACTCAACAAGAATCGAACTCGTGAGAGACCTCAGGGTCTCTAAAACCGAGGCTTTACACACTACGCCAAGATCTCCCTCTCTATTTTTCCTGGTCGATTTCCTATTTGGGTATAGAGACCCTGACA
>NW_017100254.1:1491901-1518022 GCF_001263275.1 Habropoda laboriosa
AACTCTACGAGAATTGAACTCGTGAGAGACCTTAGGCTGGCAAAGTTGAGCCTTTGCACACTACGCCAAAAACTCTCTCTCTATTTTTCCTGGTCGATTTCCTATTTGGATATAGAGACCCTGACACCTTATTGTAGGAACTCAAGAAAAATTTTGAGGGACTCAACAAGAATCGAACTCGTGAGAGACCTCAGGCTCTCTAAAACCGAGGCTTTACACACTACGCCAAGATCTCCCTCTCTATTTTTCCTGGTCGGTTTCCTATTTGAGTATGAAGGCCCCAATACTATTGTACATTATTTAATTTTTTTATTTTGGTCAATAACCATAACGATATGTGACAGAAATGCGAATATCGCGCCTTCTATTGCATATTGATGGTTCCGTGCGAGAGTTCTCCCCAGTCAAAGGGTTAAACCAAAAAAATTTTTCAGTCAAAGTTCATATAGGTAGTTGTTCTCAATACCAGGGGTACCCGGGTGCTCACTTGTAGAAATAGGGTAATTTCGGGAGAGACGGACCAGGCAAGTATTTCCTACGTTATCCGCCAGATATGGAAGAAAAAACACCGAGAGCCACGCTCGATCGCTTTCCGTAAAACAAATGTAAAACAAAAGAATACTGACGCGTTCCACATATAGCGGATAATGTAGGAAATTCTTGCCTGGTTCGTCTCTCCCGGAATTACCCTGTGAGGTATATTATCTGTTATTGAATAAATAAAAGTATTTATAGTACTATATATAACAATTACAGATGTCTAAATAATAATTATTTATTCAAACGCACTTTTTGCATTCGGTACAAGATTTTTTAGTTTCTCTACGTTTTTTCTATGTTGCCCTACAACACAAGTAACAGGAGCCAGTAATAATTTTTCTTCCTGTGTTATTTAGTTTCGGTTCTGATGTTCCAGAATATCTATAATGTTCCTTGGCCTGCCAAGGACGTTCTCAGCAGCAAGCTTTATAGTAAACTGTTTCATGACTTGCGAATATTGAGACCGATCTTCAATAATTGGTAACAATTAACGTGTACAAATTTTTAAGATTAAGATTTACCGATAATGATATGCGTTTATTAAACGAATTTTGGAAATTGGCGCCCAGGTACGCCGGGTATTGAACAACGTTATACATTTCGGCTATTGACATAAGGGTTAATAGAAATCTAAAAAATTTCGCTAGAATTCTAAGAATTCGAAATTACCAGGAAATAGGAATACACTCTTACGAGAGCCATTTTTTCCAGTCCATTTCGCAGCTCGGTTTATCGTCTCGTAATCGACGGTGTAACATTGTAAATAAATCACCGTGATAAACTTAATCGTTGAGTATTACTTAATTGCCGTTTGTAGCATGAGTCGCGGGACCATTTTGTTTCCATTCGCGAAACTGGTCCACGATTATTGTGGAATGCGGTTACCAGCGAACTTTTACCACGAAAATGGATAAAATGGATCGTTTCAGCCGTGACGGGTTACCATTAAGGCGGATCCGTATTTACGTGACGTAATTCACGATTGCACAGTGATTATGGTGGATGTTTGGCGAAAGTAATAATTCTGGGCGAATTTTCGATACATTGAACGTGTATTGAAGATGATACGCGTGGTTTGGTTCATAGTGGTTGATGATATGCAGAGGAAAAAGTGGCGGGAGGACGCCATTAAGGATGAGGTTAACAGATTGGCTGCCTCGTTTTTGCTCTAATCAGAATTCAGTTGTTAGCGAAGTATTTAGATTTGAATTGGTGAAATGTGTTGTCGTATGTTTGTTTTTCTGATTTAAGATGTGTACCAGCGGTTTTTGATGTTTTCCGCATGGTAATACGTGAATTAATGGGAAACTTACGAGCGTTGAGGTTAATTGGTGTTTAGAAATTTGACGCCTGATGACTTCCGGTATGTTGCGTTCGTGTATTAACAGACAATAGAACAGAATTGAAAGTTGAAGATGAAAAGTTGTATTCTGTGAGTTTTCACAGAGGGGGAATTATTACAAATTAGAATTCAGGAGAATTGAAGCTTGGAACTTTAAAACAAATTGAAAATAACCGAATAAGAACCTATAAAAATTCCAAATATTCTTCTTGTTTTTTTTTTTTATTTATTCCTTTTATTTGTGATAAAGGCACCTAAATTAGTCGACGTAACGACAAACTTGAGGAAGATCCAGCTAATAGGTTCTCCAGGTTCATCAGGTGTCCTTAATCTCATCCTTCGCGTCCAGTTCCCCGTTTATTTATCGTCGTAAGCTTCGTAAAGGAAGAAAATTAATCTGATCGCGAAGACGAGAAACAGGGTCGTTCTGGGCATATCTCGAGGTGAATAACCGAGAGGAAAGCGTCTGACTGAGCAAGATGGAGCATAAAAGTGGATCGCCAGTAAATCCGAACCTTGCGAGAAGTGTATATCGTCCAGTTTGTTCAACGACGAAACGCCCAATTGATCTTCCACTTACACATTACTGTTTACCCTACGACCAACTGTGAAACGAGTATAACTCACCAAAGTCGCTCACGTCCTTTTTTCTATAGAATTCAATATTTTTATATTAACAACGACATTTAATATTATATTATAATTGATTTCGATGTCGGTACGATATTACAAAATTACATTCAGAGGAGGATCTATCAACTTCTGGTGTGAAGAGATGGAAGGCAGAAGGGTGACATTGCGCAGCTGATGTGTACTGGCCTAATTTTCGAATTGGTGGGATGTTGTGTGACAATTAATTGCTCCATTAAAAGTTGCATCTTTTTAACATCACAGTTTACTATCTAGGATGTTCTTAGTCTATGGTGATTTGGAACTGCAAATGAAAAATTGTGTACTAACAGATATGTGTTTCAATTTTAATTACAATTCTTTTTGTTAAATTTCAAACTTTTACTCTTGCAATTGATACAATAATTTTTTCTACTCCGTTCCATCTTCCAATGCCGATATTCATCTATATTTTTAGGGTATTTCTCAGCTACGAACATTTTAAATTGCAAATATAATTGTCTTCTTTGCTTCTCCTCGAATCGTGAGTAGAATTTCAACGAACAGGAGGATATCCTTCTACAAGCCTCAACCGTCCGATTTACCCACGTAGAATGACGCATTTATGCATCTTCGAAAAGTAGCGTACCGGTTGGTCGGTCTTCAATGGGGCGTCGTGGGAAAAGTTGGAAATCAGCAGCCATGCTCAAGTACATTGAACTGCCACGGTGAAGAACGGCTACGTTGACATCTATATACTTTTTATCGTGAACGGGACCCACTGTGCTCAGCTCTACAGGGTGGTCCAAATGTTTTCAGTCACCTTCTCACAGAAAAAGAACATCATCGTTATCAAAAGCAATTCACAAAATCTGCATCGTTATTTTTAAATAATTCATTCGATAATAATGTTAACATATTGTCAACCGATTATAGGTACCATTTTCTGTTCATGGTTGATAGAAATATGGTGGATATAAGAAAACCACCTAACCTAACTTAACCTCGAAATATAGTACTAAAACTAAAGTCGTTTATAATACTACATTGACAAAATATCACGATGCAATAAAAAATTACTATTACGTGGTGTTGATGAATATAAACAAAAACTGCCTAACCTAACCTAACTGTTAGTCACAAGAAATGGTTCTAAAATCGAAGTCAATCGTAATGTAGCGTCAAAGAACACTGTTACAAGATGTTCATGATAATAATATAAAAGGGCTACTTAACCTAACCTAACATAACCTAACTCGGTTAGAAAAAATGCTAGCAAAATGAAAGTCGATCCTCGAGTAACCTAACGTTAGACAATAATAAAAATCAGTGTTACGAGACGTTGATAAAAGGCGTGGTGAATATAAAAGGGATGTTAATTCGGGCCAGAGGTGAAACAGCGAAGCGTGTCATCGGTCTCGAGCGTGACAGGCGCGAGGAAGCTGGTGCACGCGATGCCGAGACGAAAGTTGGTCCCGTTCTATTATTAGCCGAGTTCCAGCCAAGTGCAACATCGTGATCGGGCCAGGAACGCATATGGCCAGCAACGAGCAAAGCGGAAAGAAGCTGAGAAAGAGAGTGAGAGAGAATGTTGGTGGTCTGGTCTCTGACTCTCTCCGTTCTTTCAACTGTTTCTCCTTCTTTAATTTTCTTGGGCCTTGATGTACCTTCTGATGAATCGATTGTGTCGAGATCTCGATGATGTTAATGTGTATTTGAATTTACATTCTTGTTTAGAAACTACAGCTTTTTTCTCGGAAGTGTGTTTCGATTTCGACAGCTTGATGACTTTAGAAATTGCAGATGTTGTAGAGAGTTTGTAAAAGGATGTATCAATAATTGTGATTAGGATTGTACACGTAGATTGAGTGGAATTGGAATACACAAAATTTAAGAGAATTGAAAAACTGTTTTATAATTTTAAAAAAATTATTTAACATTTTTTTTTTATAAAGCTACCATAAAAATTCTAATTTTTCTAAAATCGAACTACCTTCCCAAAGGTCAATTTATTCTACGGGAAAAACCTGGTCGCAGTGTTTGCTACTCGTGTTTGGCATTAGAACACGGTTAGCTTGAACTGCCTTTTAGGCGACACGCGATAGACAAAAGAAAGCTGGGCTAGTATGTTATTGCGGCCAAAAATGGCCCGATTTCGCACGTGTGCAACAGGGAATTTCGTCTTATTGTAGGAACCCAAGAAAAATTTTGAGGGACTCAACAAGAATCGAACTCGTGAGAGACCTCAGGGTCTCTAAAACCGAGGCTTTACACACTACGCCAAGATCTCCCTCTCTATTTTTCCTGGTCGATTTCCTATTTGGGTATAGAGACCCTGACACCTTATTATAGGAACCCAAGAAAAATTTTGAGGAACTCTACGAGAATCGAACTCGTGAGAGACCTTAGGCTGGCAAAGTTGAGCCTTTGCACACTACGCCAAGAATTCTCTCTGTATTTTTCCTGGTCGATTTCCTATTTGGGTACGGCGACCCTGACACCTTATTGTAGGAACTCAAGAAAAATTTTGAGGAACTCAACGAGAATTGAACTCGTGAGAGACCTCAGGCTGGCAAAGTTGAGCCTTTGCACACTACGCCAAAAACTCTCTCTCTATTTTTCCTGGTCGATTTCCTATTTGGGTATAGAGACCCTGACACCTTATTGTAGGAACCCAAGAAAAATTTTGAGGGACTCAACAAGAATCGAACTCGTGAGAGACCTCAGGGTCTCTAAAACCGAGGCTTTACACACTACGCCAAGATCTCCCTCTCTATTTTTCCGGTCGGTTTCCTATTTGAGTATGAAGGCCCCAATACTATTGTACATTATTTAATTTTTTTATTTTGGTCAATAACCATAACGATATGTGACAGAAATGCGAATATCGCGCCTTCTATTGCATATTGATGGTTCCGTGCGAGAGTTCTCCCCAGTCAAAGGGTTAAACCAAAAAAATTTTTCAGTCAAAGTTCATATAGGTAGTTGTTCTCAATACCAGGGGTACCCGGGTGCTCACTTGTAGAAATAGGGTAATTTCGGGAGAGACGGACCAGGCAAGTATTTCCTACGTTATCCGCCAGATATGGAAGAAAAAACACCGAGAGCCACGCTCGATCGCTTTCCGTAAAACAAATGTAAAACAAAAGAATACTGACGCGTTCCACATATAGCGGATAATGTAGGAAATTCTTGCCTGGTTCGTCTCTCCCGGAATTACCCTGTGAGGTATATTATCTGTTATTGAATAAATAAAAGTATTTATAGTACTATATATAACAATTACAGATGTCTAAATAATAATTATTTATTCAAACGCACTTTTTGCATTCGGTACAAGATTTTTTAGTTTCTCTACGTTTTTTCTATGTTGCCCTACAACACAAGTAACAGGAGCCAGTAATAATTTTTCTTCCTGTGTTATTTAGTTTCGGTTCTGATGTTCCAGAATATCTATAATGTTCCTTGGCCTGCCAAGGACGTTCTCAGCAGCAAGCTTTATAGTAAACTGTTTCATGACTTGCGAATATTGAGACCGATCTTCAATAATTGGTAACAATTAACGTGTACAAATTTTTAAGATTAAGATTTACCGATAATGATATGCGTTTATTAAACGAATTTTGGAAATTGGCGCCCAGGTACGCCGGGTATTGAACAACGTTATACATTTCGGCTATTGACATAAGGGTTAATAGAAATCTAAAAAATTTCGCTAGAATTCTAAGAATTCGAAATTACCAGGAAATAGGAATACACTCTTACGAGAGCCATTTTTTCCAGTCCATTTCGCAGCTCGGTTTATCGTCTCGTAATCGACGGTGTAACATTGTAAATAAATCACCGTGATAAACTTAATCGTTGAGTATTACTTAATTGCCGTTTGTAGCATGAGTCGCGGGACCATTTTGTTTCCATTCGCGAAACTGGTCCACGATTATTGTGGAATGCGGTTACCAGCGAACTTTTACCACGAAAATGGATAAAATGGATCGTTTCAGCCGTGACGGGTTACCATTAAGGCGGATCCGTATTTACGTGACGTAATTCACGATTGCACAGTGATTATGGTGGATGTTTGGCGAAAGTAATAATTCTGGGCGAATTTTCGATACATTGAACGTGTATTGAAGATGATACGCGTGGTTTGGTTCATAGTGGTTGATGATATGCAGAGGAAAAAGTGGCGGGAGGACGCCATTAAGGATGAGGTTAACAGATTGGCTGCCTCGTTTTTGCTCTAATCAGAATTCAGTTGTTAGCGAAGTATTTAGATTTGAATTGGTGAAATGTGTTGTCGTATGTTTGTTTTTCTGATTTAAGATGTGTACCAGCGGTTTTTGATGTTTTCCGCATGGTAATACGTGAATTAATGGGAAACTTACGAGCGTTGAGGTTAATTGGTGTTTAGAAATTTGACGCCTGATGACTTCCGGTATGTTGCGTTCGTGTATTAACAGACAATAGAACAGAATTGAAAGTTGAAGATGAAAAGTTGTATTCTGTGAGTTTTCACAGAGGGGGAATTATTACAAATTAGAATTCAGGAGAATTGAAGCTTGGAACTTTAAAAAAAATTGAAAATAACCGAATAAGAACCTATAAAAATTCCAAATATTCTTCTTGTTTTTTTTTTTTATTTATTCCTTTTATTTGTGATAAAGGCACCTAAATTAGTCGACGTAACGACAAACTTGAGGAAGATCCAGCTAATAGGTTCTCCAGGTTCATCAGGTGTCCTTAATCTCATCCTTCGCGTCCAGTTCCCCGTTTATTTATCGTCGTAAGCTTCGTAAAGGAAGAAAATTAATCTGATCGCGAAGACGAGAAACAGGGTCGTTCTGGGCATATCTCGAGGTGAATAACCGAGAGGAAAGCGTCTGACTGAGCAAGATGGAGCATAAAAGTGGATCGCCAGTAAATCCGAACCTTGCGAGAAGTGTATATCGTCCAGTTTGTTCAACGACGAAACGCCCAATTGATCTTCCACTTACACATTACTGTTTACCCTACGACCAACTGTGAAACGAGTATAACTCACCAAAGTCGCTCACGTCCTTTTTTCTATAGAATTCAATATTTTTATATTAACAACGACATTTAATATTATATTATAATTGATTTCGATGTCGGTACGATATTACAAAATTACATTCAGAGGAGGATCTATCAACTTCTGGTGTGAAGAGATGGAAGGCAGAAGGGTGACATTGCGCAGCTGATGTGTACTGGCCTAATTTTCGAATTGGTGGGATGTTGTGTGACAATTAATTGCTCCATTAAAAGTTGCATCTTTTTAACATCACAGTTTACTATCTAGGATGTTCTTAGTCTATGGTGATTTGGAACTGCAAATGAAAAATTGTGTACTAACAGATATGTGTTTCAATTTTAATTACAATTCTTTTTGTTAAATTTCAAACTTTTACTCTTGCAATTGATACAATAATTTTTTCTACTCCGTTCCATCTTCCAATGCCGATATTCATCTATATTTTTAGGGTATTTCTCAGCTACGAACATTTTAAATTGCAAATATAATTGTCTTCTTTGCTTCTCCTCGAATCGTGAGTAGAATTTCAACGAACAGGAGGATATCCTTCTACAAGCCTCAACCGTCCGATTTACCCACGTAGAATGACGCATTTATGCATCTTCGAAAAGTAGCGTACCGGTTGGTCGGTCTTCAATGGGGCGTCGTGGGAAAAGTTGGAAATCAGCAGCCATGCTCAAGTACATTGAACTGCCACGGTGAAGAACGGCTACGTTGACATCTATATACTTTTTATCGTGAACGGGACCCACTGTGCTCAGCTCTACAGGGTGGTCCAAATGTTTTCAGTCACCTTCTCACAGAAAAAGAACATCATCGTTATCAAAAGCAATTCACAAAATCTGCATCGTTATTTTTAAATAATTCATTCGATAATAATGTTAATATATTGTCAACCGATTAGGCAGATCTAGGTACCATTTTCTATTCATGGTTGATAGAAATATGGTGGATATAAGAAAACCACCTAACCTAACTTAACCTCGAAATATAGTACTAAAACTAAAGTCGTTTATAATACTACATTGACAAAATATCACGATGCAATAAAAAATTACTATTACGTGGTGTTGATGAATATAAACAAAAACTGCCTAACCTAACCTAACTGTTAGTCACAAGAAATGGTTCTAAAATCGAAGTCAATCGTAATGTAGCGTCAAAGAACACTGTTACAAGATGTTCATGATAATAATATAAAAGGGCTACTTAACCTAACCTAACATAACCTAACTCGGTTAGAAAAAATGCTAGCAAAATGAAAGTCGATCCTCGAGTAACCTAACGTTAGACAATAATAAAAATCAGTGTTACGAGACGTTGATAAAAGGCGTGGTGAATATAAAAGGGATGTTAATTCGGGCCAGAGGTGAAACAGCGAAGCGTGTCATCGGTCTCGAGCGTGACAGGCGCGAGGAAGCTGGTGCACGCGATGCCGAGACGAAAGTTGGTCCCGTTCTATTATTAGCCGAGTTCCAGCCAAGTGCAACATCGTGATCGGGCCAGGAACGCATATGGCCAGCAACGAGCAAAGCGGAAAGAAGCTGAGAAAGAGAGTGAGAGAGAATGTTGGTGGTCTGGTCTCTGACTCTCTCCGTTCTTTCAACTGTTTCTCCTTCTTTAATTTTCTTGGGCCTTGATGTACCTTCTGATGAATCGATTGTGTCGAGATCTCGATGATGTTAATGTGTATTTGAATTTACATTCTTGTTTAGAAACTACAGCTTTTTTCTCGGAAGTGTGTTTCGATTTCGACAGCTTGATGACTTTAGAAATTGCAGATGTTGTAGAGAGTTTGTAAAAGGATGTATCAATAATTGTGATTAGGATTGTACACGTAGATTGAGTGGAATTGGAATACACAAAATTTAAGAGAATTGAAAAACTGTTTTATAATTTTAAAAAAATTATTTAACATTTTTTTTTTATAAAGCTACCATAAAAATTCTAATTTTTCTAAAATCGAACTACCTTCCCAAAGGTCAATTTATTCTACGGGAAAAACCTGGTCGCAGTGTTTGCTACTCGTGTTTGGCATTAGAACACGGTTAGCTTGAACTGCCTTTTAGGCGACACGCGATAGACAAAAGAAAGCTGGGCTAGTATGTTATTGCGGCCAAAAATGGCCCGATTTCGCACGTGTGCAACAGGGAATTTCGTTTATTACGAGTATATCGTGGTGTCTGGCAGCAAGAAAGCTCGTGCTTTTACTTCGCCAGAAACATAACAATATCGTATAAACAAACGGCCAGGGCCATGATGGTTTCCAATTCCCCACGAGGCAGACATGAATCAACTGGTGCGATGAACTTGTAAGAGCGCCCGCGCTTTTTGCATTTCGCGCGCGTTGAAACTCTATAGGGTGATCCAAAGAGAAAGTCTCCACCGTCGGGCGAAAGTCGGAAATTTTTCAATTCTTCGCGAATACAATGATATAATATTACTCTTGTACTATTCGGTATAGAAATTTTCGACATTTCTAAAAAAAATTAAAATTTAACCTAAAAATAGTAAAATTTTTCTGTAACTTTTTCGAATGGAAATTTTTGTTACATTTTGTTGTATTTCTTTTTTCCTTTTCAGACATGATTGGAATTTATTTGAAGTCAGATAATTATTATATTGTTCCTTCAGTGGTTAGGATATACAGTTTTGCACATGAAGTGATTAATTCACCGGTTTCCGTTTTCATACGTAAAAATTTCGCAACGATAATGATCCGAGCAAAATATACAAGCCCTCGGTAAGACTCTTGGCGGAGGAAGTTGTTCTTTCAAGATTTGCAGCTGTGTTGGGGGAGAAGGCTTAAACGCAAACACGGCTCGTAAAGAACGCTCAAAGAAAGCAAACTGTATTTTTGCATTGCGGGATTTATCGGCGAACCAATTTACTGGCAGCCATTTTGCGCTCATAGCGGAAAGAGAAACACTTGTTTCGAACGTTGGACGTTGACTCCATCCAGAAAATAATACTGATTTGTTGTTAAAGATATGAATTGTTATTGATTTTTATCTTTGAATTTGTCAGGTTAGGTTAGGTTAGCTCAAACTTACAAAATAATAATTTAACTTAATAATATTTAAACTTTTGTCTCTTCAATTCTGAGAATCTACCACAAATTTCATCTAATTTTTGCATTTTTTTAATTTTTCAGGAACAAGTACGGACCTGGTGCCTCAGCTTCTAGGCATGTTTGACGAGCTTGCACGACGGACCAATGGCTACAGTGACCACACGGTGCTCCAATCCACCTGCAACATACCGGCGGTACTGCAGAAACGTCTGAGCTTGGTATCCCATCGGGGCTCCATTTTCGGTCAGTTCTGTCCTGAGTTGTCCAAATCTCAGCCAGAGGACGCCATGTCCGACGATCAACCGTTACCAGAGAGCAACGTGAACATAGTCGTGGACGATGATGTTACACCTGAGAAAGACGACATGTTCGAGACGCTGAGCACAAGCCAGCAGGAGGATCGAAGTGAATGCACGTTGAACGAGAAACCTTATAGACGCGGAAGCAACGGGCTCACGCCGCTTAGGTACAACATACGATGCAGAAATACTGGGAGACCGTTGTCTGGAAGCTCAGTGGCGTCCAGCACCTCCTCCAGCGGGTGCAGCAACCAAGGGAACGCATGCACCATCAATCCTTATTTGGCATCGGTCGAGTCGCTCGCAGATACTTGCGCCAGCTCTCAAGGTGAGGGCTCTTGGCGGTTTGGTGGGGTTGGTGGAAATATGAAAGCAGTTTGGATAGCATTAGTGGATTGGTGAAGTTGAAATTTGGGTTTGGAGATGTTGGAAGGAGTTACTTGGATTCTCTGCTGAGTCTTTGAGGAATAGCAGATGTTAAGATTTGAGGAAAGTCTTTTTCTAAAAGTTGCAAATTTGGTTAGAGAAAGTAGGGATATGTAGATTATGTTCTTTCACATTTAGTCCATTGAGAAATTCCAGAGATTAAGAATTAATGATTATGAGGTAAGTGTGGGGATGCTTGATGAGTTAGCTTTAAATGAGAACTTGTTCGAATTGATGTGGAGACCAATGGAACAATAACAGGTGAACTACTTTTTACCTGATAGTACCTACTCTATACAAAAGAATCTAAATATAATTCCAAATAAAAGGCACACTCTCCTTTACTTTTCTTATTCTCCCAATATTTCAAGAAACACCAATAAAGCATCACCTTCTCCCCCTAATCAAACGATTAAACACAGTTGTTTCTCCCATAACTCATGCTGAAAAAGAAGCAGGTGCAATTCTTCCCCTCCAATAGCGAATAAAACAAAGTCGTCATCATCATTACGCATGTGTATCACCCTGGATCTCCTCTTAACTTTTTTTTCTTTTACCAAACAATTAAGAGAGAGATGTTTTATTGCACTACAAGGTCTGAAAAGGTTGGAAGATATTTTAGAAATCCGTTTCCTAGATACGTATCGGTCGAACGAGATTTCAAGGACTCCGACTTTCTCCATGGCTGGTAGCGTAATCAGCGGCAATGACAGTAATGATAGCGGCGGTGGCAATAAACTTCTCTCTCGTGGCATTCCGTGGTCATCGTTAAGGGAAACGTTGCTACGGCCTGAATTGCCGGCACGCGAGAAAACCCGTGCATTTCGAGAATCGAACAACCGTCTGATAGCACGTTACGCAGAAAAATTATCATTTCCGACGGTTCTTTCGCTTTCGTTTCACAAGAAACGATTTGTTACCGTTTACAAGAAATTATGCTAACCGTTTTTGCTCCCATTTTAACACCGATAAATACCTACATCGAGTTAGGGCAATTATTTGATCACTTGAAAGTAACTCAAAGTGAATTTCAAAATTGAGGTTAGGTTTTGGAAATTTTAAATAAAATCTTACATTCCTTATATTTTTGGGAATAGAGCTTTTAATATGATTCTATTATCTATAATATGGAAATTTAATTGTTAAGGGCGTGTTTTTTTTATATAATAATTTATTATGAAGCTTTGACGGTTGACAATGATTTGACAAAACTCGTAACACAAAAATGACTGTCAGGCAACTCTAATAATTATAAAATGACACTTACAACTCTAACCCAACTTAGGCGACTTTAGTAACATTGACTCTATCTGCAAGAAAAAACTTTCTCTCGTCTCTTTATATACGCACACTATTTAGGGGTTTTTCCATGAAAATGGTGAACGCATTGTGGGCCTCATGCGTCATCGAGGGTTTTCGTGATGGGCCTGGCTTCTATCCCTGTCGATTCCCACTTTCTCTTCTACAACCCTATTCCTATGCCTCTTAAAACTATGTAGAGGAAGAGCCAAACGTTTTTAAGATTATAGAATAGTTTAGAATCAGTAAGATATACCTTTGAAATTTATTATAGAGCAAGAATATTAATGTAAAAAATGTTTGGAATAGGTTCCGGAGACAGTGGAGTGGTGACAGTGTCAGAAACGAATTGTCGAATAGGGAACGATGGCAGTGGACAGAGAAGGAACAGTAGAGAGGAACCATTGTTCCACAGGCCACGTTACTGCGATCCTCACAGAAATCCCATGGAAAGGGTACTCCTTGAAATAGTTGACACTGAAGCAATATACGTCGAACATCTGAGACAAGTTATCCAGGTAATTAAATTTGACGCTTTAGTGAATCAAAAAAAAGAATAGATAAAAAAAGTCCTTATTTTCCAGGGTTACCTTATATATTGGAGAAACGATCCGGCATCGTTTGCGCATCAAATGCAGCTGAGTGATTTATTTAGCAATATTGAGGATATTTTCGAGTTCAACAGGTAAAGTAGTATTATAGAAAGTTTAATTAAAAATTCAGTTACTTATAATATAATTTAACATCAGAGAGTTCTTGAAAGAGATAGAGAAATGTGGTCTGGACCCGGTTTGCGTGGCGAACACGTTCATCAAGCACAACTCAGGATTCAAAGTATACACAGAGTATTGTACCAATTATCCAAGGTAAAATTAAGTCTGATTTAAAGTTCCAAGTGTTTTTTCATTCCTCGATATTACCTTGAGATTAATGCATTTCATTTTAGGACAGTTTCCGTTCTTACCGACCTAATGAGTCACGAAGAGACTGCGAACGCGTTTAGAGAGAGACAAGCAGCTTTGGGGCATGCGTTACCCCTTGGATCCTTCCTTCTGAAGCCTGTTCAGAGGATCCTGAAGTACCATTTACTTCTGGAGGTAAGTTATACCTGCAATTTTGACTCCAGACAAAAGAAAAATAGTTTTAATTAATTTATCCCTTGATTAACGTTTACAGAACTTGTCAAAAGAGTATGGAGCAGATTGTGAGTTAAGAGAAAACGAGACTGAGGGTAGGAAGGCAATCGAGGCGGCACTGGCCGCCATGACAGGTATCGCTAAGCACATTAACGCGATGAAACGAAGACACGAGCACGCGGTGCGTGTTCAAGTGATTCAGTCCCTCCTGTACGGGTGGCCTGGACCAGATTTAACCACCAGTGGTGAGTTGGTGGCAGAAGGAAGCTTTAGAATGCGGGGGGCGAAAGCTCCTAGGCATGCCTTCCTGTTCGACCGCATGCTTCTGCTCACCAAGAAGAAAGAAGATGGACTTTTAGTTTACAAAGCTCACATCATGGTACAGTTTATGTTCTTTTGTGTTAATTATGTAATGAAATATTGAGTGAAAATTTTATTCTATTTAATTTTGTATTCAAATCAACAGTGTTCAAATCTGATGCTCATTGAGAGTATACCGGGTGAACCACTCAGTTTTCATGTGATTCCTTTTGACAATCCTAGACTACAGTATACTTTACAGGTAACACAAATACTTTATTATTGATGACCGTCTTTATTACAATATGTATTTTTTATCAGGCACGAAACTTGGAACAAAAGAGAGAATGGACTTTGCAGATAAAGAGGGTGATTCTTGAAAATTATAACGCAGTTATTCCTTCTCACGCAAGGCAATTAGTCTTGCAGCTTGGCCAGACGCAACCAGAAGGTATGTTAAACGTTACACCATAAGAACTTTTTTATACAATCATTAGTAGTATGACAATAATGAAACAATTGTAGATGATGCTTTGGCAGACAGAGGATCAGTGAAGAAACAGCATTCAGCACCGCCGGAGTACTTGGAAAAACGGAAACAAGAGAGGGAGAGACGGAGGTCTGAAACTGGGCTTAGACAGAAGTTCAAGAAAGGTGGCAGAAAGTCTGAGACTACAATTGAGGTGCAAAAAACTTTATCCTTATAAAAAACGTTATTTATCTTTATAATTAAACTTAAAATTTGATTCATATTTCAACAGGATTCTCCAGCATCGCCACGAAAAAATCAGAGTGAGGATTCCAGCATCAATCTTTCCAGGGAGCAAGGATTTAGAGCTTCAGATGGGCGCGGGTCGAAAGTCAAGGTATTAAAAAATACATATCTTATGTTTTAATTCTGAGGTTATGTTCAGAACCTTAGAAATCTCTCTCTTCTTCTCCAAAATACAAACAGGATAACTTAAAATATTTATTATTCTGTTTAGGATCGCTTCACTGGTTGGAGGAGGAAATCAGAACCAGGTTTCCAATCTTACGTGTGTCTCGACCAATCCGACGAAGAGCAAAAGGAAGATACAGGTGACACAGGTTCAGCTACGGTCGAAACCGAGTGTGCCATCATTGAGAATGACAAGCGCGCGAACTCTCCACCGCCAGAAACCAAAGAGAACAAGGAACAGCAGACTCAGGCTCAAACCGTTGAAGAAATAGTCGGCCACATCCTGATGCAGAACCAGGAATTCCAGAAACTCCTCGAGAAACAACGAACGAACAGTACAGTGAACGTGAGGCAGCAGCAACGTTTCAATAAACGCATCTCTGCTGACACGTCTGACGACAGCGACTCGGAGAACACGAATTACATCGCTGATAACTCGGTGAACAATAGGGTACCGCGTATCAGGACGTGCTACCGCGAACGATTCGTTAAAACGAATAATACTTGGAATTCGTTGTCTTCTTCTCGTGACCATCAACCCACTTTACAACTACTGTACGACAATTTAAATAAAACAGAGAGCAATAAATCAGCGGAGGCAAAGAATAACAAGGTTAACCAAGTCCAGGAGAAGAAGGCATTGTTCGAGACATTTAAGAGACAAAGTATTGTGACTGAGAGCAAGGTTATCAAGACTGCGCTTAGGATAAGGGAGAACTCAACTTCCAGGAGCGAGGAACCTGTTGCTCAATCTCCAGTTCCGAAGGAAACTGAGATTCAGGTTATAGAGAGTGACAAGGGGGCGACCACTGTAAATGGTGAATATACAAATGAAGGTAACCGGGAAGTTACAGAGTCTAATAAGGGCTTTGGGAATTATGATAACTTACAGCATGTCTGGGAAGGTCTACAAGAGGAGAAAGACTTGGATGGGAATGACAGTCCAACTCGTCCAGCCGTCTGGTTAACAAAGCTGTGTGAAGGATTGCCAACTTCGCCTCAGAAGTGTGGTTCTCTTCCACGCAGCTTCCAAATTCATCCTAACTCCACTCAGAATGTAACCAAGTCGCGGTTTCTACAGAGAGACGGTAAACCTATGAGTGAAAGACCATTTACAATAGCTTCAGACAAACCGGCAGAGATTAACCTGGAGGACATGGAGAGATACGCGTCAACGTGTCAACCAGAAGGAAGAATCGCTAAGTTCCCGACTTCCGTTTCGAATTCCACTTCAACGTTCTTCTGTTCTTTGGATGACACGTTGACGGACGCTTATTCAGAAATCCACATGTCATCCACGACCACTAATATACATCCTGATCACAAGATCTACAGAGCAAACACTAGTGGAAGTACTATATTCAAAAACGTCCTCTCCAAGGCTGGTAATCGTCTGCAAGGTTTAAGGAACACCATGAGCACAGAAACTTTAGAGTGTAGTGAAGAATTGGAGAGGACCAAGTACTTCCGTTCGTTGAGTACAGGTAAGTTGAAAAAGAAGGGTAAGATGAAACACTCAAGGGAATCTTCCTCAGACGTAGAGGAGCTTGTTGGATGCACAGCCAGAGGTGGTTCAGACCTGAGAATCCCTTCATTGTATTACAAGCAAGGAAGTTCCAGTTTGGGTGCTCGAATTGCGCAGTCTGACTATGCAGATCCCACAGTATTGTTCTTTGAGAGCAAACGACTAGCGAGTAGACAGTCTCAAACTAAGGAAGAAAAGATAGAAGACGAAGAGGGCGTAGAAAATCGAGAAAGTGAAACGGACAGTTTCTACGAAAAGTCGTTTGAGACAATTGAGAACTACGTGGACGCAGATGTGGATGATGCTTTCCGGGATAGTGCAATATTTAGCGACATAGAGGAGGTTCTGGTAGCCAGGCCGCTTTCAAGTCAACCTTGTGAGGACTATGCACCCTTAAAGAGCAAGGTGGCACCACCAGTGCCTGCGAAGAAGAGAACAGAGTCCATTACATCTGTGAATTCCCAAGGGTACACCACTGTAACTACAAAATATAAACCGAACGTGGCTCAAAAACCTGACTATTTGAAGGTTAAGTCAGTGTTCCTAAAGGAACAACAAGAATTTGACTGTAAAGTGAAGTTCCCTGTATCTGAGAATGGAATGTATCAGTGTTCTAAAAACAGTTTACAGAGTGGTTACGTGCAGAACAGTAACGAGGAGAAGGATGATGTGTCGGCGGGACAAAGCCAAGCTGGCTGGGTGAGGAAAATCGTGGGTCAGCTGCAGGGCCACATTGAAACGTAATTTATGCCAATGAAAGTGTACAAATCTCGTGGCTGGAGCCTTGAACACGGGAATTTCAGGTTTGTGAAATGTTCTTAATCCTTTTGAGATTAACAAATATTATAGATTAAGTACTGGAGCATGTCGTTTGTATACTTGTCGGAAGAAATATGGAAAATGTATCTTAAAAGGGTTAAGCAGTTATTGTCCAGTTCAGTAATACTTCCTCGAATGATTCAGAGTTAGCAAAGTATATTCGTGAGTGATTTACCAAGTACAATCTTTGAGATTATATTTTATTAGTACAATAAAGGGTGGAAAGAAAGATTACAGATAAGATAAATGAAAGCAGAATTCATAAAGAGTAACATTGATCTAGATAAAACACAGAAATTGTAATGGAAGACATAATATGTACATAATTAAATATTTTGAATAACCTAATTTTTTTATCTTTAATATTAACATATATATTAACGAGACTTAAAAAACAAAAACAATGAACTATTGTTATGTACACGTTACGTTTCCCTTTGTACTATTATTGTGCCTTGTGTAAATTATTTCCCATGCAAACATGAAGTTCTAGTGTTGAAGTACACGTGTATTGTACAACATTGAAACAAATACTGCCGAACGATTTGTCATATCATGTAAATCAGTGGTAAAAAGAAGCAAACAACGTTGTAAGTGATACGTTCAATTATCGTATATCGTATTTAATCCGTTTCATATATAAATTTCATGTTAATGATACAGGGTAATTGGAAAGAATTTAAAAAAAATTAGAACATTTGGTTATTTAAATATTTAACATATAAATATATCTAACAAATTGTTACGAAAAAAATGTTAACACTATAGATTTTAATCGCCCTGTATTGTTATAAATTTTTACGAAAAAAATTTTCATATTTTAACGAAATTAGTCAGACTATTGTAAATCGATACACATCATGTCGACTGAATATTTTATGCGTCGATGTACTTGCATTAACTCGTTAGGATTCAGACAGCATTATTTTATTTTTCAACGATAAACGTGTTCGCTTGAACAACGATGAAAGTCACTTTTTATTTTTTATTTATTCACAGAACCTAACGGGTTAATTATCGTTTAATCGTATTCGAGAAAAAAGAAGAAAAACGCGCGATATATTTAACGTTACATAGAGACATTAATGATGCTCATGATGCAAATGAGTGCTTGATTTATTTGCAATTACACTAAGCGGAAAATTAAATTTTTTTTTTTGCAATAAATCAATCTAATTATTGTCAGCTGTCGTTTTCATTTTTTGATAAATTACATAGAACAAAGTACAGGTTATAGCTGATTCTGAATGAATGCTACAAGGATTTAAATATAGATCTAAAGGTTAGATTCTAGAGGTAAATCCAAATATTACTTCAGGTAGGTTTTATTACGAGAAATGTCTATTTACAAGAGGTTTCAGCTAGTCGTGTTTACAGATATAAGAGTAAATGATACAATAATGTTCATAAATTAGCTTCGCAATACTGTACGTATATAAAAAAGAAAGAGAAAAAAAGATATAATGACTAAAATGTGAGAAGCTCAGTGAACTGAAAAAACGATCATTCATTATACACATTATATACAACTGTAGTAACTATATGATACACTTAATCGTTTAGTATTACCTTGAATTAGAGTCTGCTCTCTATTCAGATAAAATTTTTCTCTCAAATCTCCGTTAGTTCTGGTTATGAATATAAATATAAAGAATAAATTAAGGTTTCCATCTCGTTTACAGAGTTTCTGCGATTGATGTTGTACACAGAAGTGATCTTTATGTTCAACTAACGAAAACGCATCTTGTATTACGCTACAAGAGGAAAAAGTAGTGCGTTATTACGACCCTTTCGACACGAAAATCACTTTCAAAAAGTTCATATCTTTAAATACAAGATTATTATACGCTAATCCCATAGATCAGTGCGGTCCAAGCTAATTTCTATAGTTTAAATAACTTCCCCCCATTTTGTCTTTCTAATCGTCCTATGGACGTTAGTGAACCAGTGATTATTTTTCCAGAAAACGTAATAAATTATTTGTTGCTAGTAACAGTACATAAAGAAATACAAAATAGAATAAGAAATTTCATTCTTGGACAACACTGACATAAATAACAACGACCAATCGTGCAACTTTACGCATCGAAAAGGTAAGACAACATATCAGTGCTTTCCAATCAGAGCTCTGTTGGAACCTCTGACGCAATTTATTTACTTAAGATAAAAAAAAACATACAATTGTAATACCGTCACCAACTTCAATGGGTTCCTTAAAATATTAAAACTCATTACAAAGAGTCCCCCGTTGGAAAACACTGTCGCAAACGAACGAAAGAAATTTCAACGAGATCGTTATCTCGTTTTCTCTTATACAGCATCTCATCGAGAAGCTCCTTAAACCTAGAATTCATTTATGCGACAACAATACGCTCCTCTTCTATGATTTTGTTTCCAAGAATATTCTCATTAAATCGTCATTTCTATATGCAGCTAAAGCTTTGGTTAATAACGCGCTATTGACAATATTGACAATTCTTTATAGTTTCCTTTTTTCCTTCATCTCCCTCGAAACAGCGCAAACTAACGAAATCTCGACATCGTTATTCACGCTAATCCTTATACTTCTTTGAACTTACATTGTCACTCTTACAATACGAACTTGCCCCTTAAAATATTCCATTTTGCTTATACGGCTTACATTTTTTCATGAAAAACATAATACATAGCTGAACAGAACATCGAATCGGCCTGAATAGTGTAACTTAACGATATTTAAACAGCACCTGCGAGAATCTGTGATTGTTGGAACCCTGAGAGTGATTTATAACTATTATTACCTAAAAGGTAATAACTAAAAAGGACAATTATAAAAATATAATGATAAATCTTTAACCTTCAAAATAATCCTCTATTATGAAATAGAAAAATAGCAGTAAAATAAGTACAGTAATTTCATTGATGTCACTCTCAGGATTAATTAAAATAAATTATAACTTTGTTGGTATTAAACAAATAATATATAGAACATAAAACCTAAGAGTATCACAGGATATAAAACAAAAAGTTTTGTGTCTTGCAATCTTGTAAATATGATCTTATGATTCTCTTAGGTAATTTCATATTTTCCATTCATAAGTAGAGGCAAAGCCACGAATCTGGTCAATATGGACAGGTACATGTTATCGCTGTACTATTTGTCCTACTGCTACAGAAGTCTACAGTGTGAGTAAATTGAACAAGAACATGAAAAATTAATTTCTGTGATCTCAATAAAATATCAGTGTACATGATTTTTTTGGAGTCATCAGCTTCAAATTCATGTGTCAATGTTCAATTTACACACAGCATACATATACATGGAAATTGGATAAAAATTAAATATCTTCAGCTATGCACTACATTCAACAAAAAACACTTCTGAAGGTTATATTTAAAAGTTTATGGTCATAAGTAGAATATGGATATGTAAAATCTCTGCATGTAAGATGTTTCTGTGTTTCTTTCCTAAATTTTATGTTTTCTAATAGTTGGTCTGCAATAGAGTATAATTACTTTTTCCCTAATATTTTCTCAACCATGTAATTGTTAGCATAAATATTTGTTCCTTGCATTTAGCCAATTTATTTGTATGCACTTTAAATTGCATATTTGATGCCATGAATAAAATTATTGTCTTTAGAATAATACAAAAATTTGCCAGGTAACTTTGCAGTGTCATTATTCATGACATTATTCAAACAAATGTTCAATTTTAGTATATGAATGCTTTACAGAATAATGTTTATACAAAGAAGAAATTAAAAAAAAAAAAACATGCATATAAAAAATTAGAAATGTCTCTTTACACATGTACATACATTCGTTTTAAATATCTAGAAAGCATATAGAATCTTTATCTTTCATTGATTCTAGAAATCTATATCACACCAATTATACATTTTGCTGGAAATTATCTGTAACATTTGGGGAAGTATTGGTCATGTGAACACAAGAAACAAAATGTTTTTCATAATTTATAAATAGCTGATAATCAATTAAAAAATGTGCAAAAACAATTTATTAACAAAAAGCATTTACCTCCAAAATGCTTCTAAATCTATATAAAAAGATATACTATTATAAACATTTATATAATGAGTAACAAAGATGAATGATTATAAATAACTTGAATCAAGCAACAAAGGCAATTTAAATGATTGTTAATACAAAATAATTTCTTCTAAATGCTGACATTACAAGCACTCAACATCTCCTAATAGTAAATGCTTAACAGCAAATACAGGGAAGACATTGCTTTATACACATTTCCTTTACAAGACCTACCATTTTATATAAGTAACATTCTAGTAGATTTCTCAACCAAGTTGTACAATTTGATTAAACATTTCACATTTGATTGCTCAAGCACTGATTGTAATTGCATACTAAATTGCTGACACGAACGTGTAAACGTTACCGACACATGGACCTGCTTAATCATATTCCCTGAAAAAAACATCCCTCTTGTCTTTAGAACTACATCTGTATGTATATTCTCTTAGAAAAAAGAAAAACTTATTAATATTGCAAATATTTTAAACATAGTCATCAATTCATTATTTAAATGTGCTGCTACATTTAATGACAGTACTTAAAGTAATATGATCATCACTCTGTGTAACTTTGTGCACATAAACTTCACAATGAATGAATAAATTACATCTCATAAACTTTATTTTATTTGGAATGAAATACTTGGACAAATGCATGTAATTGATGTCCTAGGATAATGCACAAGACAAGAGTGATATTTAAAGTCGTAAAGTGAACTATCTTGGACATATTTTGAACACAATTGCTTCAATTCTTTTTATATAAGAAACTGTCAGCATAAAATGTTCTTTTGCTAAGCAGAATTTTTCTACATCTTGTGATAATAACTTAGCATTAAATGTTAAATTATGTCACAGCATAAGTGGTATAAATATCAATATTTCGAAGCTATATAATCCATGTACTTTGTATATTTTTAAAGTTAAAACAAAATAAAAATCTTTTAACTCTAACTTTGGAGTATAAAGAAGTTACATTTGACAACAAAATTCAATTATATATATTGCTAATATATTATACCACTTATGTTTGGACAGTAAATACAACATTTATATAACATAATTATTAACCACAAACAATAAGCAGTCAAATATTATTTACTATAATGACACTATTATAGTAAGTTTTCAATAGCATAATACTTTCTTTAGTCACCTACTTTCTATTTACACAGCAAATCTTCATATAAAATACCAAAATATTTCAACATTTCCAAGATAATTTTACTCTGTTAATCCTTCCTAGTTCAATTTACATTTCATTCTTATCATTGCAAATCAATGACTTTGGTTTGCGAGCTATCGATGTATATATCGACAATGGATGGAAAAGTGCCAGATACTTGCAAAAATTTGCTAAATAACATTTAAAGGATACTGATAAATTCAAATATTTTTTAACATATTCAATTTTCCCTAATAATTATTTTTTAAGGGTCGCAAATTACAACACTTCACTTGCTTGCCTGGCCAAATTATATCAAATTTAAGCGGATTATGCGATAATAATACTAAAAATATATATTCCTATTCTAATAAAATTTAAACTACACGAAAAAATCGTTTTTTAATTTTTTTAAATTTTAATTAAGTGTTTTTATCGTGAAATATTATTCGTTTAAATGTCGACTAATACCTTTTCTTTTTTTGTTTTTTTTTGTTTTTTTTTTTTTAAGAACTATATTTTAAAATAACGTTCATTGTGAGATCTATTATTGCCTTACAATATACAAATTGTAAGCTTTTAAATTAGTTCCTTTTTTTTATATTTTTGACGTGTAATATTTAAAAAAAAACCTAAATTTTGAAAATAACGTTTAAACTTAATATAACAATAGATAATACAATTCTACACTAAAATGAACGTTTAAATCCTAACTTGTCTTTTATTTTATGCTACTAATTGCGTGCAAAAAATGCAAATTTTTCTACACGTAAAATGTTGCGTTTAAGTTGGTCGTTTTAATATTTATTTTAAGCTACGATACTCCGACAGAAATTCGAAATGAGTATTATTTAATATATTTTTGCGACGCAAATGAAAAGTATATCATACAAATAAATAACGATAGTGTTCGTTTTTTTTTTACTTTTTTTTTAGCAATCGTTAATTAAAAGTACAGTCTACGTTATTTGTTCTTGTATCGATTACACAAAGAAATCATAGAAATATCACATAGTATCGATCAATGCTAACTTCGATTAAATTATAGATAGCGTTGCAATTTTACATATCGTAAAATGCCGCATTATATATATCCTTTGATCATTCCGATGAAATAATCAATAATCTCAAACGTTTGTTAAGGAAAATTTATAAAAAAAAAACAAAAAAGAAAAAAAAGTGTAAATACTTAGCGTAACTTTCGTATGAACGTTTAATCCTTAAACTCTATGTATTCATCCAGCACTCTTCCTCCCCCAATACACAATTCATGTGTTAAGAAAGTCTTTCGCAAATGAGAAATCATGTTTCTCCCAGTCTTGAACCCATCACACAAAAATGCACTTATATCGTTATATCTTGAAGAAATAAGATACTAGTTTCATTGATATTCAAATATATATATGTGTATATAGATATATCGTGCTCCTAACCTTTGAATGTATCATGTATAATTCGAAGAAATTTTTGGATATTTATATAATACATATCCACCAAAATCGTACGTTTCTTTTCTCAAAAAGAAAACTAGCGAGAGAAATTTCAATCCTAGTTCCTTTCTCCTTTTTCCCCGTTAAAACTCCAATTATCAATATTAGACTTGATAGATAATTACACAACGTAAAGCATTCCATGGTGCACATAGTTAAAACATGTTCACGTGGTTACTAAAAATGATTGTTTCAGAGATGAATTAAATTGTTAAGACCTTTCGTAGATACTTCTTAAAATAAATAATTTATGATTGCCGTCATAAATTATTTTTGCAATTTATATTACAATCTTGCAATTTATACTACAATTTATAGTACAATCGTCCAAAATTAGAGACACTGATGAACGCAATGTCTTATTTAAAATAATTTTGATGCAAGGGCCCGATGCCTACCAAAGTAAAACTTATACGAAAAAAAAAAGGAATAGAAGATATATATTGCATCGAATACACGCGTTTCAATTTTACTCTATTATTTGTTTGTTCTCGTGCGAGAAAAATATATCTGGGACTGGCGTTCGGTAGGTTATAATTTTTATACGCTTGGTGACTAATTATGGAATTAAATCGTTGTCTTTGTTGCTCACTGTTTCTCACGTTCAAATATATTATTCTACTTAAACTACCTTTAGCCAATATCTTATTATGAGTTGTACAAACTTTAGATGAGAAGCTTATACGACGATACAATTTAATTTATGTCCAAGACTGTAGGGATTTTTCGTATTTGTCTAAAAATCATTCTAAAAATATAAGTATTCGTGTATCTATAAGTGAATATCGTGTATATGCGTGGTTCTCATTGTTCAAGATTCGTGTGAATGCAAGGAGATGAATTGAAAAGTGGAAAAAATCGTTTAAAATCAGGTTTTGACTTCTACTATCGTTCGCTAGACGTTTATCGTAACAACGTATACCGAGAAAATATGAATTTCGCGATAGCACGTTTCTTGGGAGTGGATCCATACAGTATAAGCTTTATTTTGCCAGGCATAAGGGCGATTTTACATATTTATTTTAAATATATCGTGCTTCTTCTCAATAATTTGATCCATTGTGATCTTCATTCCGACCTCGAAGATCAACAACTTTGAATCTGTCCTTGTTAAAAAGTTTTTTCTCTTTTCGTTTAGGTAAATAACCAGTTTATGCGGCATTGATGACTACATGGAGAACAGTGACGAACGACGTGCGTGTTTGTTACGTGTATGTTCACCGATAATACCGCCAATTTCAATCGTATGCACTTTTAAAGCAGGATAATTAACAATTCTCTTACCAACATCGACCACTGCTTCTCAGTACAGTCACATTTTACTTTACACGCAGTCAAAGGGAATCACAAGTCACTTGCGACACATTTACGCCTGTACATTTGCATTTGGAAGATGAGAACTTTAGTAACTGGCCTCGTGTCCAGCAAGTATGTATAAGTCCGCGCCCTCTGACTCAGTTAGCGTGCCTGTCTGAACCAAGTGGCTTTCCAACATCACAACTCTATCGAAACAATGAAATTGTTGTGTTCAAATTTTTTTTTTAAATTCACATATTCAAATTTTAATAATAGACATACTTATCTGACCCAAGCAATCTGTACGTTCTACTAGGATCACTGATTTCTTGCGTAACATCACCATTTTTGAAACTTCTACCTTGCATACCATGCTTGTGGAATGCTAGTACACTGTCCGGTAAGCAAACTACAGAAAAAAAATTATGAAATACAATTTAAATTTTTCATAATTTAATTTTATTCATTTTAAGTATACTTACTGATAGATTCGATTTGAAAGTTAAAATGTAACTCCGACATGTGCTTTCTGCTCGACCTAGGTTTTCCTTGCAGCGTCACCACTTTTACTACATCTGCAAAATATATGTATAAATAAATTATAAATTTCCAAATAACATTAAACCAGAATCAGTTTATTACTTACTATCGTAACAGACTAATATTGCATTTCTCTCTAGCTGTGCAACGTTAATAACGTGAAGGTTTTCTCTTCTTGGTATTACGGTGGCTAAAAAAAATATAAATTCTTAAATTAAGCAAAAAAGCAACGAGT
>NW_017100254.1:1518033-1535615 GCF_001263275.1 Habropoda laboriosa
ATTACCTGAACCATCCATATCTTCCAATTCGTCACTGTGAAACCAACTTGCCCCTGAATTCATGTTAATTAAATCCAATTTTAATTTGTTCTGCTGATATGGTTGTTTTACAGACACACACACCATTGGATATTCCATTTCAGGCGTGATAATAATTTCGAATACGTTTAAGGGTGTTGGTAGCATACAATCAAAATGCTTTAGAAGCATGAATTTATTCAGAGGATCGTACCATTGCATTAAAAATATTCCCGTTGGCATTGCACCGCACAAATATTTATACCTATATTAAATATTTTATTATTATACACATTACAAGAAAAATATAACATTCTTTTACCTACCCGTTATATGGATTTCTTCCCACACAACATTTGGTGCAACCCTTAGTATCTGGTACTTTAGTAGTTAGGGCGAATTTTCTAGGTACTAATCTCTCAGGTATTTTATTCATGTGCAATGAAAACCTATGGGTCTGTTTGCTTTGCATTGCTAGTAAATCATGTCTATATAATTGAGGAGTTTTTCCTAAAATTAGAATCAATGTTATTATCCATAACCGTGAAAAATTCAAATTCATCTTAATAGTCTTACCAGATAAAGACATGAGAACATCCTTAATAACGTACATCCAAATTGTACGTCTCGGATACAGTTGATCTATTGCGGTTTCATGAAGTTCATTTAGATTTAAATTATAAATTCCTTCCTCTGCCGCGATCAGCAAGTGTTGATCCCGCGTGTCTGGATGAATCCAGCTTGCAGTGCAATGTATTCTTAGAGGACAACCATTGAATACCTGAATAATATTCATTTGTTCCAAATTTATTTTAATCCATTAATTCCTAAAAAACAAATGATTGCAAGAAAGGGAATTAAACTAACTTTTGAGAAACATGCACCCATATGAACTTTAGGTGTAGGTGGCAGTCCATTGCTGATGGGTCTAGGAGGTGTATGACGTTTCCTGTCCCTTCTTCTTGGGGGAACTGGAGGAGTGTCAGACAATAAGTCTGGACTCATAGTTTCCCTTTCCCCATCACCTGGTCCCTCACTTTGACCTGAAAAAAATTGTTCTAGATCATTAGGTTATTCCAAACCTAAAAAAAATCAATGACAAAAATACTTGAGAAAGAAAAGTGTGATTTTATACACATGCTTTGATTTAGTGCTGTACAATTACTGGCTTGCACTTGCACAAACTAGGACCAGGGAATGGATTGTGTTTCTTTTATTTACACCAAGGAGATCTTAAAAAAGAAAGTTGTACATGATCTTTAATTGCAGAATTAGCGTGCTCCTACCATTGGATTGAGGGGATTCATCTCTAGGACCACTGTCCGAGAGAGATCGTTGGCGTTGTCCATTGACAGCGGCTAAGGACTGAGTACTGCTCACCAGACCATACAACTCGTCCACAGAGCTGTGACGCCTGGGACTTGCTTGAGATCCTAAGCACCGAACCTACTATTTATACTACAGCCTCGACACCTTCGAATCTTTCTGAATCATTCGCATTATCAGACTACATTAATCTCTACCTCAAACTAGTTCACCTTTACCATTTGATTGGTTTGAGTGTTAAAGGCACATAGCAAAGATTAATATGTACAAGATCTTGTGTAGTATTATAGTTTAATTAAATTGTGTGTAGCTAATACAATTGCTACCAAAATGCATCCTTACCTGACATGTTATAATATGGACAATGCACTTCACAGTCATTCGACGACTCGCCAAGGGGAAGAGTAGCTCTGGAAAAGAACAAACAGACCAGCAGCTATTAATAAATATTATATGCCCAGAGAAAATGATATTAGAAATGTTCTTTTGAGAATCAAGTGCTACTGATAAAAGAATGTGATGGAACAATTTGTTAGAGCCTGAAAGAATTGTAATGAGTGAAATGAACATATATATGTCAGGAAGCATATAATGTTATTGTATTATTAAGCATCTGATGGTGTCTGAGAGTGTATAGGTGCCTCATAAGAGGTGGTGCTTAGGAAAAATGAAATGTGTATGCAAGGAATGTACAAGAATTGAACATAATACAATATTCACGAACAAATAAATTTCATGGGAAAATCAGAATAATACTACTTTAAACTATACAGTTTTTTCCAGAACATCTGATTTTCATAATACAAAAAAAAACTGTTTTTGTTAATTCACTATCCTACATAAATGTTAACAGCAGAATGTATGTACAACTAAGATTTTTCAATGAACTATTTGAAGCTAAATTTAAACATTCATACTTGAAACAAAAGTAATAAAAAGGGAAATAAAACGACTAGACTGTATCTACAACCAAAAGATGAAACAACCTACTATTATATTTTATCATTTACTTACTGCAGGGAATATAGCTGGTCGCAATGCCCACCAACCATCGACATTGCATTCCCCCTGCACACATGAAACTATAATCATATTCTATAAAAACGATTACACATATTTTTTGTTATTAATCCTGTCGAACGTTACGACGATTTATCATACAACTCTTATGTACAAAACAATTAAGTTACTTTATGGGGGATATACATGGAATAATTTTTTGTCAATTAAACAAAATAATATGCAGGTATTTTTAAATGTTAATGCAGAATATTTAGTAACATTTATTACCACAATTATTTACTTGGATACCATTTCATTTGCTTTTATCATAACCAATCTTTCATCATTACTACATTACAAGGACATGGTATGAACATAATATATTTAAAATCGTAATCTCTGCAAGAGAAACATAAATTTCCACCACCAATATGGTTAACAATTTTGGAAAGTTGTTCTACAAAAAAAAAAAACCCAAAAATGTAGCATGCAATGAACAACATTGAAACATCTATCAACAAAAAAAAAAAAAAAGAAAAAGAAAAAAAGACTCCAAAAGTATGAACTCTAAAGTAACACTATTTACATACATGTTTGGAGTATTAATATTTATTATAGGCATTGTAGGGTATATGTAAATAAAAAGATTTAATGGTGGGAAGAGTCAGAGAAACAAGGGATGCAAAATAGCTTTAATCAATTCAAAAGCTTGTTATAGAATGCAAAAGAAAAGGCATTAAAGAAAATTCTCTTAAGTTGATCAAGATAAATTAGTAATAAAGCAGCAGTAAGAAGAAAAAAACTAGAAGGTTTTAATGCAAGGCATTAGGAAGTATAAGTGCATGGTGCAAGGTGCAAGGGAAAAGGGTTACCTGCCAATACCTTAGCAACAACTCCTCATCAATGTACTGCAATAGACTCCTGTTGGGAGAAATTATTAAAATTACAAACTGATCAGAGAAATTAAAGCTACGAGAATTAAAATGAGTCGTGAAATTTGAATAAGGATTAGATGTAATATAAGGACAAAGTAATAACTATTTTAAGGTACCATACTATCTCAAGATTACGATTCAATAATATCCATAAGATTATTTTTATATTTTTTTTTTCGATTTTGAGTGAACTATGTGTTGCAAATACATGCCATATCCGGTATATATAATATTCCTTAATTAAAGGTATTTTTCATTCAAACATCGTTTATTAAATGATATTATTTCATCGATATACCGGATATGTATTTTCTTAGCGAAAAATATAATCATCGCTAATATTATAGAAACAATAGTAATAAATTTAACAAGACAAAAAGATCTTTATGTGAGTGTAATGTACACTGAATGTGACAATAATACTTACGTAATAGGAGTAGTGAACACATCAAGACCTTTTTGAACTTTCATTTTAACCATGCAATATTTATAATAACTTAAATTGATTATCTTCATGCATTTTTTGTGTATATTTAAAAACAAATTCAATAACTTTTACAATATAAAGAAAAAGAAGAAGGTTAATCATTTACAAGTTATAGTGAGAATAAAAAATAAATGAATATAAAAAAAAGTCTAAAATCACTAAATTCATTCATGCATGTTTAAATGAAAAGAAACACTTCAAATTTTTGGGAACTCTCTATATGAGTAACAAAAAACAGCATGCAATCATACACATACCTACTTAAAAGAACTAAAATGTACTTTTGAAATTAAGAAAAATAAATTATTTTTAATTGTTTAAAAGTCATTCCATCCTCCTTGTAGTTCCATTAAAATATTTATCCATAATTATATTAATGTTAAATTTCTTCAGATTTGAAAACCGTATAATAGCTTCACACCAAACTACCTGCATTGTATTACCTTAAACTCATATGCAATATCTCTGTGCCTGTTTTGCTTCGACGCGACTCTCTATTATCTGTTGTAACGTTAGCGCCAACAGTACTGATACAAAAATAAACTGTATCATGTCCAGGAAAAATAGAATATGAAGTGATATAAATTCCAATTAAATCAGTCAATTATATAAGGCATCAAAGAACTCGCGAATTTTTATTTTACTTTAAAAAAATCCATGTAGCACAAAATATAAAAATTATGCAAATAATTACACTAGTATGATTTTTAATTTAAAAATCTTTTGAATATAAATCGATTTGTTAGATTTTTAGAAGCGTTAAATTGATACATTTCCTTCTTGCTTTTTCCTAGTAATAACCGATGCAAAGCAGAAGCAGACGTGCCATATGCAGCTTGCCAATTGTTAGAACGAAATTGCTGTTTTGCTTTACATAGTTCTGGACTATGTAATAACATTAAAAGATTTATATAAAATCTTACAGATATGAATCAGTAATTGTACAAATATAATAATAAAAAAAATTGATTACAAAGACAAGCAAACTTGGAGCAAAACAGCAATTACCATATTAGTGGAAGGACCATAAAGCATCCTCTTCCCCATTTTTAAGGATAATATATGAACTTAAATGATAAAATACATTTATCTCAAATGTACTTACTTTTCTTGAGCATCTTCAAATGCTGTACCAATACCACAATCTGGATGAACATCACAATTATGAACAGCCTAAATCATTATGCATAAAAGTATATTATTTTAATTGATATTAAAATTATGAAAAATATCTCTTACAAAATCCATGAATTACCTTGACATTATTCATTATATCCATGATATCCCATGATGGATTAGTGTCCACAGACGGTGAAATTACTTCTCTTTGCAATGTTCCATCGAGATTAATCTGGTCTGTAATACGCGTGTAATTTATATGTAAGCAAGGAAGAGAATACGAATTTGATATTGTATCGCTTTTTACCGTCACTATCTAATTGTGGTATAGGACTTTTTGGTCTAGGTCTCGCGGTGTGACGCGATGCTATCCTTTGAGGAACATTGGGTACAGCTCCGTCCTCGTCGGCCTCCAAATCGGTGAACATATGACTAGGATTTGATACTTTTTGCAACAATTCCAAAGCTAAACGTTTATTCATTTCTCCTTGAAAAAATGCGTGCTAAAATAAAAATTTATATTCGAACCTTTATCCATAGATTTTTGTTGCGTCTTTTGAAATTCATATTCATTGCAAAAGAAAAAGTAACCTGCAGTAATTTTTCAGCGGTTGGTCGTTTTTTGGGGTTTTTCGTAAGAGCAACTTTAACGAAGTTATGGAATGTTGGACTCCATTTATCACGGTCTTTTAATGTCGGTGGTTTGAAACCAGATTTGGACATGAGAAAAAGTGCTCTCATTGGATGCAAATCGAACATAGGAGGTTGCAGTTCCGCTAATTCTATCGCGGTGATCCCGCATGCCCAAATATCACAAAGTTGATTATAACCACCCTTTCTCTCCACAGCTGCAACCTAAAAACCATAAGAAATGTGTAAACTTCTAATAAGTTTTTATAAAATCATTGGGGAGATTCAAGATACCTCAGGTGCCATCCAATAGGGAGTGCCAATGAAACTTTTTCTTTTGTTAATAGTTGCAGTAATCTGTGCTGATACACCAAAATCAGCTAACTTGACATCACCATTTTCAGTCAGTAATATATTGGCACCTTTAATATCACGATGCATTTTGCCCATGCTATGTAAATAAGCCAATCCTAAGAGAGTTTCTTGACACATATATGCTATTTGTATTTCTGATAATGGTCCAGTTACTATAATTTCATTAAAACATTTATTACATTATTGTATAATTTTTAATAGTAGCACTGTATCTCAGAAATGTGGTTCCATAAAAAATAATTCTTTCAACAGGTAATTGTGCATTTAATATATTTAAGAAAGAAACATACTGTGATATATATCTTGTAGAGAACCACCTCCACAATATTCCATACAAATCCATAATTTATCCCTTCTCAAGTAACTCCCATAATAGGCAATTATGTTAGGGTGTCTGCAATCTTTCATCATTAAAATTTCTTGTTGAATAATTGCAAAATCATCCCCTGTAAAAACATTTAAATAATACATATATTATGTAAATGTTTGTCTATGCTACTATAATCTTGCAATGTTTATCAATAAGAACATTCAGCTACAATAAAATTATTATTTGTACAGAATCTGATACTTGAACATATAAGACAAAGTTTGAATGGTAAATTAAAGTAACATCATACTGTAATGTAGTTTATTTATATACATATGTAAAACAAATGATTATGAACAAAGTAACAAATACAATTTATTTACGAATGCAAAATATATATTGATATGCTTGAGATTTTTTCATATATATTAACGAAGGACATGAACACACAAGCTTGCAAGCTTATTTCAAAAAAATATTTTTACTGAAAAACAACAAATACAAAGAGGAAAAGCAATAAAAAATGGTGCAATATGTAGCAATCATAATCTGGCTACATGTAACTTGATTGCAAAAAGCAGTGTAAGAAGCAGTCAGAAACCCAGCTTATTCAGCATTTCTAAATCATTCAAAGTAGATCAAGAACTCAAGACGTCACTTGTACCGACGCCAATTCTGTAAAATCTTTCGTGAATAAAAACTTGAAAGGCTGACAAGAAACAGGCAGAAAAAGTGGAAGTGCATACCTGGTTCCAACTTGATAACCTTAATCGCGGCGAGGTCATTCATGGAAAGTCTTTTGGCCTGTAAAAAAAATCAGGCGTCGCGTGAATAGAATGCGATCGATCGCGAATGCAAAAAAACCGTGAGCGTACGAACCTTGTAAACATCTCCGTACGTTCCACTGCCTATCCTCTGAATGAGCTCGTACTCATCCTGTGGATTCCTTCGGCTTATGTCACTGGATAACGCGTTGGCGTTCATAGCCATCCTAGAACACGAATCCTTGTCGGTCTAACAGCTAACGAGCGTAATTAATATCTACAAAAGAAGATTAACGTTAAAGTGTAAAAACACATTTGTTCGTCAGAATGTCACTTTCGTCGAAACGTCGCCATTGTTCACAACAGCTCTGAGGTTAGCCGCGGCTGAGCAAGCGGTTCTGCGATACATCGATCAATCGATTCCCTATCTCGTAACGAAACGCACTGGAAACCGAATTTTTTTTATTTATATTTTTTAATCTCTTTTTTTAATCCTTCACTTCATCGACGCAAACTTTAGAATTTTTAAAAAATTCACGAACGCATCGTGAATTAAAGCGTGAAAATTCGAGCAAAATTTTAGAAACAGAGAAAGCTTATTTGCATTTACCATAATTTGAAAAATCATTTAAAAACTGAATGTATGGAACTCGCTCTTAATGGAACTAGAAAACTCAAACTGTATGAAGCCTCGAAGGTACTAAATAATTTAGTATTATTTAAAGCGAAATTACACGCAATATAATAACGTGATAATGGGTCACAGATAAGCATTATCATTGTTAGATAATCTACATTTTTTGGCGTATGTATAATGATTACACTAAAGCGTCCAGCATGAAGCTTAATTTTCAATGCGCTCGATAACGGTCAGATTAGATTTCTTCGAATATAAGAAACCCAACCATGTCTCAGTTTGTGTTGATAAACAATAGCAAGCTATGTCAGACGTAGCGTATACTTTGTTATACGGATGCGTGCAACTACCTCTTCATTCATAACTATGGAACACTAACTCCAGAGAGGAAGGGAGTGAATCCCTTGAAGTTTTCTCACAGGGGAAAACCCTTTTTCTCAAGAAAACGAGTAGACCTTGTCTAGTCATAATTAATGTAATTGCGCAAGCCAATTCTTATCGTAGAATTCTATTCTAACGATCGCTGTGATCTCATCAGTTCGCTATGTCGATAAAATGGATAAGCGAGCGAATGAATCTATTAACAGTTCATTAGAAGAGTCGTTAACTCGTGCCTTAATGAAAATACCGATTCATCCACCGCTTGAGGATGCTTTTACTCGTTATTAAACCATAGATTTATCCACAATGTTATTCATTACTACGTACTGACTCGATAATCTGATACAGATTGCTCGTGAAAACTTTTCTTGGGGGAGGCCGTCCACTAAAATGACCGGTAGAAAGTTACACGCGTCTCTGTCGGTAATTTATCATATTTTCTCCACGGAACATTTACCTAACCCATGAAGAAAGACACATGTTCAATTTACAACTTTCATTTTAATAGAATACTGTATGTACGCCGCATGATGCAATAAATCCAACTACAAATTATCTAAGCCTATAAATACATCAATAGACATAAATACATTTTTTCCATTAAGTTTAGAATACGTACAAATGAAATATCCAGATGGTCATAATAAGTCATTAAAGGACATGTCTTTTTCTGAAGCTTATCAGAAGCATCTGTCAGTGGTGAAGCACACGTTCAATGTTGAACATGTCTAATGGGCCCCATAAGTAGTTGCTTTCTCCTCGCGAACTCCTCCCTGGGAGCTCGGAAGGGGGCGTACTGGAAATTAGAGAGGGCGCAGTGGTGGTTTCTCGCTGGCTAAACGCGAAATAAAGAACATGTAGAACAAATGGGTGGCTAAGCTCGCCGTACCATGGCATAATGATAACACGCTCGAATAATAAGGATAGCTAGCACAGAGGAGACAGGGTTGGATACGCACGCGTGGGCCCGCGTTTGGGGCCCGTCTTCCGCTTCCACTCCGGTGAACGTGTTCTGGCTTTAACTCCGGCTCAGTTCCACTACGTGCATCCAGCATTGTGCTTGGACGTCCTAGATATCTTCGTTTTGTACTAAGACCGGCTGTTTTCTTTTCTTCTTGCTAGACTATGTACGTGATTCACCTGTTCGGGACAAATTACAATATTTGATGATACTTTGAGTACAATGAGGAGTTGCTAAAAGGTAGTTTAGAAGAAAGTTTGATAATTTGTGGTGTGAATAAGTTTGGTGAGTTTGTGTATGAAAATTCGAATGGTGACTTGTGGAAACCACTTGTTTGAAAATTTTTAGTAAGAAAGTGAATATTGGGGGTGAATTTTGGTATAAGTGATGTATAAGTAACAGGTGTTGTTGATGGTTGTATTGGACGTAGTAGAATTTCATTTTCCGCTACGAACGAGAAGGAAAGTTATGAACTTTAGAATGTATCAGTTTTAATGAAATCAAACATAGCTCTTTAATGTTTGGTCGATCATGAATATTGCACTCATGAGTGTTTAAAAGACTGTGCTTTATTAGTAAATTTTGAATTTACATGTGCAGTATTCCGTTTAATTTCGTAAAAAGAAGTGCAGAAAAATTGAATTTCATAAGGGATGTGTAAATGTTTGTAGCGACTGCCGACGATGGCGCTGCAGGAGCTCCGCTGTCACGAACTTTCTTTTGAATTTCACAACGGCTCACTTTGTCTTAAGTTCTCCTGCAGAGAGAATCCTGATGTTGATTGTGAACAATCAAACTGACCAAGAATAGTATATCACCTTTCAAACCACACTTTAAAACTTATTTATCAATTTAAATTCAACAATGACAATTTTTTAATTGTGTGAAAGTGTCGAACATTTAATTACATCAAACTAAAGTGCACGGTGTTTACAGTGAAAAAATAGGATTCTTTCTTATTGCAAGTGAATATATAATTCTATAATTAATAGTGCAAATTGAAAATTAAAAAGGTAATATGATTTAATATTCCGCATTTTCCTATTGACTCTCTATAGTCCATTTGGCGCCAATTCGTTACGACGTCAAATAATCGATTTAAGGATCGATGAAACACTATTCAATCGGCTCAGTTTCAAATTGTCTATATCGACTGTGATTCAGTGTTTCGATAACAGAATATCGATTACTTCAACGAATTCGAATTCATGACTGCTTTATGAATGCAACGAATAAGATACAACGATGCGAATAAAAAACAACTCAACGAATTAAACTACAATCCACCAAAATGATGTTCAGTTATCTTCAGAGCACCATTCTAATCATTCTCGCAGTCGTTGCTTGCATTAGAGCCGAGCAAAGATTCGCAGAAACTCCGGCACTGTATCAGGAAGTCTCTTCTGGTGATGACGTGCAATTACGATGCAGGGTGCAGGACAAACGGGGTCAGTGCATCTGGCAGAAAGACCGGAAACCAGTGGGCATGCATCCTGATAAATACGAGTGGGCTAGCGGACGCGGTAGCGATTGCACCCTCCTTATCAGAAGAGCCTCCCTCGACTTCGATGACGGCTACTGGGAGTGTCAAGTCACTTCTGGCGATTTCACGCGACAAGATGCCCTAACATCGTTACCATCTCGTCTTCTAGTTAGGGGTAAGATTTATATAAAAGTTGACAAATTTTTGATAATTGAAATAAAATAGATCAAGAATTTTTAATAGTGGTACTTTATGTAAATGCCACTAGAGGGATGATGTAGGTTGTTTTTCTCGCAAATTCCTAACAGTTGAGCTATTTATATAAATGATTTATCGCTTGAGTTTTATCGTAGGTGGAAGTTCTTAAATCCTTTTTATCTCATTTTTAATATTTTTTTACGCCTCTCACTATAATTTTTCATTCTAATCGGGAGAAACAGATCTATTTTCTACTTGAAAAAATTGGTTTTTAACAGCTGAATGTGCTTCCTTTTTTTTCACATCCTGTGAACCTAATTCCAGATAAATGGAGATACACGATACGTTCCTAAAAGCCGTCCACTTCACACTCTACCATTGATACCGACAAAATTTCCCGGACCTGCGCCACTAGAGCAACACTTTTTTTTCATCCACTCCAGAATCCCACTGTGCATCTGCACATGACCTCACCGTCTCAAGATAATCCAGAAAAAAAATACATGGGAACAGATTGCCCCTGGGTTTCTCGTGACGAAAATCCACCTCTGAGAAACCACTTGAAATCCATCGACCCAGTAATCTGATTTTTCCTGGAACCAGCGGTTGTTAAAGTTGCCATTCTTCAACCGCGTGAAAAATTTCATGCAATACACTTTAATTCCTAAGTGATTAAGGAATCATCAGAGCTACACGTAATGGCTCGTGTGTTATGTTCCACGAAACGTTAAAGCGTAAAGCAAGTGTGTACACTTAGTTTTAACGGAACGTTGGCTTTTTGCATCATCGTTGGAAAAGAAACAAAATATCGCTTTCTTCTTCGTCGCAGAATGATCCTCGACGGAGTCATATGTGGGCTAATCAGATCCTGACGCCTCCTCAATGGAACGATGCAGATTTTGCCGCGCAACTTAAAATTCGTTAAACGCGGGCGCGACGTGACGCAACTTGCGAACCGTTCGTTCCGTTCTACTTTTCTCCACGCTAGAGGATTTTTGCAATACTATCACGGCCCTAATGGAAATTTTCTGGTAAATTGAATTCCCAAATCGCGTATCTGACGCGATAAATCGATCACAACGAGATTTGCAAAATCGTTCCATTGAAGTATGGGTTACTAGCACACTCAAGAATAGAATTTTTTTCAATATAATTAGATTTTTATAATGTTTTAAGCTTTCTTTGAAGGAATGAAGTAATGTAAATGAAATGTAATCGGTAGAAATTGCGAACTTTTTTTCGACAATTTTATTATAATTATTGCTTTCCGTTTTTGTTATTGTTATTGTGTTTAGTGTAATCGCAAGCTTTTAAAAGTTTAGAATTATTTATTTTCATTCGTAATATTTTTGTGTGGTTGTTAAATCATTTTTCGGTTGATAAATTTCAGTGAAACCCCGGAAGCCACGGTTGGAATACGGGGGGACGATTTTAAACTCCGGCCTGACTTTAAGGGAGGGTCAGGAAGTCACCATTTCCTGCGTATCCAGATATGGGAACCCCCCAGCCCTCATCAAATGGTGAGTGCAATTAATTAGCACACCGAAAAGGTAAATAACAATTCACCCTAACTCTACCACACTAGTATTTATTAAATTTAGATAAAAATCTCTAAAAATTACCAAGACTTTACTTTCAGTGTGTTTTTTTTTTTTTTCAATGAATACCGTGAAACGTAAACCTACTCTCTTGCAAATTCACTTTTCATAATCTGGCCGAGCCACAATTCCAATTGTACTCAGCAACAAAACACTTGTGCAATGGTACTGGTCATATTCCTATTGTTTTTGCAGTAACTTTCATTCGAAGGAATGCTGGCTGCAGCTGACTGATTGCGTTACTACTTTTCGAATCCAATTGATAATCCAAAGAAAGAAATGAAATGTATACACAAAAGTGTACTGTTATTAATGGCTGATTGTCTGCTGAACAATATATGACTCAGGATAGTTTGAAGTCCTCCACGTACATACATGCTTTCGTTATACAAAAAGAAGCGTATGTTCAAATTGTTACAGAAATAATGAAATTAATAGTGTTATTAAATCACTCGAACTTGTGACCCTTTCAATTTTAAATTAACCTATACATAAAAATTTTAAACAATTAAATTTCATTCGAATTGGAAAGGGTTGAAAAGGGTTTTCAAATGAAAGTCAAGGAAAAATAGCTCAGGTTTCAAAGGATTAAGTGTAAGAATCCTATCTTAAAAAAAGCGAAATAATTTGTCATTTGTTCTGGACGATTAAGTTAAGTTAGCTTGTACAATGAACGTCTGTATTGTCCATCGCCAAATCTATTGTAATTCTATTCAGTATATTCCACATCGCTATAAGTGGAGCATTTGTAAAAGAAAAGTTCCACATACAACGTCTTTGTGGATTCCTCGTTTTACGACAACGCAATATCGTCTAAAGGCAAAAAGCACGGTTCACAGAGGCCATAACTCGGTGTTTATGCAGCGAAGAGTTTAGTTCAGCGTATTTTTCGTGTCATGGTCTAGCGGTCAGCTAGCCACACCTAATCGAAATTCTTATAAACCGACTCTGCTGTTCGATCATCATGTTCCCATCATCGATGTTACAATTGAACACTTCGTTGCAAAAAGGAGGCAACCTCATAACAGGTTGAAATTGAATTATAGGTAGCATTGAATGTAAAAAAAAATTCTGAATAAGTTGTTGCAAGAAAGAAGTTGATTTGATAATCCAGTTCCAAGTTATTAGAATGCACTCTATTTTATTTCCTATGTTCCCACATAAACTAATATAATATAATAATTAGAAAAAAATGTTAGAGGAAACGAATGAATAGTTCAAAGAGAACTACATCTCCAGAACCGTATTTTGTTTGCAAATGTAACAACGCATGTGCATTTCACAATTCTACTTTTATGTAACAGAACTGTATATATTTTTATCAAAAAATTGCATTGTAAATTTTTATACAATTTTTAAATTCTAAAGATTCACTCTGCCGTAGTGAAAATATATTTTTGCTCGGCAATAGTGCTAAATACTGCGTTAATATGTACATTTTAACTGGCTGATATAAAGTTACATTTAGAGCTGCACTTTTCTTGCTGCAAAGTGTTCAATTTTCCAGGAACACCTAGACATCGTGAATACACCTGTTACACGATAAAAACATAATTTCTGATTATAACAATTTCATCTTTCTATTGTAAATTTAATTCGCTACTTTCCTTTCTGCGTTTTTCGTACGCTTGTTAGAGTTGTATCCGAAAATCGTTGAAGTTTGTAAATTACATTCTTCTTACGGGACCTGGTTCTATAACTGTTCGTCATCTCGTATGGAATTAGAAATTTGTGTAACTTTCTGATTGCGTGGTGTAGGTTAATTAATTGTAATTAGAATCGATGGTGAGGTACGATCGAGTTTGCTCGTGATTATTCGTAATTCGGATGTTGAACAATTATTTCGAGAGTCGAATGTTGTTGCTACAGATGGTTAATCGGTACTTAGAAAGCGCAAACGATTTAGTTAAGAGAGGAAGTTGTGTCGAGGTGGGGACAGGTTTCACTGTTAATTGTCCGTGAATCGTGTCCACAGTCCATTTCATCTTTCGGCGAAATTACTCTCTCGTGCGTTTTCTGTTTGTTACGCTTAAAACGAAGAAAAAGTGCAATTTTACGTACAATTCCCTCCAAAGCCGTAGTGACACGAACGCCCGCAAAGGAGCGATTTCATGTAAGAAAACACATGCAGACAACGAATTTCACTCAACGAGCGTATGTGTATATACACTACCGGCCAAAAATTTGGAATCACAATTAGAATTTTCTTTATTGATTTGAAATTGATGTTGTGGAGATCAATAGCACTTTACCTCATTTCAATCGATTTGAATGACAACAAATTCGTTAAAAAATTATTATAAATGCTAACTTCTTTTTAGTGTATGTGTAGTGTATATGTATATACATATACTTCTTCACTGAGCATTGCAATTTACACAAAAATTTCCAGAAAAAAGTCAGCGACATTGAGAATTTTTTATCATTCGAATCAATTGATATGATATAATTTGATAAAAGTAAAATTGAGATAAACTTGAAATCTGTAAAAAATTAGCAGCAGATTTAATATTGATGAAAAGTGGGAGGTGATTCGAAACTTTTGGCCGGCAGTCTATGAAACGAATCGAATGTGGCACGAAGAGAGGCAGAAACAGTTCCTAACTTCACACTTGGAGTTGCGCTCGCAGAAATTACGCCGGCCATTGTAACGGGCGAGGTTCCAAGCGATTCTTTTTACAGCCTTTAATAGGCACGCTGTCTAAATAGCTCGTCTTCGTTCCTTCACAACCGAAGATCCAGTAGCAAGCGTAATTATGCAGATTGTAGCCGTAGAAGCGGAGAAACTGGCCGCGAGCACAGTCGCCCCGTGAATCACTCTGGAAAGGGTATAAACCTTGAATATCGGTATTCGTGGGAAATTGCTAAACTGCTTTCCGGAACCTTGCATCTAACGGCTGTCTCTGATTACGTTAAAACAGGACAATCACAATGTTTTCTGTCACAAATGCAGAAATGTTCGTTCGCAGGAAGCATTTTTCAGTGAATCTCTAGCCCGTGAAAAAATTCGATCTGAGAATTCTTCTTTAATTTTCAGATTATTTGCATGTTTCGTTTCTAATTTTTGGTCACAAGTAGGGAAAATATTTTTCAGTGAGTTTATTATCATGGAAAAATTATATTTGAGAATTCTTAATTAGTTCTGAATAAAGTCAGATAGTTTTGCGTTGATAATTTTGTGGTTTTTCGATGTTTTTCCGAAAAGGTGTAGGAAAAACTGTTATCTAATTTGAATTTATCTTACGTACATTTGGCTGTACTTAGAGAAATGGTATCATTAGCGTTGAGTTGGCTCATCAAGTTAGTTCAATGGTTCTGAACATTATCTTGATGCTTAATCTTTCCATAATGGTAGCTCGTGCTATTAGAAGTTACACACTTATTCATGCTATAATGTATCAGTATAAATCTTCCAAGATTTGTATCATTGTAATACAAGAACTACTGTGTCATAAGACCTATTCCAATTTATATCATACTATTTTTTCTTATTTTCTTTAAATTCTCATTTTTAACTATTTTTTAAATTATTATTAATATTATGCCAATCTATCTTATTCTTCTTAGATCTTTCATTCATAAAAATTACATTCCCTTTATATGATATACATTTTATTTATAAAAATTATAATTTGCAATTATGATTTACATACAAAATGATTGTGACAATTTGACACATTTTTTATACAATGTATTATTTGTTTTTTTATATAGGTACATAGGAGGAAACGAAGTGGAGCCTCTGAGAGATCAGACAAACGCGACAGAAGTGGATAGTCCAAAAACTTGGGCAGCCCACAGTCTCCTCCGTGTTCGTGGACAAAGGGAGAACCATGGTCTACCGATTCGGTGTATCTCGATACATCCATCCAGTTTAGATCCAACTTCTGCGGAAACACGACTGGATGTGCATTGTATGTATATTCCGCATACATTTGTGCAACGTGTAAAGCAAAGTCTCCACTGAAGCAGAATGAAAGCAACTACATTCGTGATTCATGCTACACTTCACTTTTGACCACTCTACTGGACAGAAAGCCATCAGGAAGTCATTGCCGATGATAATCTTTCCTTCCATTAAAGTAGAAATTGAATATTAGAAAAGAAAGATTTAAATTTCTAGTGATTCGTGTTGGAGAGATGATTTGACAGATTTCCACTTTCCAAAACATTTTATTCTGGTGTGCTGGTATAACTTAATCTTGTTGGTCATTAGGATTTCAATTCTTCCCAGAGTGACTCTGCCAAAGTTTTAGTTATTCTGTGCACAATTGAGAGAAAGTGGTATTTTTGAGATTCCAATTTTATCATTTAAAATTTTCAAAAAAATTGCTCTCTCAAGATTTCAATATAAGATTTGCAAAATATGGCTCACTCGAGATGTCAGCTTTTCTGTACCATATTAAGAAAAATATACTTTCAAGATTCTAACTTTTCTATATAAAACTGTCAAAGAAAGAATCCTCACGAGATTCCAGCTCTTCAGCATAAAACATCCAAGAAAAAGGACCTCAAAAATTCCAACTCTTCCACACAAAATGACCACAAAATAACTTCCTAAATCAAAAATTACGTTTCAAAAGAATCACCTTCTCGAGCTTTCAAGTTTCCCACACTCCAAAGAAAATCACCTTAAGTGTAATTATAAATCACCAAAGATCAAACCAATAAAACAAAAACTTAACACAGACTCGAAAACTCAATTTCAGACTCGCCAGAGGTGAGACTAGAGACGAAGCCCCGGCTGTTGATCTCAGCCCTCGAGGATTCGGCCAGCTTTATGAGCCTGAAATGCTTCGCGGACGGCAATCCCAGCGGAACGATCAAGTGGTTCAAGGATTCAGCTCCCATCGTGGTAACGAGCAGCGTGGTATCGCTGATGCTAAACAGAACGCAGCAGAACGGCACGAGCACCGGCTCAGAGCTGAGATTCGAACCGGTGAAGAGAAACGACGCTGGTCTCTATTCTTGCAAGGCGGTCAACGTTATCGGTGAAAGCACCGCGGCTAACTACAGACTGGACGTACAATGTTCGTAGTCCGACTTTTACTGTAATACCTGCTACTTCTTCTTTCCTTTTTTTTCTCTATCTGTTGTTCTCATTACGAACAACCACTGTGGTCAGCCACATGAACGAGTCAATTTGGCTACTTTCGTTTTGGCTAACAACCATGCTTTGTATTCTGACTGTACGCTTTCCACAAGAAGGGAAACGGTTGAACAAAATAATGGTAACCTGGTTCGTTCATTGACAGGAACGTCATTTTGTCCTTTATTAGCAGTACAGTTATAGATTGCTCTAAGTAAATAGATTGTTAACACTTCTTTTGAAAAATAACAGTAACTTGCTTTCAGTTA